>NC_141543.1:56497000-56841000 GCF_021556685.1 Rattus norvegicus | reverse complement strand
TCCCTTCCTTCCAATCCTCACCATTAGTCAAATATTCTGGGGAAATAGTCTGTACATTTTTAAGATTTGGGGAAGTGTACTCCTGCTTTTAATGCTGTACAATTTGAAGTGAGTGTGAATACACAGTTTGTTCCTTGGGCAGCATGTGCCATTGCTGTACACTAAATGCCTATCTCAAATCCCATAAGCTTTGAGTCTGAGGAGGAGATGGGGTCTTGCTGTTTGGGTCATTTCTTTGGACACTTAGGTGCATTTATTCTTCATAAGCTTATTGAGCAAGTGCGTGCCATTGATCCAACAGATATGTATTACCTGTCATGTGCCAAACACTCCTATGGTATATCTTCCTTTCTGAGTCTGTATTGACTAGACAAGGATGTGTCTTCTTTGAGAACTGATGCTTGAGCCCCCTCATCATTAGCCTGTGCCTCATCTCTGGTGCACAGAGACTGTTATAAATTCTTTCCCCCCACTCCATGGAGATTGTCACACCTGGGTATTTATTACCAATCTATCTGAGCCTTTTCTTCTCTAACCTCTTCACTAAAGGAGTACAGGAATTTGGAGACCAGCCCGCTGGGAAAAGGCAAGAGGGCTGACCACAGGAACCCTGCAGGGTGAGATCTGAGTGAACGGCCACACCTCTAAGTCAAGCCTAGGCTTGACACGCCTGGAAACTTGATCTCAGTGTTCCAGATGCACTTCTACCAAGGCTGATCCACACTGACTAAACTCACTGGAGGCTCAAGTGTGCATTACAAAGAGACTCATTTGTGATGAGAAGAATAAAAAATAAGAAGAAACTGACAGGCCATCAGACAATTGTTGAGCCCTTCAGTACAATTTACTCCCCAGGCAAGTTGCAAGATCAGCCAGACATCTTAAGAGGGCTTCTGCATAGGAGAGCAGAGCAAGGGCCAGGTTATGGATTTGTAAGTTTAGTAATATGTTCTGACATCCAATGCACTGTTCATATCCTCTCCCGGGACAGTGCTTGGGTAGGGACAGCCAGTTGGGCACTGAGCTTTGCAGCTGACACACTAACACCCTCACCTTTACCTGGACAGCATTGTTATGGCTTAGGTGAGATCCCAACAATGGGTGGAATAACTTCTGGCTTCAATTTGCTGTTCTTCATTATGTTGTTTCAAGATGCTTTGGCCCACACATCCACAGCACTGGCTTAGCTGCACGAGTCATGAGGTTTAGATTTTCTGTGTCCAATGTATGCATATTGAGAACTTTCAGGTAATCACATGCTGTGGGACAAAAAGGTATGGGCTTCTGGTGCTCGCTGACATCGAAAGGCATGATGGTCAGTCTTAATGTTGGTTAATCAAATCTGAGGTAACAGTTCTAATCAAGTCCCCCTTGGGGAAATTGCTCTTCTTTCACAGTTACTACAGATCTGTACTACAGCAAGGCAGACATCTCCACACCGGCATCTCAAGCCTTTGGCAAATCTGTGATCAAGCTTAATTTCAGGGGACAGTTTTGAGTAACCTTAGGCTCCTTCACATGGATGGCACCCCATCTTAAGTTCATGTTTGTGCTTTGAACTCAAGAGCAATTCTCAATGTAGCAGAAACCTAGAAAGTCCAGTGCCAGTGAAGTAATAAAGTGGGAGACTCTCAGCCTCTGTGGGATGGAAGCCAGCTTCTAAGTACTCAGTCTCCTACCACAAGGCACCTGTGATTTCCTTAGGAGGCCCTGCACATGCCACATGCTGCACTAATTACCAATACATACTAGAATTTCATTCTTCCCACATCTTGACATCAGAGGTCAATCTACACAACACAACACACACACACACACACACACACACACACACACACACACACACACACACACACTAACTGCTTTGAGTGCTGTAGAGGCCAGGAAGGTCTTGCTGTGGGCACAGGGAGTTGAGATGGCATCAGACAGAGCCCTGTGAGCCTCCTTCAGAGACTACAGTGGGTGATGGAATTACCTCAGGCAGCATGAGTGTTTTTCACCACAGGACACTAAATCCTCTAAATCTTCCTACCACTTATCACCATGTTACCAGGAGAACCCTTAGTAGATGTTCCCAATGATCACCAAGACTCCATTTAACCCTTGAAGTCCCAGCTAGATGAATTTCCTATTTTAAACTGGGCCTTTTAAGAGTCTGAGCCTCTGAGGTGAAACTCTGGCAAGTGAGTGATGGATTCTCCCCAAACAACAGATTGGAGGAAGAATTTTTTTTTCTTTTTTGTAAGTGCTATGACATCATCCTAGTCATTAACACGGAATTGCTCATAAACACCATCACTTTTGCAGTGTTCCACAATGATCACTGGGAGCCATTCTATACACTGAAGGTTAGCATTTCCTCAAGCACTAGGTTGTCTCAAAGGTGAAGCCTCTGCTCTCCTGGAAGCCTGTGGTCATGGGACATCTCTTCTGTTGAAGCATTGGTAGCAGATGTCAAAATGACTCCTTATAACAATTCATCAGAGTCCAATTCCAGGGTGCAGAACTTTGGTGGTAAACACTAGATTTCAATCCCCGTTCTGCTGAGCACCCATCAAGGACTCCTTGACAACTCACCTCCTTCACTCAGCCTCCTTCATCCCTGCTGAGCGCATTGCCAGGGACAGAACAGAGATTAGATTTCAAATGAACATAGCAGTCCCTGATTGCAACAAGGCACAGAATCAGTAATGCGCTAAATCCAGCATGATGATGTCTCTTGCTACTTTCAAAGAGAGACAAATGAATTAGAAAGGGGGCTGAGGAAGGCTACTGTCCCCGGCCATGGATGGTCTCAGCAATACCATCTAACAGACTATCGGTGTCATGTTCCTCCAAACCTTCAGACATGTTGGTAGATTCCGTGTGTTAACACTTGTTACAGCCAGGGGTCACATAGCTTCAGTACTCTCTGGAATAGGAATCATGTCAAAATGTATCATGTGACTTGAAGTCTTTGGGGTTAGGAAAGCAGGTACCAGAGGTAGGAGTCTAGAAGCCAGAAAGAGGACTGACTGGGAGTGAGTGGAAGCAATTCTCTGTTTCATGAGTCTGTGGATCACAGGATTGCTCATGTCCAGGGGACTGTCCAGGAAAGCAGAAGGCTGCCCCTGAAGCCACAGTCAAGTCCAATAACTTGTCTGTACTTTCCACTCTGTAGCACTGGCCTACACTCTGCCATGGCCACCTTTCCTGCAGACAGTTTACTGCCTCGGTGGCTTTAGCATAGAGCTGTATGGATACTCAGGATTCCATGGGGAAGGTGCAGAGTTCCAAATTGGCCTTTGGCTTACCTTTGAAGCCTTCTCCTATAGTATGTAGAGAGAAGTTAGCTTGGCCTTGGCTTGTATTTCTTGCTCAGCCACTGCACTGTCAGCTTTAACTAGGTCCACCCTTTACCTTTCATTACACCCGTGTGTCCAGGAAGGTCTTGTACATGTTTTTCTGTTTGGTTGCTTTCTGTATTCATCTATCTATCTATTTGTCCATCTATCTATCTATCTATCTATCTATCTATCTATCTATCTATCTATCTATTTATCTATCTATCTATCTTGACATAGAATCTCTCTTTGCCACTCAGGCTAATCTCAGTCTGCTACCCAGGCTAGCCTGGACCTTCTGATGCTACCGAGTGCTGGGATTACAGCTATGCACATCAGGCTTGGTGCCAACAGTTTATCAAGGCATTTCTCCCAGGACTTTGAGGGGCCCTTACTAGGTGAATTCTTGTTTATTCTCCTGTCTTATTTGTGTATCAAGAAGCTCAGGACTGGAGGTCCCTCTTTTGTTCACACATCTGGGTGTGGTGGTGGCTGTGGTGGAGTTGGTGATGGAGAAGGTGGTAGTGGTGGAGGTGGTGGTGGTGGTGATCGTAGTGGTGGTATGAGCACAAATTTTAGTTCCAGATTTCCTAGTCTCAAGTGCCATGCTATGGTTCATTAATTACGTGTGTCAGCATGTGCCTGAGTTTCTCACTTTTTCTATGCAGAGCAGATACACGGACTGCTTGAGAACTGTTAGGCACAGTGTCTAGAAGCATGCTGGGCATATAGTGACATTAACTGTTACCGTTATAGATGGTGACACTGGAGAGAAAAAGACGGGCTCTTAATTGAGTCAGTTGAAAAAGAAAAAAAATCTAATGCAGAGTCTTGCCAAACTTGTTACATGTGGGACAGGAAACACACACACACACACACACACACACACAGACACACACACACACACACACACACACACACACACACACACACACACACACCCTGATGCTTTGGGAATCCTGCAGCTTTCTTCTGACCAGTTGGCTTTCCTGCTCTGAGACAGTTCCACCGTGCGGCAAGGTAGGCTCACCTGGGGAGCTGCCCTCTGTTTGTTTTATATTGGAAAATGATAGTTGTGGGTGTTTTGTGGAGTACAAAGTGATGCTGAGTTCTTTCTTAATATGACTGGAAATGATTAAATCAAGCTAATTAACATATCCATCACCCCAAATGCTTGATTGTTTTGGGATGAGACTGTTTGAGATTTCCTCTCCTGGCGATAGTGGGATATGCAGCGCTCAGTTGTTCGCTCTATCCACCACGCTATGTAATCACATTTTTAAAAGAAGCAGCGTTATTGCTCCTGTCTAAGGATTTGCATGCTTTAACTCCCGCTCCGGGTCTGAGTTACCCCCCTCTATTCCTTACACTGTGTGTTCAACATTTTTCAGATGTCACACAGAGTGAACGCGGTGTTCATCTTCCCCTCATTCTCAGCCCATGTAACACACGCAGTCAAATAGGAGAGTTTCACAATTACAGTGCCCAGGCCTCACCCAACGCCAATTATATCACGATTAAATTGTGGAAGAGGCAGCAGCTGTCAGACCACTACAAACATTCTGCTTTGAGGGGTAAGGAACAGCCAAATCAGAAACCACCCTGTAGCACACTACCCCATCCCTTCTTTCCACACCTCTTCTCCCCTCTTTTCCCTTCTCTTCTTCTCCTTTCCTCCAGTAACCCCAGCAGAGGAACTTGCATTACACTTCTGAGAAAACTGAAGTCATTAGATGGACTCTTCCTTTTGCCCCTGCCAAAGCTGTCAAGGGACCCCTTTCTCCAGCCACACCATCCTCCTCTCTTCTCAGAACCAGTACTTGTCCCCTCCCTAGTGATGCCTCCCCTATGTCATTGCTGCTTCCTCTAGTTGTTCCTCTCTGCTCAGTGGCTGTCTTTTTCTCTTGCAGTCATTACTAAGAACATACAGCTTTAGGACCAACAAACAAACCAAAACTATACAATTCCTCCAGCTCTTGCCATGAAGAGCCGCTGGCCTGGGCACCAAAAATCACTACAGAACTTTTCCTAGTAGTCAAGACGTGGAAACAAATTTTGTCCATGGGAGTACCAATGGAGAGAAAAGGCAAATGTGATACAGTCTTGTAAGAAGGTGTAGGGCTAGGCACCTCAAAATCTATGAATGCTCAAGTGTCTTTTTAAAAAGGCTCTATGTTTTCACAGCACACGTGAAATCCTCTCTTTGGCGTTAAATTACCCTTAGATCACAGGCTATGCCTACAGCATTTGTGCTATGACAATAGTGCCGTGTTCCTGGGAGAACGATAACAAGAGAGTTCATGTTCAGTATAGATGTGACCATTTTCTGAATACCTTGATCTATGATTTGTTGAGTTGTGGATATAAGAACTATGGGTGCATAGGGCTATCTGTATTATTTAGTCTTCAAGATAAATGAGATTGTGACATATTCTTCAAGAGGAATGAATCTTTGGGGGCTTTTATTAAGATAGGCCAGCCACTAAACAAATATGTGATTCTATTTATATGATCTACATTTAAAAAATTAGTAATAGTACAACCTATAGTTAGAAGTCAAAGGCTCAGGATGGAGAGGGTGTGCTCAGTCAGCCTTTATTAGGATGGACTCCTAGAGTGAAACCACTCTGGAGCTGGATGGTGGAGTGTCTGGAAAGGATCAGAAATACCCATGCTGCTATGGAGTGTCCAGCCAGGAGCAGGAACAAGCTCATGTTATATCCTGTATTTTACCATAATTAAAAAGTTTAAAATAATAGAAAACATTGTAAACACTAGCTTCCCTGCTTGAACCTCACCTTCATTTCTCAGCCCACCAGCTATCTGGCTTCTGCGTCTCCATTCTAGCAGACTTCCAGCCGCAGTCACCTTGACACATGCTTAAAACCCAGCAAACTGCTTCTTTCTCTCCTCCCATAATCCCCACACTGATACCTGCTGGCGACTCTTCCAGTACTCTCGCCTCCATCCTCCAGTTTCCATTGCTCCACACACTCCTATCTCTAACTCTCTCCACCCCACTGTATCTGGTCCACGGGTTAGATATTGGTTCTTTGAACATCTAGGTCCTTTCAATTCTCTCACCCAGCACCACAACATCCCCACTCAGAGGAACTCATCAGATCTCACAGTTTTAATGCAATCCACACACTTATGACTCATAGAGCTGCATCTCCAGGCCTGGCCTTTTTCTCTGAAATTCTTCTGCCTGCTTGACCTCACCATTCAGGTGTTTCAAAAGCATCTCACATTTACTGTGTTCCAAATACAACCTCTGACTTTACATTCCAGCCCCAAACCCTGCATCCAGCATTCTCCCTGGTCTCAGCAAAAATGAAATTGTTCAACTGCTCAGCCAGCATGCCTTCTGTCTCTCGTTTTCTTATAACACCCATGTTTACAGTTTCATGTCCTCCCTTTTCACATATACGGTATGCATACACATTGCGTTCAGCTTTGAATGATGCCTTCAAGATGCCTCGAATCTGCCTCATGCTCTTTCAACCTTCTTGGTCCATCAGCATCTTTCTTCTCCTGTTGCCATGCTCTCCTTACTGGCCCAGCATGCTTCATTTTTTTTTCTTTTTGGAGCTGGGTACCGAACCCAGGGCCTTGTGCTTGCTAGGCAAGTGCTCTACCACTGAGCTAAATCCCCAACCCCTGGCCCAGCATCCTAAGTGTTTCCTTTTCCTTCTCTCCCTTGCCTTTAGCCACATAAGAACTCTACCTCCACAGGCCATTCAATGTTACTTCTGTACTCAGCTCAAGCTTAGCTTTGCTCTATCCCCAAACTCTGCATATACAGGACACACACACACACACACACACACACACACACACACACACACACACACTTCCATTTCTTTATTCTTCAGCCTATGTCCATTTTGCTTAGCTGGGTCATCATTTTCAAGACCTTTTTATGGTGTCACTTGTCCGAGAATCCATTCTTGATCACTGGATGATCACTACATTCTACTATCATCCATTCCTCATGTCTGACATTGGCTTGGCCTTTACTACGAAAGCAATTCTTCACCTATTTGTTTCACACTTATCATTACCTGTGTCTTCCTATAAACTTTGGATGCAGTACATACCTGAGCCGCATCTGCTTGGCTCAGTAATGTATTTCTAGAGACTCTCTGACAGCGCCTGCCTGGAACCCGGCATGTTAATGAATCCTTGTTTGACAGATTGAGGTAATGTCACCATGAAATGCAATGTCTTTGACTTAGTTTGTGTTTCTATTGAGATTAAAAATGGCCATATTTTAGCAATTTATAATCCCTGATTTCCCACATTTTGTTAACAAGTAAAAATTAATTAAAGTAAATAATATCCAGATTCATTAATGCATAGATTTTATTTGTTTTCTAAAAGGGTTTGAGGGTAATATTTAATGTTTATTTTGTACTTAAAGCAAGAAGATTTTATAAGAATGAGTAACAATTTGGCGCCATTTAAAATAATTCATATTATCAATTTATCTTCATTTTTAGCATCTTTTGGACTTGGGGCTTTCAATCAACTTGGCTTCAATCATGCTTCTAGGATCGCTTCCAGTTGCTGGTTAAATGTTTTAGATACTCTTTCTTGCAGTTGCTGCCTATCTTACTTAGCTATGACTGTAATGAAACATGATTACAAAAGGCAAGCTAGAGGGGAAAGGGTTTATTTGGCTTTCACTTCTACATCATAGTCTATCATTGAAGAGAGTCAGGACAGGAACTCAAACAGGGCAGGAACCTGGAGGCAGGAGCTGATGCAGGGACTATAGAAGGGTGATGCTTACTGTCTTGCTTCCCCCGGCTTGCTCAGCCTGCTTTCTGTGTGAAACTCAGGAGCACCAGTCCACGGATGGTCTCACCCACAATAGGCTTGCCTTACCAGATAATCTGCTAATTAAGAATGTATCCTACAGGCTTGACTCCAACCCCACTTTATGAAAGAATTTCTTAATCAAGGTTCCCTCCTCTCTGATGACTTTAACTTTCATCAAGTTGACATAAAACTATCCAGCACACACTGCCTTTCAATTAGCAACTATGCGGTGACTAACTGGACCTCAGCTCTGCTCTCTCAATTTATTCTTAATGAGACAGCCCATGTTGCAACTATATGGAAGTTTTACATTGGGAGTTAAAAAAAAAAACAACTTCTCACTGGTATCTCTAATTATGACGTTATATTTTCAGATTACATTCCTCTTATGGGCTATTGTTCCCTGGTCCAGTAATGCATTTCCAAGCATGATTTCTTTATACTGGGTTGGGTGCCTTAATACTTACATGGAGGCTTCCAGAAAATCCTCTACCTTGTAGAGTTTCCAGATAAGTCTTGAGCTTACAGGCAGCCTCGGGCTTGCTGCCTTCAGAGCTTTCCTCCCGAAGCAACTTGTATGCTTTGCTTGAACATAATTTTTTAAAGATAAAGAAAAAAATCGCTCGAGCCCAATTTCCTGGCAGGCATCTCATCTGCAGACTTAGCTGAACATTCCGCGAGCCCTAAAAAGACCCATCGCTGTGTTTTCTAGGAACCACCGGCGAAGCCCGTCAGCAATCAAATAAGGTGCATGTGACAGGCATATTCTCAGGGTTGAGCAAGGAAGTTGCTCAAGTCTCCAACTCCAAAGAAACAAAAGAGAGAAAAGCCCACTCTGCCTGCTGGGTTCTCTGCTGCTGCTCAAGGTTGCAGCGTCTCTTGTTTGTATTCTGAGCGATTTATTCTTCCTGGTGTCTGTGGGTGGAGTAGACTCTGCAAAGGAAATCTGCCAAAACACTGGAAGCGTGCTTGAATGAAAGTGCTGAAATATCACTGTGGGTGCAGGCAGGTGCCTCTCTCAAGAGCCAGAGAGAAGAGAATGCTTGATAGAGAAGAGGCTCACATTGGCCCAAACGCTGGGAGAGAGGTTGTAGCTTGTATCATCAGGGGGAGTTTGGCATCAAGCTTGGGCGACTCTGGCTATGGTTGTTTATGTATGTGTGCCTGTGTGGGTGCATATGTGCCTGCCTTGAAAACAGCTCCATTGGTGCTTGGGTTTACCTCCTTTACGGTGGGTTCTTTACTGGGTAGTGATGTAAGGAGCTATGACTTGAAGGTGTTGGAAATAGTATGTGTTTGAATCCTATGACAAGGTCCCACTAATGCCATGTGAATTGAAATAGGCCCCAAAAGTTCTAAGAAAAGCACCGGCTCTTGCTTTGAGACTGGGGAAACAGCAGGTTAAACACTACGAGAGATTGTCTTGGGGCCAAGTTGGGCAAAAATAGTATTGGGAGGAGACAAGCAGCTCCTTTTCTCCTGTAGATTGGCACGGTCCAGAGTTGCTCCAGAGTTCCAGAGACGGCGGGTTAAACCCATGAATAACACATTATCTGACATGCTTTAAGACGTAAGATATTTCTCTTGATAATGGACCTAGGCATGGTTTTCACTTTACTGCACTTCACAATTTTTCTATAATTTCTGAATGCCTTGTAACATCAATTACTTCTATAATGTGAGATTTCAAAGTCAGTAATAAAGGGCTTCAGGACATGGCTCAGTGGTAGAGCACTTGTCTGGCACTGACAAGACCCTAGTTCAATTCCCAGCACAGTTAAATAAGGAAACAGATAAAATTAATCACCCTCAAAAGAAATAAATTAGAGACTAATTTTAGAATCTGATTCCCTTACCTGCTGAAACCCTAGGACAATGGATCCAGGATACTCTCAAGTCTAGTTAGCGGAGGACCAGCAGGTCTTGGCGGTTGCTATTTTGAATTTGATTTGGATATTGTTCATTTATCTTTCACCTTCTTCCAGAAAGACATGAAATCATCTTTATAAAAGAACGACTTACTTAGAAGGGAAAGAAAAACTGAGGTAGAGTAGACAAAGAAAAAGGAAGAATTATGCTAAACTCCATGGCTTTGCCATCCATTCTCCCATGGGTTTGAGTAGGCCATTCCAACATCCAGTCACAGAATGGTGTCATCTTGGTGAAATGATATATGCCACCCTAGGGGGAAAGCAGTCACTCATGTGGTGGTCTCTAACACCTGGGATAAGGGTCAGGCTTCCTTTTCCCAGGGCTTTCTTCCAGAGTATGTTGTATTATAACAAACAAGGCTATTAGAGGTGATTTGCATCAAAGGCCTATTTCACATCACAGTCTTCAAGGGAAGGACATATCGATGTCAGTAAATGTAAATGGTGGTGGTATGACACGATCCCGGGAGCTCCTTGTCTCTGTTGATTCGATTTGGACAATGTGGCTCTAAACGTCAGCCTGAGCAAATGGCCTATATTTACTTTCTCCACATCTCCCTTGGTATCATTTCCCTCAAGCACGCTACTGACACATACACAGGGGGGAGATGTAGAGATCATATTCCTGGCAGTGCAAGAGAGCCTGTGGGTGGCAGGGAGTGCTTCTGGAAGGAATTCACATCTGCTCGAGAACCTGAAGAACCTGGCAAGAATGTTACCCCATCTTGATGGCAGACCTGCATCCAGCGTGCACCTGCAGAATGTCCACCCATACTGTTCTTTCCCGCCTGTTCCCCGCATGTGCTGGAGAAGAGCCGACACGTCACGCTCGTGCTCCACAAAGCAGGGGCAAAGCCATCTTAGCCCACAAGGCTTTGGAGCATGTTTTTTAATCACATGCCTCCATCTCGGCAACTTTGTAGTTTGTGTTGTGGACCCATCACAGCATCCATAAGAATGAACAGTTCACAGAACGGACAGGGAACTTGCATGGGATTTTATACACGATTGAAGAAACTATCATGGCAACTCCCATCAAATCTCTCACTTTCTTGAGAGTGCTTCACAAGACCGAAGACATTTCAGTTGTCCTTATAGAACAACAGGGACTGACTTCTGCCATTTTGCATAGGAATGCAAAATAAAATTGACCTGAGAACCTAACCTCTTGCTTGATAAGCAGGATGGTGGTTTATTCATTGGGAGAAATGTCTAGGAAAGGAATAGCTCCACCACTGGGAATGGGTAAGGGGTTGGGGTTGTCTGTTTCGAAAGCAAGGCCTGTTTTCCTTCTGGATTAGGCAGGCGAGAATTAACTTGAAGTGCTTGGTAAGGTTTGTACAAAGCCACCAAACAGAATGACCTGTACACAGCTATAAGGTCAAGCCACTTCCTTAAGGGCTGCACCCTGTCCTGTTCTCCTCTGGTTTGTTGGGATTTGGCTGCATATATATATATATATATGAAACCATTGCTGAGTTCTAAGGACCCCAAGATAAGACAACATCACAGGAATTATATAGGACTTCTTCTGTGTGTTTGCTGGGGATTGAACCTGGGTCTCTGAGTGGGCTAAATACACTCTCAGCACTGAACTGCATATTCAATTCATGATCGCTTTCTATACTTAGAGACAAATACTTCTTGGTATCATTCAAGCCAATGGACCCAGACAGACATTTTCATCAGCTCCCAGAATAATCATGCATTGAAATTTCCTGTTTCCATCTATATCAGGCTTCTATCTGAAACCACTATAACCAGGGTGTGGGCCTCCATGAGAACCATATACCCTGAAATGAGTGGACCATTTTGTCAGGTACCACAGCAAAGTTTACCAATCAGCCTCTGTTGCTTGCAACTACATATTTGCCTCATTGTTACTTTTTCTTTTAGTATTGTATGAGCTCAGAGAGTTACTTCCAATTTTTGCACAGATTGAACTTCCACAAATCACCTTTAGTGACTTTTATAGTATCCAACTAGGCACTTATATCAGTTGTAACAAGGTTATGATATGATGATGTCATATAAACCCTATTATTAAAATATTATGCTTAAGATCAGGTGGGGTGTGGTTCTGTGGGGCAGCACTTGCATAGAATGCCTGAGACTTTGCATTTTATCCCTAGCACCACAAAGATAAGGATTAATAGAAAACTAAAAGATTTAACTAAATGAAGGAAGATATCATGTGTTTGAATGGAGACTTTTCAGCTATTTCCAAACTAATTAACAAATACAGTTTCAAACAAAAATTCTGAATTGGTTCATATGACTAAAATGATATCTGAAATTACACACACATCCACAAGAATGAATGGCCAAGGCACACATCTAAAACGGCAGGCAGATGTTTGTGCTTCTACACATTCAGATAGTCAAAGGCTGTGTACGTTTTTATGAGTACAATGTTGAAAGTGGAAGCACACACAGATACCAGGCGGCATGCAGTTGAAGAAGGAATTTTAATCCTCAGGGAAAGCATCCCAGCATCGACACTGGGTGGAAAGAAATGTTCACTTAATAATAAAGAACTGGCTTGTCCTTTTTGTGTGCGCAGTGTGGGCACCCAGAGGATGGCCAGGAGGGGATTCAGAAGTGTATCAGCTGGTGTTCAAAACCCACAGAGATGCCTTTGGGCAGCAAGCCCTGATAACAGACAGCAGCTGAATGAGGCAGGCTTCAGCAGACCTCACTCGGAGCTCTTTTGTGTTCAACTGTGGCTTACTTCACTAGCTGGTCCTGGTCACCATGCACCCTTCCTCCAGCTGCTCTTCTGCAACTGACATGGTCTCCCCCTGGTCTTGGTAAGCAGAACTGTGATCCCAGTGCCCCCAGCAGAGGCTGAGACAGGAGGATCTTAATTCAAGGTCAAAGTCAGCCTGCACTACACAGTGAGTCTCTGTGTGAAATAATAATAACCTCAAAATTGATGCGTGGCTTTGGATGCAGTTAACTGAGAATTCTCCCTATGCACCCCTCTGCCTGGACAGTCTTCCCTACATGCTCTTCTGGATACTGCGCTGCCAAATTATGAAATCTTTCACAATGGCTCATGATTCGGTGTGGAATTAAGACAGATTCATCCAAAATAAAGAAAAGACTGAATCCCGAGCAGTATTAAGCCATTCCATAATAAATTCCTATCTCAGGACACAAAACAAATAGATTCCACAAAAAGCATAGAAAAGCACTGTGTGTCTTCATGTGAATGGGACGATCTCACTAAGCAGACCCTACCTGAGGTCCAGACACGGTGCTCAAAACCTGTCCTTTGTGCTGAGGCATGGCTCGCTGGTGCAGTGCTCACTCTGCCCATACAAGACCCCAAGTTTTATCCCAGCACTACCAAAAATTAACAACTTTACACATTGTAAATTAATAAATGACCAAAGAGAAAGAGTAACTGTTGGAGAGCGAGAGCCAGTATCCCTTACATATCGAACTCTTTAAAATGTTAAAAAATAATTTCCCCAATAGGTGTGTGTGTGCTAAAGAGAATACTGAGTATATTAAACATATTCAAACACAGATAAAGCCTTCCCTACCAAACACAGGTGAGATGGAAAGATATGGAAAGATGAGTGTTCATCTTAGTGATTGGTGATACACAGTAAGAACTGGCTATTCACAAACGTCCTTCAAGTTGATGAAAACAACCCCTCAAAGAAAGGCCCAATGTTGCTCAGGGTGGAGGGAACCGTCATCAAATTTCCATTCCGAATAGGAAGAGTTATCCATCCGCACAGCAATTCTGTCAAGAATGTTATCTGAAACCGTTATAACTTAGAGATGCAGAATCTAGAGATTTTTCTCTAGGGAAAACAACAGTGGTCCTCCTGCAGAGTACTGCTTTATAACACACAGCAATGGAAACGAGGTAATGTTTAACACAAGGGACTGCTTTAAAGAACATACTGTGGCAAGGATTATGCTGTGCTCCCATAGCTGAAGGCTAAGCTGCCATTTACACTCACGGGTGTATGGCTTACCTTCAAAATAGTCACGCTATTTTGTTATCAAGAAATAATTGGCTCAAAGTTATTCCATTTTTATGGACAAAATGCACAATCACCCTTTATTTGTTTGCTTGCTTGCTTAGCTTTGCTTCCTAGAGTTTCAACAATCGCATGTGTTAATTATGTAGCTTTTAAGCTTAAAGTCTGTAGCCACTAGAGTTGCTTTTCAGAGACCAGTGATCCTCAGCTGTCCCTGGAAGCCAGACAGTGGAGCACAGATGCGGAAGGTTCCCACCACTTTCCCACTGCTTTGTCACAATAGAAGGAAGGTCTCAGGGTCCCCTGCTAGACCATTCTACCAGGGTCATTGATGTTTCTGTTGTCAAGGATGACCATTTATTTAAGATGCTCTTCTTTGTGTCCATAGCAGGGGGCGAGAACCAGAAAGCAGGTTATGAATTTTTCACCAATGCCAGGATATTTCACGGTGGAGGCGCAGAGCTCTGTGATGCTGGTAGTCAGTTCTCAGTCTGACAAGTGAAGGTGGAATTGGACAGCAAGCAGGGAACTGAGTAATTGCTCTTTCTTCTCACTGACAATATCAACTGATGTTTGGTGTTTTATTACAGTATTCATATGGGCAAGGTTCCCAGGAGACCAATAAAATCTTTCCAGTTGTCTTCAAATCTGATTTGAATAGAATGTGACCATGACAAGATCAAGTGCTGCGCTGAGAAACAGAAACACTGCTTATGTGGTTAGTGTCGGTGACTTGGGTATGTCTGCAGTGGGACTGTGTGCAGCATCAGCCAAGCCTTGCGACCTGAGCAAGTGGCTATGTCGGGTCCAGGTCATTTTCTCTGTGCCATGAGGATGATATTAGTTTCTGTCTTCTGGAGTTTTTGTAATGGTTCAAGTAATGTCTATAAAAAGTTAGACCCCATAATTTACCATGTTATTCAGTCTTTTTACACTGATTACATTAACACACATAAGTGATTTTGTGTACAAAATCAATGCTGTAGATGAGTAATATTTGAGGATTTATTACCCAGAATGAGGACTATAATTAATAACGATTCCAGTCCATTCATGCTTCAAAAGTAACGGTGTGCACTGCCACCACCCATTTTTTCTAAGAGGATAGAATCCTCCTTTTTTATTTGTTTGTTTTATTTTGAGTTTTAGAGACAAGGTTTCTCTGTGTGGCCTTGGCTGTCCTGGAACTCACTGTGTATAGGTAGACCAGACTGTCTTGAACTCAGAGATCCACCTGCCTCTTCTTCCCAAGTACTGGGATTAAAGTTGTGTGTCACCACCACTTGGCATGTTTCAAAATTAATAATGAGATTCTTAATATTCCAACTAGAGAAAACTGGTAAGTATGTAAAAATAATGGCTTTTAAATTAGCCCTATTTATTCACCTCTTGATATAAATACATATCAAAACATCGCACTGAACTGAAAAAAATCACTTACGGTCATTATTTATAATAACTAAAGTGTAACTTAAAACAAACTATACTTGGTAAAAATTCAATCAGAAGAAATATGAATGAGTTAGAAAATAGGAGAAATAAGAAGAGATTCCCATAAGAAGGTGGATGGCAAGGCAGTGAGATAGAAGAGGGAATTTGATCTGCTACTGAGGATGTGGAAGGGAATAGAGTTTGCAGTGATGTACATTAGGACTTGACCAGCATCAGTTGGAAGCTGGAAACTGGGATAAAAGTAGAGCAAGCTCTAGAGGAGACTTGAAGTTGAAGATCCCCCAGCAGCAGAGCCAGTCATACACAAACACACTCACACACTCAAACACACATAAACACACACATACACGCACTCACGCACTCACATACATTCACATACATACACATACATACATATACTTTCACACACATACACACACTCACATACATTCATATACATACACATACTTTCATACACAGACACACATACAGACACACACACTCACACATGCACTGACACACATTCACATACTCTCACATACTCACACACATACACACACAATTATATACACAACTCTTTCATATTGCCTCAGTTAATGAATTAATTAATGCTTTCCTTGATCATTCTCACTGTATCAAAAATCTTCAATCCATTTTGTATACTCTATAATTACACACACACATATTATATATATATATATATATATATATCCACTTAAATATTTATTGACAATGTGGGTTGTGTCTTATGCACCCTCACACTGCCCAGTTGTCCTATTTAAGCCAGATTTATCCATTCTATAGATGCTCAGGAGGTAAAAACATTATGTCAGAATTAAGAAACCCAGGTTGATTCTTCAATCACTTGTCATGATTAAGAGACAAGGTCTGCATGCACACAATTATAACATGGTGTGGAAAGTGGTATCCAGCCCTGGGAATCCATGGAGTATAGGTGAATTCACATTAAGGAATACTCCTCTACGGGTGAAGGGACTGAAGAAAGCTATAGAGGAAGAGGTGGTGTTTTGGCTAGCCTTGAAAAATGAACAAAAAGAATTGAGTGAATAGTAAGTGGGGCGAAAGACATCGTAGGAAGAAAAAGGCATGGCTGAGATTTGAAGGAGCTCTGAAAAGACCAGTAGGGAGGTGGGTGCTTATTGTAAGAAAAAAGAAGGAAGGAAGGAAGGAAAAAAAGAAGGAAGGGAGGGAGGGACGGAGGGAGGGAGGAAGGTAAAAGGAGAGAGGGACGTAAAGGGAGGGAGGGAGGAAGGAAGGAAGAATGAAGGAAAGAAAGAAGGAAGTCAGGCAGGCAGATAAGGGTAGGAGCAGAGCCCCCACCCCCCATATGCTCACCCACTATCTAGTGGACATAACTCATTGGAAGAAGTGCTTTGTATGTGGTCCCTAGGAAAGAAGGACTCTGTGCTTAACTCCTGGTCTTAAATACCTGTATCGGCAGAGTTCTCTAGAGTTACAGAACTTATGGAATGAATCCATATATAAAAGGGGAAATTATTGGAATTATTTATAGGCTGCAGTCCAACTAACCCAACAATGGCCAACTGTGAATGGAACATTCAACAATTAGTGGTTTCTCAGTCCTCCAAGGCTAGGTGGTTCAGCTGTTCTTCTATAGGTGCCAATAGATGTGCTGGCAAGTAAGTGCAAGCAGGTGAAGAGAAACGAAACTTTCCTTCTTCTACTGTCCTTATTTAGGCCTCCAGCAGAAGGTATGGCCCAGATTAAAGCTGTATCTCAAGATCCAGATTAAAGGTGTGTGTCGTCCCACCTCAAGCTCTGGATCAAAAGCTGTGTCTTGCAGCTGCAAATTCCCGATCGAAAAGTGTGTTGTCTTCTTGCCTCATGATCTGAGTCGCAGGTGTGCCCTCCATTTCTGGATTGTAGTTCATTCCAGATATAGTCAAGCTGACAACTGAGAATAGACATCATAATGCCTAATCACACTCACTGTATACATGGTCAATTCCATCAGTTTGCATGGTCCAAATGAAGAAACAGAGAGTGCCAGAGAGCTACAAGTTCCCATGTAAAGGATTACTGCACTGCTCTCAGCTGAGTCCGGCAATCTGTGTGCAGGTATTTGTGGTGTACAGAGGAACAATACACATTTCTTAAAGTATCAGCCATATTTGCGAATTGGCAAATCTAAATCTCTAAGAAGCTCCATCCAGATCAACAGGAAAGTCTACGTGTGTGTGTGTGTGTGTGTGTGTGTGTGTGTGTGTGTGTGTGTGTTTTCTAGAAAATTATTGATATAATATGGAGTGCAAGATTATCACATGGAGACTTGAGAAGGAAGTAATCTTGTATCTTGCTTCAGCTTCTTCTTTTCTGTCCTTAAGCAATTTCGTACCATCTCCAAAATGAGAATGACTTCAGAGTTTGTTGTAAAGTTTCAATAATATAACTTTTGTAGATTATGACGTGTCTGGCATAGCAAGTAGTAGTTGACACAAAGAGAAGACTAAGAGACTAGAGAGAGCCTTCATAGCTAAGAGTACTGTTTGCTCTTCCAAGGAGCTGGGGATTAATTACTAGCACCCAGACAAACAATGGTCTGTAACTCCAGTTTTAGGTGATCCAGTGCCCTCTTCTGGCTTCTACAGGCACTGCACACGTGTGAACTACAGACATACATGCAGGCAAAGCACTCATTCATACATGAAATTCTTCAAACAGTTTTCAAAGAGAGTATGATGGATGATGGTGAATAAAATAAATAGATGTGTCCTCTGAGAGGTTCCACCCAGCAGCTGGCTGAAACAGATGCAGAGACCCACAGACAAACATTGGACAGAGCCCGGGTAGTCTTATGAAGAGTTGAGGGATTCACGGTCCTAGAGAGGCTAGGTCCTAGGATGGTCAACAGATGGATGGATCTTAGGTTCTCCCAGAGACTGAACCTCCAACCAAAGAGCATACATGGACTGGGCTTAGCCACCCCCACCCCTACACATAGTCAGCAGATGTGCAGCCTGATCTTCATGAGGGTACCAACAACTGAAGCAGGAGTTGTACCTAAATCTCTTACCTGCATTGCGGATCCCACTCCCCTAACTGAGCTGCCTTGTCTGACCTCAGTGGGAAAGGATGTGGCTATTCCTGTGGAGACTTTGGAGGGTTGGGGGATACAAGGGAAGGCTCAAAAGAAGAGGAAGTGGGATGGGGGAGGGACTATGTGAAGAGCAGACCAAGAGGAAGGGGGCAGCCATGAAAATTATATAATTTGGTATATAAAGTAAATAAATTAATTAATGAAAAAAGACAAATAGATGATAGATAGATAGATAGATAGATAGATAGATAGATAGATAGATAGACAGACAGACAGACAGATAGATAGATAGGCAGGCAGGCAGATAGGTGATCTTTGTTAAATCACAACAAAACTACTGATCATGGAATAGTAATGTATGTAGTTTCTTGAGCCAGCCACCAGACTTAGACTTTCTCCCCTTAATATAATGTGTGTAATAAGCATGAAAATCAAGCATAGCTGTAAATACCAGGTATTTTACTTCCTAGAGGGAAATATCATTGCGTGTCAGATACACTCCTAATATTACAGGGTATATGCAGGTCCTGGGGTGGCCTGCTTTGTGCCAGGATATTTCTGAGGCTTCCAGAGTGTTGCACATCCTTGAAATGTCAGATGACATTGTCTGTCCCAGTTATTTTTCTTTGAGTTATACTTTGAAAAACTGAGTGACTTTGTGTTACCCAGTAAAAGAGTGAAGAGGCCTAGACTAGAGATTTGGAGGGTGCAGTGCCCAGGTGAGGGTAAATGGAATCTGAAATCTGCAAATGAATTCCACCATAAGCCCACTCCTGGGAGAGTGGCATAGACCCTACACTTCCATGGGGAGTCCATTAAATTGCTAGCTTGGCACAGATACAGAGGTCAAGCCTCATGTACCCTCTCACAAATCCACCTAAGGCCTCCTGAGGCTCCCACCTGATCCCACTTCCAGGAAATTCCCAGACTTTTTGTCTTTCATGAGCAAGATTTAAACAATTCAAGGGGACATACTTGGGCCTGCCTCCATGCCAGGAGGAGGATTAGCTCCCTGGAGCTGAGCAGAGGATGCTAAATGATCCTTTTGTAGTGATTACAATAGCCAGGAGCTAAACAAACCATCCTCAGCCTCTCTGGACACAGGGGAGACTTGCTACCATAAGGAAATGGACCACAGCCGTTGGCATGCAACCCTTCCAAGGAGACCTAAAATTTGCCTTTTAAAATGAATCTGATAGGAAAAAAAAAGAAATAAAGCATTGCTTCCCCATGTGGGCATAGCAACCCATGCAATATCATCTTTTTCAGGCAGAATTAAAAATGAAAAGTCCTCGCCAGAATAGGGAACCCTAACAAGGCTACACAGGAGAGGCTCATTGGCTCGATCCTGAGGGGTGAGATTCCAGAAACTCTGTATGAGAACCTATGTAGTAAGGAGTGATGAGGGTTGGATGAGAGCATCAGAATCAATGAACGCATGATGTCACTGGCAGCCCACCCGTCCTTGGAGGACTACCACATTATGATGCCAACCCTTACAGTTTGCCTCCCATGATATCTCATAATACAAGATGAGAAATGCTTGTGCTGGACTGTGTTAAAATAGCAACCAATCCTCAATCATTGCCAATGTGCGTTATACGTAAGGTGGGGAGAGAGTGTTGCCTGACTCCTCCATACACATTCATACCCTGATATACATAAAGCATTATAACCTATAAAAAACTGGTTCACACCAGTTTCCACTTTGGTGCTTAAGAGAGAGAGCAGGTGGCAAACGGGGGAATTCACCATGTTTTTCTGCCTCAAGAGTCGATTTGTTTACTCATTACATCATTCAAAAATCTGCACAAGGACCTTAAAGAGCCTAGGAGGGCTAAGATACAATGTTACAGATGCAGTTCATCTCATTCCCCTAAGTGTTCAGTGTAGTAATTGTTGGAGAGATGAGGCTGAACGGAGAAGTATTTGATCAACTTAGGAAAAGTGAGAGTAACCAACCACTCTGCACCGTGGTGACTTAGGCTCCCCTTCCAGAGGACTGAGGAGCACCACTGCCCTGGAGGATCTACGCATGGCTGTAAGAGCAGAAAGTGAAGATCTGGTCGCAAACATGACAAGGGTTGAAAGAAAAAGGCCCATGCAGGTGAAAGGCATTTCAGAGGGAACAGGAGTAGGCAGAGAGGGAGGCCCAGCCACTGTGAGTTCCTGGACTGTTGGGTGAGAGGACATGACCAAGGACCATGGGTGCTAGCTAATGCCTTAGTGGATCAGAACAGTTTTCCCCCCCTAACGATTCTTCCTTACACCAGAGATTAAACCTCTGGCTTTAAGCAACTAAACTGACCTCTTGGGAGTTTGGTGCATTCAAAGATTCAAGACCAGATTGGCAGTCTGAGAAATGATGCCATATCTGAGAAATGCTGTTCTAGCAGCCACGCAAGCAAACCCTAAAGGGGCTGGGCCTGGAAGAGAAGAGAGGTCATAAAGTTGTTTTGGCAATTCTCGAGTGTGGTGTTAGGACACAGTCACAATGCATGCTGGATTTGCCCTGTATTCTTGGATCTCATTGATAAAGCCATGATTTATAATTTGCATAGAATCTGTACACTTACCAGATTTCTGTGACTCACTGAGGAGGGATTCCATGTGTTATACTTATGCCTGAGTTACCATTAAGGGTATCTGACCCCCCACCCCCAAACACCAAAGCACCCTTCCTCTTTCAAGTATGGGAATTGCATGCATGACCCACCATGTACTCAGCTTCAACTTCTGTCCTCATCTACCATTTCCCACTCCAAACATACACACAAGCAAAAAATAAAAAATGCTTAGCCAGATACATGTACACGTGTGTCTCACAGAGAAAACTGACCATTTCTCTTAGTATGGTATATAAATCAGTACCAGTGATGGAACATTCGTGGCAAGCCCAATCAGCACTGACTGCCTAGGTGAGGATGGGAATTCTGTTTCTTGGTGGTCTATTCCCATTTCCAGAGATCCATCTGCTGTTGGTGGGCAGAAGGTTCTTTGCTCGGCTCCCTACTTCCTTCACAGAGCCTTGGCGCTCAAGTGGAGGTTGTTTTTCCACTTTATGGCCCCATCAATGTATCAATCAATGAGGCCTGGCCACTAATTAATTGTTATGCTATCCTGTCCCATGCATCAGGAAGACTGGTGGCCCCGACTGGGCACTGTGCCAAGACTCAGGAACTGACTAAAGCAAGGAAAGGAGGGGAAATGGGTGAGTGAAGGAACACAGATGAGATCAGTTGATACACCAAGGGACAGAATGCTAAAGTTAACAGACCATCTACATATCCCCAATAAGAACTCCTGGCAAACTCTTGGATCTACCATCTTGCCTGTGCTACATAATGCCAAGAATTCTGCTTTTCTATAGTCTGGACAAGAGCCTACTTCCCACATACCTCAAACCATCACCATAGACCCTACCAGAAGTTCTTGCGGTACACTAAAGTAGAATTTGTCTATGTGAAAATGTCAGGCGTAGTATGGAAAGTTTTCTGACTGACTCTCTATTCTTGATCAGTGGCTGTCCTACCTACCCACTGGCTCCAGATGGATTATTGGATGGGCTGTCTTGTACCATGGCTTTCGGGTGAGCTTAATGAATAGACACTCTCTGAAAAGTATGGAAGAGTGACAGAGAGTGAAATTGGAATACTTAAACCCCACAGCACTTCCCTGTACATTTATGGGCATGCAGCGGTGTCCCTCAAAGGTCAAAGGGCACTAAGCAAGCTCCTCCTACATTGCACTCCATGGTGGATAAAACTCCCTACGAGTTCCAGAGTACTGACCCATCCTTCTGGATTTCCTGCTCACATCCTTGAATGTTGCTCATACATTGAAGTTGTCCCAACATACCCAAATGGATACATATGTATTTCCTTCATGCACCCTGCTCCATGGACAAATATTAAAAACAGGGTATTTGTGGTTGAGTTTCTCAAGTTTTCAACGAGTATTTATCCAAGAAAAGGATCTAGAGTCAGCATGCTTCACCTACAGTCACTGCATGTCTCAGCTACAGTCACTGCATGCCTCACCTACAGTCACTGCATGCCTCACCTACAGTCACTGCATGCCTCACCTACAGTCACTGCATGTCTCAGCTACAGTCACAGCATGCCTCACCTACAGTCACTGCATGTCTCAGCTACAGTCACTGCATGCCTCACCTACAGTCACTGCATGCCTCACCTACAGTCACTGCATGCCTCACCTACAGTCACTGCATGCCTCACCTACAGTCATTGCATGCCTCACCTACAGTCACTGCATGTCTCACCTACAGTCACAGCATGCCTCACCTACAGTCACAGCATGCCTCACCTACAGTCACTGCATACTCACCTACAGTCACTGCATGCCTCACCTACAGTCACTGCATGCCTCACCTACAGTCACTGCATGCCTCACCTACAGTCACTGCATGCCTCACCTACAGTCACTGCAGGTCTCACCTACAGTCACTGCAGGTCTCACCTACAGTCACTGCAGGTCTCACCTACAGTCACTGCATGCCTCACCTACAGTCACTGCATGCCTCACCTACAGTCACTGCATGCCTCAGCTACAGTCACTGCATGCCTCACCTACAGTCACTGCATGCCTCAGCTACAGTCACTGCATGCCTCACCTACAGTCACTGCATGCCTCACCTACAGTCACTGCATGCCTCACCTACAGTCACTGCATGCCTCACCTACAGTCACTGCATGCCTCACCTACAGTCACTGCATGCCTCACCTACAGTCACTGCATGCCTCACCTACAGTCACTGCAGGTCTCACCTACAGTCACTGCATGCCTCACCTACAGTCACTGCATGCCTCACCTACAGTCACTGCATGCCTCAGCTACAGTCACTGCATGTCTCACCTATAGTCACTGCATGCCTCAGCTACAGTCACTGCATGTCTCACCTACAGTCACTGCAGGTCTCACCTACAGTCACTGCATGCCTCAGCTACAGTCACTGCATGTCTCACCTACAGTCACTGCAGGTCTCACCTACAGTCACTGCATGCCTCACCTACAGTCACTGCATGCCTCACCTACAGTCACTGCAGGTCTCACCTACAGTCACTGCATGCCTCACCTACAGTCACTGCATGCCTCAGCTACAGTCACTGCATGCCTCACCTACAGTCACTGCAGGTCTCACCTACAGTCACTGCATGTCTCACCTACAGTCACTGCATGCCTCACCTACAGTCACTGCATGTCTCACCTACAGTCACTGCATGCCTCACCTACAGTCACTGCATGCCTCACCTACAGTCACTGCATGCCTCACCTACAGTCACTGCATGCCTCACCTACAGTCACTGCATGCCTCACCTACAGTCACTGCATGCCTCACCTACAGTCACTGCATGCCTCACCTACAGTCACTGCAGGTCTCACCTACAGTCACTGCAGGTCTCACCTACAGTCACTGCAGGTCTCACCTACAGTCACTGCATGCCTCACCTACAGTCACTGCATGCCTCACCTACAGTCACTGCATGCCTCACCTACAGTCACTGCATGCCTCACCTACAGTCACTGCATGTCTCACCTACAGTCACTGCATGCCTCAGCTACAGTCACTGCATGTCTCACCTACAGTCACTGCAGGTCTCACCTACAGTCACTGCATGCCTCAGCTACAGTCACTGCATGCCTCACCTACAGTCACTGCATGCCTCAGCTACAGTCACTGCAGGTCTCACCTACAGTCACTGCATGCCTCACCTACAGTCACTGCATGCCTCAGCTACAGTCACTGCATGCCTCACCTACAGTCACTGCAGGTCTCACCTACAGTCACTTCATGTCTCAGCTACAGTCACTGCAGGTCTCACCTACAGTCACTGCATGCCTCACCTACAGTCACTGCATGCCTCACCTACAGTCACTGCATGCCTCACCTACAGTCACTGCATGCCTTACTTATAGGCACTTCATGTCGCTGAACCTCTTTTCTTACCTACAAAATAAATAGCTTTAAACCCACTTCTTGGCAGTTGAAATTTTTCTTCCAATGAACTCAGATAAAATAACAACTCAGAAGATTAATGGAAACAAAGGAGCACTGAGTGAAAAGTGGGGTTGGGAAGGACAATGAGGACACAGAATCCTGAAGACATGACCCTTTGAATCCTTTTAAGAAACCTACATAGCTTACTAGAGGCATGTTGGAATACATAGTTCTCAAGGTGCCACCCAGAGACTATGAGACTTGAGCACAGAGTAGGTCTGCATCACAGGGTCACCAGTGTTGCCTCTTGTAACCGGTCCGGGGAGTCACTGGCCTTTCACTTAGGGCATGGCAGGTAAGGGCCAGGGATGGTATATCAGATTTAGTGAACCAATAATGTCCTTATTGTCAGAGTAAAGGCACTGAAACCTATTGTGCCATCCTGTAACATACCTTCCAAACTGGTGGACTCTACAATATTCCAACTATTCAAACAGGTAGATGTTCTGAGATGTAAACCTAGAACATAGTCTACCTGCAGACATGCTCAGTGATTTTGCTAATATCAAACGTTTTGAAAATATCTTTAAGTTGCTCAGGGGAGAAGCACACAGCCACAACTGGTCCACCTCCATCAGATATCTCTTTGATGGAACACCAAAGCCTCTGGGCTACTAGGGAGCCAGAGGATAGTAGAGATTTTCTACAATATAGGTACATCTGTCCATGATTTAATGAGAAGACTGGCAAATCTTTTCTCAAAATTCAGTAAGAAACGAGTGCACAAAATTGTGACAGCCATTCTATTGCTCCAGACTTTAACTGATGGGTAAGTCTAGTTGTGATCTCCAGGATTTGGACATTCCTGGAGAACTAGTAAAGCATTGATTAGAATGTGTGCGTTGATGCTGTCAGCAAGGATCAGCACGTGGGAGTGGGTGAACTAAGTGGAACAGATTTCATGTTGGCTGTCCCTATCCTAAAGGCTGGAGAGAACAGATGTAGAAAGCAAACTTCTCTCTTCTCCAAGAAGGGGCTCTTGTTTCTCTTCTGTCTTGGACATTAAATCTGCTGGATCTCTGGGCTCTGGACTCCAGAAAGAACAGCAGCAACTCCCCCATCAGCTTTACCACCCCAGGTTCTCAGACTCTTGACCTTGAACTATACCAATGGTACCATGGTCCTGGGTCAGTCATCTGGGAATGAAGTCTTGCTTCCAGCATTCCATGGCCTCCTGCCTGGTGACAGCTTATCTTGTGACCTCTCAGATACCATGGTTATGAGAGTCAATACTCTCTTATATAAGTTACATATAAGAATCTATTGGTCTTGTTTCCCTGGAGATCTTTCAATAAAACACACTGGCTTTAAAAAAACCAGTAATTTGAGAAACATATCTTTTGAAAACAGCTCAAATTTGGGCGAGAGCACTGAGCACATAGTAGCCATAGTCAGTCTTGTCTTGGACTCATTTTTCTCTCCTCAGTCAGCACAGAAATACAATCAGTGTTAGATGGAATGCTGACCTTTGTGCTACTGTAGTCTAAAGATGCTCACCAGCTCCTGTTTGTTCCTCTCAGCAGAGAAGAGCAGCTATACCAGTACAGGATAACTTCTCTTCCTAAAGCAATGATGGTGGTCAGGGTCCACTGGGAAGATGTATTCTTCTAGATGCCAAAAAGAACTCCAGATGTAGTTAAAAAGTAGAGCATAGGCTACTATACAGAGGACTCAAAGTTCAATCCTTGGCATTGAAAGCCAACAAAAAAACAAAATCAAAACAATTGAGAACACATGCCTGGCCAAAGCAGCTAAGATCCCTGGAGTTTGGATGGCAGAGATTAAGTACAGAACCATGTTAGAAAATTATAGCCGTCAAAGACAGAATGCTTGATCAAAGAGAGGCCACTGTTAATTATTTGGGCAGGCTACAAGGCAGCAAGGTGTGTGAGTGTGGGTGTGGTGTGGGTGTGCATGCATTTGAATGCCCAAGAGACAAGCTTAAGACAACACGATACAGAAAGGTTAGATCTAACAGATTAGGCAATGTTTGTCAGGCTAATGCAAAGAAGAAGGAAGTGGGACTGGCAATATAAAAATCAAATCGAGTGAGCTTATGGGGCAAAGGAGGCACTGAACAGAGTGCTATTGAATGGGGATAAAGGAGAGGCATCATAATACAGACCTACCATCCTGAGCTTTTCTTACTCCACAGTGTAGTCCTGCCATATAGAAAGACAACTCTGTTAAGAATCCATACAGGAAATGACAGGGATGCAGGAGTAGTGGGAGACCTTACCACACCTCCCTCAGTCTTTGACAGATTAAGTAAGTGAAGAATGAATTAGGGTGTAGAGGGACTGGATAATATGTTTCCTGTGTCTGATGTACTAGATAGATGCCAAATTTTTACTGTAAGAGATGAAAATTCACCTTGTGTCTAACTGCCAGTAAAGCATTCGTGAGAACCGATTTTACAGTAGCTCACAAAAGAAGTCACAGTAAGTTCCAAAAAGTACAATTTGGACAGGCTCTGTTCTCTGATCACGTTAAAATGAAACAATACTAATGGCCAAAGTTCAAACCAGCAACCCCAAACACTTTGAAATTTAACAGTACTCTACTAAATAACTCTTGGGTCGATGAGAAACTAAGGCTGCAATTATAGAGCCCTTAGGTCCCAGCCACAGGAAGAACACCGCATGCTGACACATACAGGACAGTGCCAGAGATAAGGTCAGTGCTGAAGACCTGAGATGATTAACAAAAGAGACATAAGATAAGTGGACTAAAGAGTCAAGTCCAGAAATAAGAAAACAAGAATAAACCAAACCAAAGAAAACAAAGAAGCAGGAATAGCAAATTCCACAGTATAAAATAATTTTGGAGGTTGAAAAAAAATGCTGTCAGTGAGATGGGTCTTTCTAAGTGAATAATAATATGGATGAATTGCTAAACTAAAAATATCATGCTAGCACCCCAAAAGTGAGGAAAGGGGTACGCCTTCATCAACAGGAGCTTTTGGGGGCGGTTCTATAGTTTTAGGCTAACAGACTTTAAAATGTTCAATAGATCCTTTATTTTATTATTTTTTTGTTATGTGTATAAATGTTTTGCCTGCATGTTATCTATGCTATGTGAACTCTGTGTGTGTGTGTGTACACACACACACCCCTCCACAGGCCAAAAGAGGACACTGAATTCCCTAGAGCTAATTAGGCAGTTTTGAACCACCATGTGGGTTCTCAATCCTCTGCAAGAGACTCTAGTGTTCCTAACTGCTGAGCTACCTCAGCGTTGATATTTTAAGGAAAGCTATGACTTATAATTCAAGGAACAAAGAACAAAAATCTCACATCTTTTCAGTACTTAATTTAGACTAAGAAAGCTAGAATGGATGAATGGATGGATGGATGGATGGATGGATGGATGGGTGAGTGTGTGAATGGATGAGGACTCTACTGCCAAGTATGAGAAGGTAGCACACACACTGGTCAGGATTTAGGGGCTAGTGCCAGTGCCAGACTCAGTGGCTGGCTATAGACCCTTAAATAATCTTTTCCAACTTCAATTGCCTTATTTCTAAATTGCGAATGACAGTGGTATGGAGCTTCTGAAGTTGTCAATGAAATAACAAACCCAAACCTCTAGCAGTTTGCTAAAGAAAGACTCCATATCCAGTATTCATGGAGACACAAAAGACACATGTAGTGATATATATATACCAAGTCACACAAGATAGAAACACACACACACACACACACACACACACACACACACACTAGACATTTATACTATTGTACTCCTCCAGACCCTCTAAGTAACCAATATGTCAAATACAAAGTAAATAACTTTGAAGCATAGAGACAGAACCAGCCCAGAGATAAAGATTGCACCACTTTGCTTTGCAAAATCATAATTTTAATACAAACCTTAGCAGTGTTAGCACAGAAAATCCAAATTCTTTACGAGCATATGTGTATACATATATAAGTTAAATATGAGCAAATGAAATCCAGAGTTGCAATAAAATAAAACACCAGAATCAAATAAGGCATGTCCTGGGAGGAGAGGAATGTTTCAGCATTGGAAAATCTACCATCTACGTTGGCACATTGGGAGGCAATTGACAATGTGTTGACCCAGAAATGTAGTTATTAGCCTAAGGAAATAACACTCAGCCAAAGACTGTGCTCAAGGTTATCTGAGGTAACGTTATTAAATTCTTAAGAAATCCAAATACCCAAACTGGAGGAATTCTCAAATATACTTAGGTTACACTGTGCTTAAACAAACAGACTATGCTTTGTGACATATAGAAATAAAAGATAGACTCTCCTACGAGAAGGACTTTGGTGAAATCATTAAAAGAATGTTTCAATGAGTATTTCAAAATGTAAAAATATATTCATGATGTTCAATAAACATAGAAAAAAATAAAATAATATACGGTGAACAGAGGCTATACGTTTTAATGTCTGTGTTTATGTGTATGTATATGTACTATATACATAAGAATCACATAGATACACAAACATGTAAATATAAATATTGAGCTAACTCCTTGCTTTTGCTGATGCAGAAATGATGCAATGTGTAGTTGTCTACAGTTATCATTTTATGAAAATGTGAAGATGAAATCACCATCATGTTTTGATTCTTTTTAGGCAGATTAGTCTGCATGAAAATGCTCACACACATGCCATTATTCATTATAATGTTTAAGTGTGAGAGAGAAGAGTGTGCACAGCCCTTTGTGAAGCAAGGGAAATCAGACGGAATGGAATGAAGTGTCACAGTGGTTATTATAGGGCAGTTTTAATTTTCATTTCTGTACTTCATTTGAAATACTATTCCTTAATGCCAGCACATAAAATAATGCCAAATGTTAGAAAAATTACCTTCAATGAGTCTCAAAGAAGGAGCAAAATTCCACACATATTTTATGTCAAGTTACTTACCTGGTTATGACCTCATCTTTTCAAGATGCAATTTAAAGATTGCAGTTCAGGGACCTGGGGAATTTCATATGGTGTCTGGCTGTGACAAACTAATGGTATATATTCGTTAAACTCCACTCCCTAGTCAAGACATTTTTAGGATTAGTCAAGAAATAAAAGATGCATGTAAGAACAAATAAATCTAGACATTATGTTAAGTGAAATATGTCAGCAGAGAAAGATTGCAGCACATTCTCCTTGTGTATGGATGCCAAAATAGTTGATCTCGGTATTGAATATGATTTCTAGAAGCTGGAAAGTATGAGGGGGGGGTGAGACAAGAGAGAAACTGGTTAAGTTCTAGAGCTTACACCATGGGCTTGGGGGTAGCAAAAGCTGTCTGCAATGCCTAGTCTGTGTTCTACGACTGGCAAGACGCTTTCAAACATGAAACAATGACAGAGGCATGTTAATTCCCTGGTTTACCAACTCACACTGTACATGTGTCTTTAAATAGCATGTTACACACTCAACGAAATGCAATAATTAAAATCACAGAAAGAGTCTAAAACGACAAAGGTACCCTTTTTTAGCATGGGTCATGGAATGTAACTGGCTATCAGAAATAATTCCCTAGATTCCAGGGATCTAGCACTCTTTCCTGCTGTCACTAGAACTGTAAGGTGAAAGATTCAAAATATCACCAGAATGGTAGTTACCATTCCAGCCATTCAGCATGGACTCTATTTTCCTTTAAATCTTGCCACTTTGTTTTAAAATGGGAAAACAAACCAAATAAGCAAAAAAGGAACAAAAGTTGACCATGACTCCTGTCCTCTCCCCTTGCGACAAGAGGTTTCATTAGGAGGCCTAGGGTGGCCTCAAACCTCCTCCCTACCTCACCCTCCTCAATTCTGAGACCACAGAACTTCCCCACGACACAGTTTCTCTTTTCCCTTTCTTTCCTCTATGACTCAACTCTTCTCCCCCTCTCATAGTCACCTCTCTCCTCTCTTTTTATTCCCCCTTTCTCTACAATATGGAGTGGAATTTTCTCTTGCTGCTTAAAACCAGGTCTAAGGCAGAATGGATTTAATAATGGAGTCAACCCTCCTCCTTGACTGGATGTTTTGCTGACCTATTTAAAAGATTCAGTTTTAATAGACGAAACAAGACATCATTCACCCATTCTGGAATTATGTGTTTGAAAGAAAGAGAATAATTTGTCATAGAAATGGTGAAAGAGAAATCTTAATTTAAAAAAAATGACTTGTGACTGGATTGGGGAGATTATTATGGAAGAAAACTTTATGTTTCATTGGCTATGAGGGTTGAAAGCAGAGAGTTGCCAAAATGACTAATGTTTGGAATTCTAAGCTCATGGGGCATCAGTGTCATAGGCCAGAGCTCAGAGCTTAAGCATTGAAGACTAAAATGGCAAAGACATTTTGTAAAGGGCAGGGATTTCAAGGGGATGAAAGGGGTCCATATGTGTTTTAAGATTTAACATTCAAGCTACATGTGATTTGAAAGTGATCCTTTTAGGCAAGAAGCTATGAGCCAGAGTCCAACTCTTCATGAAGCCCAAAAATTCTGGGCCCAACAAAGGCAAAAGGGGGACTAGAGTTTGAGACCATGGGTTGGAAGGTCACTTTCAATAAGATGCACAGAGACGGAGATAATATCCCAGTCCTGCAATGATGGAAGACCTATGACTTATAATTCAGGGAACAAAGATCTCATGTCTTTTCTTCCCCTTATTTTGGCTAAAATCATATACATGTACCAATGAAAAGCAAGAATATAATACTGTGTTAAAGTAATAACATAGTGTTGGGGTATACTTTAGAGGCAAGCCAAATCTTCATTCAAACCACTTTAGAAATCTTTGGAATGGCATGAACTCTGAGCATTGGCAGTCTGGCTCTATTGATTTTATTGTTCATTCGATCTAAGTGGGCTTCTGTGTTATGAATAGAGAGAATGCTTTTGAACTATCGGGCTGTGTCAGTTAGCCAAGGACCCAAGACTCCTGATCTCAGACAGTGAACAGTACCTGATCTGCATCTCAGGTGTTGTCAGAGCTGTATGTATGAAAAGAAGAATCTCCTTCCCCTTTATACTACGTTCTTCCTTCCTGACCCACATGTACCCTAACATAGCCTCTATGGCCAGTCAGCCAGATCTAAGGATGTGTGTGGAGGGGGTTTGTCACACAGTGACCAAAGAAGGTTGATGTCGTTGGAAAGAGACAGAGACAGCAGGAAGAGTTTGTTTTTGAGCCTAGTATATTATTGTATGCCTTTCCGGGAAAGGCTTCCTTTGAGTCAGATCAAAACTGTAGAGATGAGTAAAGAGAAGTGCTGTTGGGTTGGAAAGCCAACAGAATGCCTGACTTCCTCTAAAATGTCTTTTCTGTGACTTTCAGGTGATCGTCAGTATAATCATCCTATATTAAGCAGCGCTACCCAGACCCCTACACATGGTGAGAGTTGATTGAGAGCACCCTGCATCGTGTCCGCATGCCACGTGGCTCGATTCCAAGGATGGGGGAAGAAGGTGGAGCCATTGTGCCTGCCTTCCTCCAGACCACACAGCTTCACTTTCCTTCGAGAACGTTGTCCCCTGGATGTTTGTGTCTGACAGAAGAATATTTTTTCTGCCATAAAAGAGAAGGGAGACCCTTCCTCAACTCATTCATATTTGTAATCTCCATTGATTCTTGTGGTCACAAATTCTATACATCCATAGCAAGATTAATGTGCTCTTTTGCGTAAAGCCTTTAGGTATTATTGGCAAGCAAAACAAGACTTAGTTGAACCATCTTGATCTTCCTCAAATTAATTAATATTTGATCAAACTTGAGACTGACTTGAGTTTTACCCTCTTGGCAGAGAAGAGGCTGATGGTTGCCCAGCAGAAAGCTGTTCGCAAAAGGACAATGGGTGATAAGCCCACCTTTCCCTGTCAGATCCTATCATCCTCCCAGAAGCCCAGAACTTAACATTTGGATCCCCAGATAAAAACTATTTGGAGTCTTTCTCAAAACTCAATAGAATATATGACAGCCCTGTAAACTGTGATCTCTTAGTCATGCTTGTTTCTTCCCTATGAAAACCTAAGTAATTAAATAGTAATGATCAATAGGTGTTTCTTGAGAGACACACTCAAAACAAAGATCAATCCGAAGCCAGGTCTGACGGTGCAGGCTTACAATCTTACACAATAAGAAACATGAGGCAGGAGGATTGCCAGTTTCAAGGCATATTTAAGCCAGAGAATCAGTTCAAGGGCAAACTGGGAAACTTAGTGAGCTACTGTCTCAAAACAAAAACGAAAGCTAGATCCGTGGTAGCACTCTTGCCTCCCATGCACAAGGTCCAGAGTTTATCCCCCATACAGCAAGAGAAAAATAAGATAAACTAGTCAGCACATAGCAGAGGGATTACCATTCTCAAGTCATATTATATAGCACCTTAGGACGGAGGCTAAGACACATCTAAATTAGGAAGAAGAATAGGGTATTGTGGCATGCTTTTCCAGTGCTACAGGTTAGAGGACACCTATTATGAGAGGATAGGAACATAATTAGAAGCTCTGGTTGTAGGATATAAAAAAAATAGAACTGAGATCACTTCAAAGAGATTGATGCCAGTTGTAATGTTGATTGTTGGAACAGTAAGGAAGACTGAGAGCAGGAACATCTTAAGGTAAGAATTGAGATGGTTTTGTCACTCAAAATTTGTATCTCAATGAGAACCAATGAAGACTGAAATGAAGAACCAAGAGTATTTGGAAGAATGGAGGCTTGGCTATGGATACCATCTAAAGAAAAACAACCAGTGTGCAGGAATTGGTGAAGGTGAATTTAATTCTGAATTATAGAATATGCTATGACTGTAGAAGATACAAGAAAAAAATGTTCCCTAGGTAGTTTGAGGTTGGAGTCAGAGATGATTTCATTAGTCTTTGAAGGGAGTAACAGAAGGCTTGAAAGTGGGAACTATCTGTGCAAGAATTCTTCAGAGGGGAAATAGAAGGCAGAGGCAGAGAGTCTGGGAGATGCTGTGGGGATTAGTGAGTAGGAAGAAGAGTCAGAAAAGGCAGACCAGGAACGCTTGCACTTGTTCAGTAACATTCAGGAAAGAACAACTACTGAGCTGAGCCTCCTCAGGAAGAGCCACTACAGGCATCGAGCACAAACAGAAGGGCTGTTCCCTACTCCACCTCTTCCTGTCTCCTCACTTCCAGCTGGTACAAGGAGATGGGGATAGATGGAGCCCCAATGTCAGTTCTCAAGCAGCTTGCAGAATATTTGAAGCAGAGCTCATTCCTTTCTTGTCTAATGCGCTTTCCCCCAACACCAGAGAATAATTAGAACTACTGGGAAGTCCAGAAAGACCCACAGCTACTTGGTCAACCCAAAAAACATTAACTAGAGCCTTAGTTTGTGCCATTATTATTGGAGAGAAACCAGAAATATTAGAAAGCTTGTCTACTGATGCCAAGATCTTTGAAGTCATTTGGGATGACCAAAATCAAGTCATATCAAATCATTAGAAATTAGTAAGAGACTGAGTGTCACTGAGTAAATTGGGGGGTGGGGGGCTTAGGTAGAAGAGCCGATATCACTGAGGACTGACAAAATGTAACAAGGTCACAGTCAAAGCCTTTAGTTAAGGAAGAATGTGGTCAAGGAAGGAAAAAATAAAGCACGGCATCCCAAACAAAAACAATCTTGATCGAGGGGTTCTTAGGCAGCCACAGTCAGGACAAAAGGCAGAATGTTCTTGGCTCAGTGGTAATTTCAGAATAAGTGGTAGATGACAGCATATAAACCTACTGCGTTTGGAAGAGGGAGAACGGAGCAATGACCTCAGTGGCAGAAAGATGCCAAGACTCAGAAGGAACCCTGTTCTTCCCCAGCGTGGTGAGAACTGAAGAAACAAGAAGTAGTGGATCCGTGGCTAAGCAAGTCTAGGGAGCAGCACTCGCAGCGCCAGGCCCACTCCACTTCCTGGCATCTGTCCTAGTCCATGCCAGGGAGGCTTGCTCTGTACAGCATGTTCTGATCTCTTGGGATACAGAGCATCCCTCACCCCCTCACATATGTACGAAGCTGGCACAAACACCAGCTTATTGGCTGAAATCCCCTGGCTCAATCCCCAGATCTGGGGGTGACAATGCAGGCAGGGGAGGGGAGAGAAGCCAGGAGTTCCCATGCCTGGGGCAAGCCTTGGATACAGCCTAGGAAGGTGACTCTTTCTCCCAGGGACAACAGAATTCTTGCAGTCTGTAATGCAGCAGTCTCTGCCAAGAGGTATAGGAAACTACAATTCACCTACACATTGATCCCAGCTTGGGGCTGCCCCTTCTCAGAGAAACTATGGCTTTGAGGGGTTCCAGACAAAGAGGATGGATAGATGGTACAGCCAGACTGCTGTTTCCCTACTCATTTGTGGAAATGGTATCACTATCTCCCCGGAAACCAACTGTTGACTTCCTTTTTATGGTTCCTCCTTCTCAAGTCAATCAAGTATTGGGGCATTTTGTTTCCTTTCCCTGAACCTCCATTTCCTTCAGATCCTGATGCTCACCATTCCCTTACCCATCCTTTACTCCTGTCTTGTGTTTATCTTTAATCTTTCCTCCAGATACCACTCACCCTGAGTATGCCATCATCATTTATCCACTCTGGTGACCACTCACACAAATCTCTATTCCTTTCTTGACTCTTCCCCTGGACCTAACAATGAACCATACTCTGTTGTGTGTCTGGAATCTTGGGGTCTATCTTAGGGAAAGTGGGAGAAAAGAAAAAAGTATGATAGGCAGATTTTGCTCAAGTTTCTCCTTCTGGGAGCTTAGAAATTCCTAAGGCAGTCTCTGAGAAAGGACTGAAAGTAAGCAAACAGTGGTAGCTGTGTAGCTCACAGAGACTTGCCAAACATGGAGACTAGAAAGACCTAAGGGAACTCCCCTGGAGATGCATGGCACCATGGATTGAATGTGGATTGCTGTTAGTACTGTGCAGGCTCAATACCCCAGCATAGGGGAGTGCTAGGGCAGTGAGGCAGGAGTGAGTAGGTGGGGTGCTCCCTCATAGAAGCAGGGGAAAGGGGGAGAGGATAGGGGAAGGAAGTCAGGAGAGGAAATAGAGGAAGAACCTGGAGCAAGAATTGAAACAGAAGCCATAGAGGAGTACTGCTTACTGGCTTCTCCTTCATGGCTTGCTCAGCCTGCTTTCCTAAACCATGTAGGGTGATGGTCCCAAGGGGGCACTGTTCCTAGTGAGACAGGCCTTCCTACATAAATCATTAATCAAGAAAATGCCCACACAGACTTACCTACAGGCAAGCTGATGGGGGCATCTTCGCAACTGCAGTTCCTCTTCCCATGGGACTCTAGCCTGTGTCAAGTGGCCAAAAGGCTAGCTAGGACAATGCTCTTTCAGTGCACGTGGTTCAGTTTCATCAGACAGACCAGCGATGCACTGGAAGAGGACATCGCTGCTGAGTGTTACAATTGAGTCCTCAGGGACTAATCAATATTCACAGGAGCCTGAGGCACCTAAGACAACACCTTGAGAACTGTCCCCACTGGATCCTAGCATAGGAAAGCAGGATGGGGACTCTAGTCAGGGGTGGAGCAGAAAGATGAGAGAAAACTTGGCCACACTGCCTTTCTGTTCACTGATGCCATGCCCTTGCTTTTCAGAGAAGCCACGGATGAATAACATCCTGACATCAGCCACAGAGCCCTATGACCTCTCCTTCTCGCGCTCTTACCAGAACTTAGCCCATTTGCCTCCATCATATGAATCTGCAGTGAAGACAAATCCGAGCAAGTACTCATCTCTGAAGAGGCTAAGTAAGTCAAGGCTGGCTGGAGTGTCGGGCTGTTTCAAGGGTCTCCAGGTTATTCTCTTCCATGGCACTCTCTTTTGGAGTATCCAAGGGACTAATTATGGAATCCCAAGAGCGAAGGAGTGAGTTGTACAGAGGATAAAGAGAATAGACAGAAACTTTTCTTTTGTTCTATTGGTCCTAAGCCCACCCTTTTCCCAGTGAAGAATGATGCTATAGGGCCCTGAGGCCACCTTATCTATCTTTACAAGCTGTACTTACCATTCATATGTCAGCTCAAAGGGGGGCTTCTTCAAACCATGAGCCTAACTGTGTCATTTCCTGTAATTGAGGCAGCAAGGGCCAAAAGAACCATTCTATCCCAGCCAAGACCATCTCAAGGGCCTGAAGCCTGCTTTATCCAGGCATCCACCTCTGCTATTTGAGTCTGAAATGGGTGTTCACATTGGTGGGTTTAACACACTAAAATGTCAGAAAGTATATTTAGGGACATTTTTCTTCACTGACCTGATCTGTGTAGCCTGCTCTTATTTCCCTACAAATGAGTCAACACCTCTACCTGTGTATTTCTCTCTCTCTCTCTCTCTCTCTCTCTCTCTCTCTCTCTCTCTCTCTCTCTCTCTCCCTCTCTCTCTCTCTCTCCCTCTCCCTCTCCCCCTCTCCCTCTCCCTCTCCCCCCCCTCTCTCTCTCTCTCTCTCTCTCTCGTGTGTGTCTGTGTGTGTGTGTGTGTCTGTGTGTGTGTGTGTGTCTGTGTGTCTTAGAGATGTTTCAGAGCCCTGTGTATGCTAGGCAAGCATCTGATTCCTGAGCTGTACCCCCAGCTCCACAGGTCTCTTTTGATGGCTACCCAACTTCAGTGGGTGCTCCACCACTGAGCATGCCCTTGAAATTCCAGGTGAGCCACTCTGTACAGCCCAAGTGCATAGCAGTCATATTCAGAGAGATGTTGAGTTCTCATGGCAACAAATAAACAACTCTAACCATCTGAGAGGTGGCCAGAAATGAAAAAAAATGGGTCTCAGTAGGCAAGATAGACCCTACCCCTAACCCTGAGCCCACAGAAGAGAAAGCAGTTTTCCCACAGGAGCCAGAGAGTACCAAAAAACTGTTTGTAGGAGGCCTCCTTGCTGAATTCTGAGACAATGCAGCCTTGTGTGTGCCCTGGCAAAGGTCAAGGATCCATAGGGCTATTCTGGGAGAACCTACTGGGACAGGAGCCCAAAGCTTCTGAGCAAGATGCACACACAGTATTGCTACAGCCTGCTGCCTGGTGGGCACAAGGAGTACATGGAGGCTGATGATATGGCTGTGTGGGGGCTGGATACCCATGTGTTGGTTCCCTGTACATTGGTTGTTACTCCAGAGAAGGTGTTACTAGGTTCCTAGGTTACCAGAGAAGCTATTCACAGACAGCTCCTAGATGAGCATCCTACTTAATTCTAACAGAAGCTGGTTCTGTGCCCAGTTTCCATAAACAAGGGCTCTCTCTATCCATCATCGGAAAGCTGTCAACTCTACCTGTTTTTTTTCCCCCTGCAAGACTAGGAGCCAGTCTACTTCAGAACCACATGCAGCAGACACAGCACGCAAACCAAAGGAATGAATACTCTGAGCTTGCCTTCAGCTCCACTGTGAGCTGGGTGGGAAACCATTTAACTGACTCCCAAGGTGATCCCTGGAGGAGAAACAGCATCTGGGGACCCACTGGAGATAGAACTCTGGGACAAAGGCAGTTAGTACCCCCTGAATCAGAGCCCATTTTTCACAAGCCTTCAAGAACTGGTCTGTGTATACAGTAGAGGAGGAAGTTAAGGTCACCTGTCTGCACACACACACACACACACACACACACACACACACACACACACACCCTCACCTACTCTACTAACTAAAGGAGTATGATTTCATTATCCCTGCAGATTTTCAGATCTGTGTTGTTCGCCGGCACATGCACACAGGCACGCTCACCACATCTTACTCCCTGGGTCGTGGCTGCCCCTTCACCTCACTGCTTTCTCTGTCTCCTTGCAGCGGACAAGGAAGCTGATGAGTATTACATGAGAAGGAGGCACCTGCCAGATCTTGCAGCCCGTGGTACTCTCCCCCTCAACGTCATCCAGATGTCTCAACAGAAGCCTCTTCCTCGAGAACGGCCACGCAGGCCCATTAGGGCCATGTCCCAGGACAGGGTCTTGTCTCCACGTCGGGGATTGCCAGATGAATTCGGCATGCCCTATGACCGCATCTTGTCTGATGAACAGCTGCTCTCCACAGAGCGCCTGCACTCCCAGGACCCGTTGCTGTCCCCAGAGAGGACAGCTTTCCCGGAGCAGTCGCTGTCGCGGGCCATCTCGCACACGGACGTCTTTGTGTCCACACCAGTGCTGGACCGTTACCGCATGACCAAGATGCACTCCCATCCCAGTGCCTCCAATAACTCCTATGCCACCCTGGGCCAGAGCCAGACGGCAGCCAAGCGCCATGCCTTTGCCTCTCGCAGACATAACACGGTGGAACAGCTGCACTATATCCCGGGCCATCACACCTGCTACACAGCCAGCAAGACCGAAGTGACAGTGTGACCCGCAGTGTGGCCAGGGCTGCTTGGCAGAGTCAGGGCAGGACAGAGCAGAGTAGGGCAGGGGTGAGGAGCAGAGTATCCAGTCAGGCTCTCCTCCCCTCCCTGGTTCCCCCCATTGAAGTTGGAGGTGGGCTGCCTCTGTCCAGAAAGCCATACCCCCAGGGAGATGGCGCCAAATGCCTGGTACAACAAGCACAGACCCAGGCTCTTTAAAGCTCTTTCTCTCCCAGTAGACTCCCCCTGCAGATGAGAAGTGTGGTGAGGCCCAAATCTCTCCCTCAGTCCCTGCCCCGCCCCTTCCTGGGGACTCAGCTGCAGGTTCTGCCAGCCAGTGGACCCTCTCCTGAAGGTGATGTGAAGCTGCCTGAGTTTGATCAGCCAGCTGGCTAGAGGGTGCAGCGAGTGGGCTAACCAAATAGGCTACTCGGTCTTCTTCCTTTATCTACAACTGCACCGCAGATATCTCTTAGTGCCTAAAAACTGCCTGCTCGCTCTCAGCCAGAGAGCTGCTGTGTCCATAAGCACAATATGATTCTCTTCCGCCTGCTGGAACTCTGGTCTATACCGAGTGGCCCTCCCCTCACTGAGCCCTGCAGCCCGACGACAGGGAGGATCCCCTTCCTTCAGCTGCTTGGTTGTCTCTGCCTCTGTGCTGTGAGGGCTGTGCTCTCGCAGCCTTCACTGTTTCTCCTCAAAGCTCTCTGGGGCTTTAGCTTTTGCCCACAGGAGGGGGCATTAGCCCTTGTCCTCCAGAGAGGAGTAGCGACAGGTTGCCAGGACTTAAAGGTGCCTGGGCAACCGCCTGATTGTCTCCCCTACTTCCTCCAGGCCTCGGGTCTTAACTAGGACCTCCTCTCAGGCCTGCCTTCTGCACCTGAGCTCTGCTCCCAGGAGGCACCTGCGGTGGGCAGAGAGCTAGGGTGTGGAGGACCACTGTGATGCCCAGGGTCTCAGGGGCTCACCATTCTCATTTTCTAGGGCTCTGCCTGTCCTCCATTCATGAGCCTCAGGCAGAAGTTTCCAGACACAGACAGAAGAAGCTTAGCCCTCAAAAGAGCAGGAGCTCTCTGAGGTGGTCATGCTGGACCCTGCCCAGTCTTTTCCATCATCTTTGCCCACCACCCCACCACCCCGTTTCTGTTTAGAACCCTTTATCTCTCCCTCTGTTCTCTCCCAGGCCTATCTTTCCACCTTGCTGCCTGCAGCCCCATTAGTTTCCTCAGACCAGTGGATCCAAGGGACCAAGATCCATTGGTAGATGCAAATAAATAATGGTGTCCCACGATGCTCTGGGGACCGTTTCAAGCTTTCTTCCTTGCAGGAGTGCTTGGGCATGTGGCAGAGGCACCATGAGCTCTGCCAAAGGCTCCATTGTCAATCCATCTCAGCCCCATCTTTGCCTCCAATCTGATGGTGGACAAGATGTAACCAGCTACTGGGAATGAGAGCAATCCTGCTCCCCCAAGATCAGAAGGAGGACGACAACAAGACCCCACACATCACACACACACACACACACACACACACACACACACACACACACACACACACACACACCCTTCTTAGGGCCAGAGCATCTCTCTGAGACTGGGGAGAATCAGCCCCAGAATGTCTTGTGAAATGACATAAGAGTTAAAACCACCACTTACCAGACTCCAGCAGCAATGCCCTTACATCAGGTTTTATACCCCCACCCCCAGTTCTGCATGGATAGCCTTTAAAAAAGTGAGGTGATGAGAAGCTTGCATCTGTCCTGGTCATTTTTAGTCCAGCCAAGGGAAGTCAGAGGATTGCTTCCCCTTTCTGCTTTCAAGAGCTGTAGGCTCTCCTGGCCCCTCTCCAGAATCCCTACTCTGAGAAGCTATGTTCTGCATAACCCAGAAGGATGAAAGTTGAGACTTCCAAAGGTAGTCTTTAGCCTCCCCAGTGAGGGGTTGTCCCTGGCAACATGGGGCCGGGAAGCCTCGGACCATTCTGATTTGCTCCCTGCAAACATATAAAGCTTCTTAAGGGCTGGTCCCCATGGGTCTTTGAGCACTTGTTGCAGAAGGTAAGGATCACAGGAAGAAAGGAACTCAATCCAAATAGAGAACAGCTCACTTCTAGAAGCAAAGGAATGTCTCACAGCTGGACCCCAGCCTAGCACCCTGTAAACTCTCTTTAACCCTAAGCTGGTCCCTTGTGCTGGTGATGTGCTGGTGGGAAGGGGAAAGGACAAGACTGTGGTGGGCGAGAAACCCCTCCCATTTGTTTGTACATCCCATGGAGACTCTTCCAGATACCAAGTTTTCCAGCCTTTGGGGAACAAGACTTTATCCCAGGCTCTTCCCCCAACCTTGGCTCTGACAAGGTGTCTGTCATCTGTCTATCTTCTTTCTGTCTGTCTGTCTGTCTGTCTGTCTGTCTGTCTCAGGGGTTGTTTGATAAGTTGTTTTCCAAACTATTTGTCATCCCTGCCTTACCACCATTTGGTATAAAGTACCTGGCATCAGTTACATCAGACAATTCTAATGGAATGCTTGCTTCTCCTGAAGGCTTTTCTTCAGCTTCATCATTGGAAGGAAAGAAATAATAACAGAGACATAACTCTACAAACTACACTAACCTAGTTCCCTGCTCCAAACTCCGGAAAACTGTGTCTTAACTGGGACATGGAAATACAGTAATCAACCCCCATCTTCAGTTCTGCATGACTCCATTTCAATTACCTGTAGACAACCATGATCCAGAAATATTTATATTTGTCTTAACTCTTTTGAGAGAGTCCACAATTACATAGCTTTTATTACACTATATTCTTATAACTTGCCCTACTTTATTATTGTCAATCTCTTTCTGTGCCTAATTTACAAATTAAACTTTATTGTATGTGTATGTAGATGAAGAAAAATTCAATACCTATATAGAGGGTGTGGTACTCTGTGTGGTTTCAGGCACCCAATGGGATTGTTGGAGCTTATCCCTCAGTGATAAGGGAAAACCACTAGATCGCATCAACTCATCCATCACTCCAGAACCAGCTAGCTCTGTTGCTATATGAAGTCACTTGAGAGTGTCTGGGGCTGGAACCCCAGTCACCGCTTCTAACCCGAGCAGGCTGTGTCCTTTGTCACATAGAAGGGCCATGGCCCCTTCATGATAAACACTCATATCCCAAGCAAACCCAAGATTTCCCTCTGCATGTCTCCACTGCCCTGGACTTGGGTATGTACAGATCTCACTTACCCCAAGTGTTCTTCCTGAAGACCTCTTACCACCCACATTCTTTACCACATCTTTCTTACTTCCTCCAGTGAACTCTTGGCTCCATATATTCATGAACCACACAAGCTTGCCAATAATTCCTTAACCTCCTAAGTGGACTTTGACCATCAGAATTCCCCAGTGTCTTAGGCAATGTGTTTCCCTTGAGAAGGTCCAGTCCTTCCCCCACTGAAATCTCTCCCCTTCTTTACATTCTTATTCCTGTCTTAACCTCCTATGCCAGTTTTCTCTTGCCTTCCTCTCATTTCTCTCTTCACTCATCCAGATTCCTCCAGCCCTGATTTCTTTTACCTGGGCCCACTGAAATCTCTAGTTTTAAGAATTAGAGCTCTTGGTGTAAACTGTGAAGACTCTGGCATTCTGCGTTCAAGTTCTTTGTTGGCCTCGTTGGTTTGTTATACTTCCTCATGTGGGAAATGATGCCCCAAGGTGTAAGGTCATTGGGCTCCCTACATCCCTATGATCTCTAAAAGGGAAGGGAGAGAGCTGGCTGATTAGAGGTGCCATGGCCAAAAGATCAGCTTTGGTTCCTGTGGCTACCGGACTCAAGAAGCTCTTGACTAAGACTGCTACTAGCCCAGAGTCTTCTGCTCTGGCCAAAGATTCATCCCCTTTGATGCTTGTAGCTCTTGCTTCTACTCCAACACTCTTCTTCTTGTAGACATCACAGCTTTTCCTTCATCCCAAAGACATGAGGACCTTGTATGTCTTCAACTATGAGTAGTCATCCCAATATCTCTGCCACCAAACTCAACCCATTGCCTTTGGAAAGTTCTTGACTGCCACCTGCTTCATCCTTCATTCCTTCCACAGATGTCTGTGGACTGAACCCAAGGTTTGAAAGGGCTGCCTATCACTTGAACCCTAGAAGGTACCTGCTCTGAGAGGAGCAGGCACATCGGCCACACATTCCTCTGCCATCCTCTCTGAATCTGGGGAACTTCTGAATAGCTTCAAGGGGCTTGCTCTGCTTTAATGAAGTATTATCAGGGCTTAAGTGTTATTTTTATAAGCAGTGCATTTTAATGGTAGGTTAAATATGAAAGATAAGTCCTTCTAGTCCCTCTCTTTGTTTTTAGAAGATGGTATATCAAAGAGAAAAAAAAACAGCACTGAAGCTCTAGACACATGGCTTCCAATTTTGACGTTTGTCTCCACCTTGCTATGTGAATATGGGCAAGTCACATTCCAGTGCCTCAGTTTCCTCACTTATAAAATGAGGGGCTTTGGCTAGATGAGCCCCCTAAGTTTCATTCAGCTCTTATGCTATAGGGTTTTCAGTCTCCACTCTCCCCTCTCTACATTCATCCCCATTTCAACTGAGCTGTGCCCATCATACTCTGCCTGCCCTATGGCAACATCACCAGACTCCTCGACAGATTTTTGGATGGAACCAATGGGTTTGGCATTGTACCTGAAAGTTAAGGCCTGACTACTCAACAGGTCACCAACTGTGTCTCAGAAGCCTCTCATATAAACATACATCTGGGTGTCTGTCGCTGTGAAATTCTGAGTTTGGAGTTTTCATTTTTGATGTTGTCCTTATAGCTGGAGGGAGGTAACTCTGCTTTTAGAGAGGGGACAGACTGAAAGATGGTCCAGAAGTCTGACCATGACATTTGGGCATGGAATTTTTATTGAAGGTCAGATGGGAATTTTGTTCTGTGTCTCAAAGGAGCATGCGTGGCAGAGGTTCTGTGTGGCAAGGGATGCCATTGTATCCCAGGTCACAGCATGCATCCCAAAGACCACATCTGGAAGCAGAAGCTTCATCCTGGCTGGAGAGAACAAGGTACTACCACCAGGGCTGCTGGGAGGTGTGTCTTCACCCCATCCCAGTATGTTTGTGGCCCCTCTTCATGCTATTATCACCCTCCCCATGAAGGCTTGCGAAGCACCAATGGAAATTCCAAGTCTCTGTCATCAAGACCATCTTGTAAATCGCAAACACATTAACCCTTCCATCATTCAGGAAAAAAAATGATGCTGTGTGTTTGCTTAACAACCTCCCTCAGGTAGGGGAGGAGAAGACCCTGCTCAACACTGCTGCCAACCCTTCAATGACCCTCCAATGCCTCTCCACAGGAGGACTCATTCATTTGCTTCATAGTGGCAAATACGTCTCTATCCTGTAAACTCAACTAGATATTTTGTAGTAAAGAATTCTTGAAATTCTGTAATAAAAGGCAATTCTTACTGTAACATTTTTAGTTTGGGGACACAATTTCCTAAGGGGGGGTTAAGGAACATTTTTACTCATTAGCTGGATTTATGGATTCTATGTTTATTATATGGTAGTATTATGAAAAGTACCTTTCTATCCATACCGCTGCAGTTTCGCCATCACTCACATGCCCCCATTACTGCTTCTGTATAAATTCATCATTCTCCTACCCTGTCAAAGCACACCCTATATGTACTGTAAACAGAGACTGCTTTAGTAAGATTTAGTCTTAAGGATTTTCCACTTTTGTCAGTAACATATATTTATGGATCAAAAAAAATAAAGCTGTTTCAACATAACCTCATGTGTCTTAAAGTAGCTACATACAGAACCAAAACCAAGGTGACACAAAAGCAAGAAAGGGTATGGGAGATAACTGCAGTTGGGAGAGGAAGCAGGGATTGGCTATAAACAGTTGCTAGGGAACTTTAGGTGTGATGAGAAGTTCTAAATCCTGATATGGTACCAAGTTCTGTGGAACATAACTGTAATCCCAGAACTCAGGAGAATCATACAAAAGGATTATGAGTTGAGTTTGAGGCCAACCTGGGCTACATACCAAAATGTTATTTCAATAAAACAACAAATAAAATCTATGTTGCAGTAATGACTGCAGCACTGCATAGATTATGAAAATCACAAAAGTGTATGTTTATGGCCGCAGTATGCTATGGCATACTAATCAAACGTTATAAAGTGAGAGCAGAGGAAAGCAGAAAGTTAGACCCAGGACACTGCGTCACCTGAGAGCAGATGAATTTTCCAGAGCTGTATATGCAGATGTACTCCAGCACCATCATTGGTAGATATCGGGTCTCAGTTTTATTTTAGTATTAGCTACCATGGCTGATCAGATTAAGGGTGACCAAAACCCATGATATTTAATCTGGAACATAAAAAACTTGCCCCATGAAAATTGATTCAAATTCACAGTTTTGTTCAAGACTCTGTCTCTGCATGTGGCTTTGATATTATTTTCTTTGGCTCATGCTCGATTTGCTGCTAAGGTTACTTGTTGATCAGTAGAGCCTAGAAGCAGGCTGAGCAAACAAAACGCTGCCAGGGAGGGCATTTCTCCTACCCTACAAGGCAGCATTTTTGTAGTTTCTAGAATCCAGGGTTCAATATCCTCTCTTTCCAATCGTCCAACTCTCCTATAACCAAATCCTCTTCATAGGAGGCACTGGGCTATTTTTAAATCCTAAGTCAGACCTACTAGTATAGATCTGCAAATCTCAACTACTCAGGAGGCTTGGGTAAGAGAATCAGAAGTGAGTTCAAGGTCAACTTGAGCTAGAGCTGTCTCAATAGTGATTGATTGACTGATAAATGGGCTAAGGACCTATCTCAGTGGTAGGACATCTAGTTACCAAGCAATGTTCAATTCTGCAAAGAAATCCTTTTATTTTTCTATTCCCAAAGGTTTTCACTCTCCTGAAATCAGCACAGCATTGGTTTTTTGTCTGCACATGTGCCAGAACATGTTCCTTCAGCATGACATTCACCATCTCTTCTTCTCTAAGTCAATCTCTCTAACACAGGACAACTCATAGCAAGTGCACGCATGCACTGATACCTTACACAGGCCTTGTAGCCTATATTCATCAGTGAGAGGGAACCTCAGGGAAAACAAATACATTGTTAGGAGGATCTTTAAAGCAGTAAGATTTAATCATAATGCTTACAAATACATATAATGACTAAATTACATTAATAATCCCCCAAAATCTCTAGAAAATTCCCTTGTTGAATATACAAAATAATAAGACTTAAATTAAAAAGCATGTTCAAAGACTGACCTTCCTTCCTTGTTGCCTCCCTCCCTTTGTCCATACTGCCTTCCTTTCTTCTTTTCTTCCTTCAGCCTTCCTCCCTTTCTTCCTTCTTCCCTTTCTTCCTTCCTTCCTTTTTTCCTTCTCTTCCTCTTTCCCTTCTTCTCCCTCCATTCTTTCCTCCCATCCTTTCTTTCTTCTTTCCTTTGCTTCTTTCTTCCTTCCTTCTTCCTCCCTCTTTTCCTCCCTCCCTCCTTTCCTTCCTTCATCCCTTCCCTCTTACCTTTCTTCCTTCCTTTTATTGCAGTGTTATGCTGTGGCCCCCGGCCAAACTGGCTTGGCACTCATTAGGAGTCCACTGATTGAACTTGGAATCTTCCTGCCTGGGCTTCCTGAGTGCTAAGATTACATTCCTGAACCTCTTCAAAGCTCAATTTTCTTATTTAAAACAAAATAGGGCAATCTGTGAAGCAAGCAATCCCTCTGAAATATATCTTCACCACATTCATCAATTATTCTATAGTGTCGCTAAAACTTCAGAGAACAGTAATTAGGAGAACTAGGAGAAAAGAGGAGAGTGAAAGAGTAGACTGGGATAGGGAGGAGGGGGGTGCCACTTATGAGACAGAATCTTCACACATGTCAGCCTTATCTACCCTTGTATCAAAAGATGGACGCTGAGGACAGTGATTTTGATTAAGATTTTGAGGAAAATCTCTTTTGTTTAACTTAATTGCTTTGTCGTGGTCATTGGTGGTTCTGGAAGTTGAACTGAGATATACTTTCTCATGCCAAGAAACTAGTGTACCAACATGCCACATTCCCCCATACCCTTTTCATGTTTACTTTGAGAAAGGGTCTCAGGAAGTTGCCTAGCTTATCCTTGAACTCACTCTATCACCAACTTATAAGTCTCCTGCCTCAACCTCCGGAAGTAGCTAGAATCGCAGGTGTATGCTACTATATCCAGCTGACTTAACTTGTTATGATTTTCTCAAAACCTACAACTTGAATCTCACAGAAATTCCAAAGACTGAATTTTTCCGGGCAGTTGGGTTCACTACCCTGATCTTGAGAAAGCAAGCTTAGCTGTATTTAGAAACACAGAGAGGAAAGAAATTGTTGTTTTTGTCATTTAATCCCTAGCCTTAATCTCAATGTCAAATCCAGGATACACCAATGGATAGCATCTGTGGCATCTGTACTGAGTGTCTTTTAAAAATTCTCCTATGAACTATAGAGCAAGCTATTCCCATGAGTCCATCATAGCCATCATAAAAAAAGACCTCCGTTTCTGTATATAGGACACTGGTCCACATACTGAACTCCATTTTAGACTTTTAGAAAACAAAAGATCGAAGTGAGGTTCATCAGTACCTCTAGGCCCTCAGAATATGTACAACCAGAGCACATCCCAGACTTTTTCAGTTGAAATTCTTGGTGGTGGGCCCTAAGATTTGCTTAAAAGCAGATCTCCACATGACTCTATATATGTTAAATATTGAGAAGCACACCATTTTTTAAATTTTTCCCTTAAGTTTTGAAAGTATTTGACTATAAGAAAAGAACAGTTTTTAGTTCTGGTAGTCAGCATGGCCTTGGTTTCTGTAACACAATGAGTTTAGGTAACTGGCTTTTGTGAACATATGAAAACAACAAGGAGCTTATAAGAGACTAGTATATAGGAAATGAAGAGAGAACTGAGGCTTGATATACAAATTACCCATAAAAATTTATTATAAGAGAAACTATATGGACTCTTCAAGGCAGTCTCAAGAGGCTAGACAGGAAGCTTTGGGATCATTCACATAGAACAAGTGTGGCAGATGCAGAAAGAAAGGGGGCTAAGAATACAGATGTGGATGCATATCTAGGCTGAGTTCTGGGCATGGTCAGACCTGTTCCCCTTCTGTTTCCTGGGAAGTAAAGGGACAGCTATTTTAAAGGAAGGAGAAATGACAGTACAGGGGTGGATTCCTGGAGAATCCCAGTCACAGCACATGAAGGGGAGCCCGCCAAGAATGTGGGAATGGCTGACTGTGATGAGGTGGTACTCTTAAACTTCCTTCAAACACCATAGGATTATTTTTACCCCATTGTTGTGGGACTTATGTGGTGACTTCTCATCAATCAGAATCCCCAAAAATAGATGTGACAGCCATGATCAGCAGTGTTTTCTGTCACAGGGGGAAAAAAAACCCCAAAAAAACAAAAACAGAAACAAAAACAAAAAACAAACAAAAAAACCTAGAGGGACTAACAAAGAGTATTGAGTAGTGTGTAGAGTGATACATATCCTTTCCACTCATGTCTTCTTGGCTGAATCTACTAGACTGTCCTACCACACCATACCAGAGTCAAGAAGTATGATTCTACTATTTCCAGAAAGACAGGGAATGGAAAATATGGAAGGAATACCATTGATGACTGCCCTGGGTGGCATGCTGTGTTTAGAGAAAAAAGCCAGGGATTTACAGAGAAAATGATGCCTTCAGTTGCCATAACGAAAACACTCTGAGTGTTTCAATGGTAAAGCTTTGTACAGCTGATTTCCTACATCTGGAGCTTCGTCCACTTTTATTCCAACTTGGTTATTGGATGTCTTTTTCAGTAGTCATATGATGGTTAGAAATAAAAAAAAATTGACTCAAATTAGTTGAGGCAAACAATGAGAATTTCATCATTATCTATTATTAGCATAAGATGTAAAAAGTGCTCATAAGACATAAGGCCTCACAAAAGTTAAGAACTTTCCTCCATTCAACTCATGACAATATCCTTCCTCCCACTCACATGCCAAGCACTCTCTTTTCTCTAACTCTGCAAACTTCCTCTCCCCCCCCATTATATATAACTTTTCCAAATGGTTAAGCTAAACTGAAATAATATCTTCAGTAATTAAGCCTCAACAACCTTCCCTGCCCAGTTCTTATGGCCAACTGCCTCAAGATCTGTCTCCAAGTTCCAGAATTGCTGGGAGAAAGCACAAAAGCGTCTGTGGCTCACTCTGCGTACCCATTTGCCATTATTTCACGCCCAAACATTTTGTTCTCATATTGAGAATTGAACATAGGCTTCGTGCTAGACAAGAACGTCACCTCTGAGCTACATTCCCAGCCATAAATGCTCTAAAATTAATAAGCAGATGTTTATTAGTTGTTATCATGATTATAGAAAAACAACTAGGTTCCATAAGATAGTTCTGAACTGGGTCCCTTACAGCTGCACTCAGATGGTGAGGAACTGGAAGAATTGTAAAGCCTTCCTCATTCATGTCTGCCTATTAAGGCTAGCTGTCAGACGTCAATGGAGACATGCTGTTTAGTATGTAGCAAGGGTCCCCTCCACAAAGGCTTCCTCAGAGCATTGTAGCAGGGTTCTGGAAGCAAGTGTACAGAGAAAATAAGAGAGCAGGTAGATGAGATAAACATATTAAGAGAACAAACCTGGCTGTACATCTGCTCCTTTCTTTATATGGTGCACTCTCAGAGGTCATACATGTAATATGCTCCCCGAGTCACACATTGGTGAATATCTCCATAGGTCACAGAATACAGGGTACAGTGTGAAAGAAGCATAGCAGGGTTATTCTGGAAGGAACATATGTTGATGGAAGCTATTGATATGGTTGTCTTTGAAAATAAATCTACTACATTTTGTGCCAAGTGACTATCTTTGATACTGCAGCTCTAGTAAAGGAAATTTGTATCACTTACTTAAAAAAATAGCTGCAAACATATATTCCTGAAGAGGTTTCAGAAAAATAAGATGTGTGGGTGAGAACCCATGATGAACAGATCCTTTGTAGAGGACCTTCCTTAACTTGTTAAGAATATATCCCAGAAGAGAGCACCTGCCCTCTAGTTCTATCCCAGGACCCCAGATGTCATGTGACCATGACATGTACATAGCAGATTTTGTAGGACATCTTAAAGTATTTCCTACCACAGGGTGATGATTCTAAACTACAGTACTGCCTTTTCCCCCCATTTTCCATCTCCTTCCAAACCAGGACAAAACCAGCAGAAACCACCCTTCAGTCTGCCCTCAGAAAAAAAGGCAAACTGAGACCACAGAAAGAAGTCTTTGTGAATTTGACTTTCAAAATAGACCATTTCAAGCCCAAAGTGCAGACTGCTGTGCACTTTCAAGAGGCACAGTGAAGAAAGGAAAGAGAAAGACGTGTCCTTAGTCTTTAAAGGCTGACTGTTGAGTACCATTGAGTCAAACTCGAGGAGTTTGAGGTTTTACAGTAAGTCACAGAGTAGGAGCACATAAAATGTGAAAGGAACATATATATATATACATATATACATATATACATATACATATATACATATATACATATATACATATATACATATATACATATACATATATACATATATACTTATATACTTATATACATATATATACATATATACATATATACTTATATACACATATACATATATACTTATATACATATATACATATATATGCAGGTATGGAAGAAAAAGAGAAAACTCTGTTATGCTTGGAGTGGGGGGCCTGGCAAGAATCATTGAAAATATAGAGGGAAGAATCTTTTAGGGACGTCCCACCATGGTCATCCATCACAGATTGAGCTGTAAATGATGAGAGTAGGAAGAAGTAGATAAAAAAAAAACTTTCCAAACAGATTTGAAGACCTCAAGGCAGAATGGACCTCTAGGAAGCAAATTCCTGATGATGCCCAATGTTCAAATAGGGCAGAGATAGGAGCATGTAAATTGTTGTATGCTAGGACTATACAAAGTCCTCAACTCTGCCTCTAAGCCCTCAGTTCCCTGTCTGGGACTTTGAAACATGTCTCCAGAGGCATCTCAGAGCTTACAACAGCAAGCACTACCACACAGGGAAATTAGAACATGCATACCCATGCAATTGCATTAATCGACAGCTGCTCCACACATATCGTAAGGCTCAAAGTCCTTTAACGCTAGTTGTCATGTTGCTTCATTTCAAGACCTGTTACACTCTTAAAACGTATGGAAGATCACAACGGGCTTTTGCTTCTTTAGCACGTACTGTATACAATTATTAATATTCAAGATTAAAATGCAGAACATTTAAATTTTATTTATAAAAATCACAGCCAGATGGAAGGAACAAGTCTGGTGTTCTATTACACAGAAGTGTGATTATAGTTAACAATATTGTAATGCATAATTCAAAATACCTTCAAGAGGCAGTTTTAAATGTCTTCATCACAAAGAAACAGATAATGCTCATGATGATGGAGAACTGAAGCATCCTTTTGTCAACATACAATATATAAATAAATAAATGTATTGCGGCACTCACATTACACTGCAAACCCCATAAAGATGTATGATTTTGACCTATCGATAAAGATAAGCAAAAAGGAAACATATTTATTAGTTCATTTTACAATAACAAGGCAACAGTGATGTGTTAACATAAATAACATATTCTTGTGAAAATGACTACAATTTCAAAAAAGCAAATTAGCCAGAAGTTTGAAATTGTTTTGCATTCTTAAAAGCTGTTGAAAGTCTGGCTTTCTAGAAAACTAACAGATTCTGATGTTTGCTTCTGTGGTAAATCAGATGCAGCATCACAGACAGTACATCTCTCAGGAGCAGCCTGCTGAACATGGAGACAGGAGAGAGTATTCTGACAGAGGAGGCAGAGAGATGAGCATGACTATTTTCCCACTATGGCCTAAGATAAGCCTGAGTTAAGGTATGGCAGAAACTTGGGCTTTATACTGATTTGGAAGCGAATGATCATGGACTGCCTTTAGTCATTAGGTAGAGAAATTATCACGGGGCTTCTCATTCTACAGAAATCCTCAAAAACAAAAAACGGGAAGAAGAAATAAAGTTGCTCATTGATGGTATACTATGTTTTTCTTGCTTGCGGTACAATTATGTATACAAACCTACCTGGCTTGGGAACTGTGTGGGAAGAAGAATTTTGTGCTGAAGACTCACTGGAAGAGCACACTGCTGCCAGAATAAGAAACTGTTTCACGTGGTTGATAGAGGGTAAGAAGATAAGACTTTCCCAAATTAGGGTCAAATCTTCAAAAGATAGCAGGATAGGATGGGAAAAGAAAAGACATGGGGCATAGACATCTGGTTCTTTGTCATATAGTATCCTGGCCACCACCTTGTGTCCCAGTATTAAGGCCAAAGTAAAATATTAAGACCTAAATAGAGTGTTAAGGCCTAGGTAAAATATTAAGACCTAGATAACAGGTACCTAGCTAGCCTGCCATGGTGAGGAAACTTTTACATACGTTTCTGCTGCTACTAGGAAACTTTCTAATGCCAAGATTGATTACATATTCGGTTATGTTCTCTGCCCTTGGAAACCAATCATGATAAAAGTCAGTAGAACTGCTTTGTATAGTTACCACGATAAGCTTGCTCCTGAATCAACCACCTGTGTATAAGCTTTTATGGGACTAGTTGCCTTTGGAATGGACCCCAACATAAGAGAAACACCTGCGCCAACGTAATAAACTATTTGGACTTCCAAATAAGTCTTCCATTTTGTGTAGTAGTCTAGTAAAGTTTAAATTCCCAAGACCTTCCTAGGAAATAAGATTCTACTTGGCAGAAAAAGACGTGTATGTGGGTCACTGACATCCGGATTGTCAGGTTAAGACATGAATGTTAGACAAGTCCTATCCTGGTAGACAAGTTAGGACATGAATATTAGACAAGGCAAGTCCCCTGCCATAGTTGGATACCCCAACCAATGGGAGCAGGATAAGTCTAGAACAAAGACATGTTCCTAAGGAAATCCCATATTCCTAAATCCTGATCGGTGAAGTAACTTGGCACAGATGTTTGTGGATTTGGAACTTAAAAACCCTGTAAGATCTTAACTCAGGGTCATGGTTCAGTTCTCAAATCTGGACTATGGCCTTGTGACCTTCCTGGGACATATGTGCAATAAACTATCCCTATCTGACAGAGATCAGTATTTGTGTGGTTTGTGAGGCAATTCCTAGACTCCAACATCCAGCATCTCCTTGTCACACACTGATTTTAGCCCACTGGAGAAGCAAGACTCAGATTAGACCAAACTGAAACAAAGAGAAAATAGCTTCATTTTCAGGGGCTGAAACTTTAATTATATAAACCCAGCGGTACTCAAAGATGCATTTCACAAAATATGGAGATGTTGCCCAGCTAATTAAGGTTAAAAAAAAAAGTCTACCATTACCCAGATAGTCTTCTGGGAGTGAGGGTTTGGTGGGAAGGCTCTTCACAAAATGGCAAACTCCCTTTACTAACAGGGCTTCTCCATTTCTGACCTTGTCTGGGGAATTCAAACCCCCCCCCACACCTCTACTTTCAGAATATTACATAGCCTTGGTTAAGATGACAGGTTCAGCTTCCTTTTGCCCCCATAAGAACCAGTTCAGCTACCACCTGAGATTCCTGGAATGCCTCCCCATGCTAATGAGGCATCTCAGTACCTTAGCTTTTATCCAATGAACTTCGCCCACCCTACATAGTCCTACCTCCTTAACCCAAGACCATATAACCATTGAATTACCCCAAGTAAAGTTGATCTGTCTCCTGGAAGCTAGTCCTGGTGTGCCATACATACTCACAGGGCTTCCAAACACACACACACACACACACACACACACACACACACTCCATTTGTCCTTGTGGATAATATCAGCCAATGATCCCCAGGGGCAGGGAGGGTCACATGGAGAAAGAGTACAGGCAACAGAGGGTATAATAATGGTTCATGTGGATTTGATACTTGCTATACTTTGGCACTACTCCAAAGCCTTTTCATACATTATTCAGGGAATCCTACACCACTTCACATGGGCAGCACTTACCACATGCCCCAATACTAAAGACCATTACCTCATCCTAAGGACAAAGAAAAGTCATTGAGGGACCATGGAACACACAGAGGCAGGCTATGCTGCCTCAGAGGAACAACCAGAGCTCTAAACAGTGTGAAAATTGAAAGACCAATGCTAAAGTTCAGGCACACTAGAGAGAAGCATGATGGAGGTATATGGAGGCACCACCAAATCCTAGCCACCCTAGTTAGGATTCTGTTACTGAGATAAAACCATAAACAAAGGCAACTTGAAGAGGAAATATTTGCCTTTAGCTTACAGATTACAGTATAAGTCTATACTTACTGAGATAAGCCAAATCAAGAACTCAAGGCAGGCAGAGACTGAAGCAGAGACTATGGAGAAACATGGTTTACTGGCCTGCATCTCTTACTTGTGCTTAGCAAGCTTGCTTATATAACTAGGGATTGCTAGCCTAGGGATAGCACTGCCCACAGTGGACTGAGCCCTCTATACCAGTTTATCAGTTAAGACAATATAGCACAGGCCAATCTGATGGGGAGGGAAATTCTTCAATTTAGGTTTTTCCTTGGGGGTATGTCAATTTCACAATCAAGATTATACAAGGCTTTTTGCCAAGGACCAGCCTCAGCTTGGAGAAAGGTTCTAAGGAAGGGGTATTTGGAAGTGGCAGAAAAAAAACAACTTGAAGTCAATGGTGGGGTGCAAGCTGACAGCTCTGTATTATGCTCAAGATGGCTTTCTCGATTGCTCTCTGGTTCAGACAGCTCTCTTTTTGAGATAGCTCTGTGCTCAAGACAGATTTCTAGATAGCTCTTGGGTTTTCTGACCAAAACCAGAAACCCCTGCTAAAAAAACTGTTTTAAAAGAGCTGTAATAGAACTCTAAATAGCTTTTGGGTTTTCCAACCAAAGTCAGAAAACTGACTAGGAAAAAAAATCTAAAAGAGCTGTGTTAGCTCTCTAAGTAGATTTTTGAGGACTGACCTCGAATGCAAGAAATCCACTTGCCTTTGTAACCACAAACAATAAGCTTGACTGTGTAGGATCCTCCCTGAGATCACCACAATCTCACTTCCTGATGTCTTTTTATTACTTAAACCATGAGCCTTGTTTTGTTTTGTTTTTGTTTTTGTTTTTTTTTAATATTCTTTTCCCTTCACTGACTCATTAGTACAACTGCCTCTGTTCTCCTAGGTCTGTGAAGCCCCTCATACAATTCATATTGCATACTTTATATTTTGCATAGCTGAGAAATCCTATAAAGGAAAGCTCTTACAATGGTTTATGTATTCTTGAAGTCAGATTTTCAGAGTTCTTTTCCACAGCATTAAAGGGCTGTCCTGAAAGTCTCAACATCACAAAGACACCTTCTTGCTTCCTGGAATTGTGCTGTTTCTAATTATTATAGAGACATTAACATTGACAGAGAGGACATTTCCCTAAAGGAGAAACATAAAGTAAAATATATACATTATTATATAAATAAGCCTTATGCCTACAACATCCATCAACACTTGTGGAGGCCCATGCCCTGCTGGTCCTGATCCTGGGATAGGAACTGTGTCACTCTGTCCCTTCCCACATACAGGACTTAGCAGCTTTTCTTTTCCTTTAAATTTTCAGAGAAATCCCAGAAGAAAGGGAACGTTGACAGGGGTATTGTTCTAAGATACAGAACGCATAGACTATAGAGTGTACCCTTTCTCAAATTCATACAGAAATATATTACATATGTTGTGTATTAGTCAAAGTTCTCTAGAGGGACCAAACTGATAGGACCTAGTACACAAAATATATATCCCATAAAATATAAATATTTATATAAGTATATTATACAAATAATAGTGTAAAATATTATAATATATAATATACTGAATACATATTTATATTTTATATTATATATGTATTATATTTAAATTATTTTAGTATAAACATAAAACATGTTATAAATATACATATATGGTATTATAAATATGTCATAAATATATGTCAGATATAAAAATTAAATATTTGTATATAACATAATTATATATTTATATTATATATTTTAAGCCATTGTTAGAATGGCTTACAAGCTATGGTCCATTTCGTCCAACACTGAATGTCTACCAACAAGCATTTCAAGAATACAATAGTTGTTTAGTCCACAAGGTTGAATGTCTCAGCTGGTCTTCAGTATATGTAAGAACGTCAAAGAAGTAGGCTTAATGCCAGTGAAGGAGTGGATTTGCTATTGAGAGTGAGAGCAATCAGGGAGAGAGAGAGCTTCCTCTTCCATGTTCTCTGTATAGGCTGCCATAGAAGGTGTGGTCCAGATTAAAAATCGATCTTCCCATCTCAAAAGATATGGATCAAAAGGGAGTCTTCCCAACTCAAGTGGTTTAATTAAGGAAAAAACTCCCTCACAGGTGTGCTCAGCCATTTGGGTATTACTGAATTCCAGATGTGGTCAAGCTGACAAGCAAAAATAGCCGTCACACCCTGCATCCCTGCTTTCTTTCAAATGTAGACTGATAAAATGATTAGCAGTAGGTGGTATATACCACAAATCCCCTTTCCATATCTGATCATGATTATTATGGTATGTGCTATGCTTGAAAATCTAGACAGTGTTTTTGTGTAAAATGTAAAAAAAGAAAGACTAGCAAACCAATTATCATATCCACTAGGTAATGAGAATCCATCCAATTTGTATGACTTTATTTTAAAAAGTCTATAATTTCTGATTTTCTAAAACATACATTATTTTTTCATGTAATAACTGGTACATGTAATATTGATAATAGATATGAATATACATATGTGTACACCACAAAATGACTGGGTAGAATATTCCCCAATTACTGAATACGATAGTGAGTGTAAGTAGTTTTTGAAATAGTTTTACTTTTATGTATTTTCCAATGTTTTATAATGAACATATACTACATTTTAATGGAAGCAAAGATATTTATTCTTTTAATTTTTGAATGGAGTGTGACTAAGAGACTCTCTTTTAGCTACAACACCACATATCCCTTGCAAAAGAGCAGCAAATGTTCCTAGCCATTCTCGGCTGAGGCTCCTTCTACAAAGAAAGATCTGTCTTGGATAACTGCTGTTGAGAAGCAAAGTCCACCATTATCTGCTTTACCACTGGGTCTTGTCCTTTTCCAGGGCAGTGCCGCTATGACTGTCTAATAGGCTTCTTCTTTTCCTATAGTAGTCTTCTCTGTGGGTGAGGAAATGTTGAGTTAGGGACCAGAGGAGACTGGTGGCCAGTGACCTTTCTGGAGAAAGAGCCATGTAGTTCCCTAAACTCCCTGCCATAGCCTTCATAAACCAATTACTATTGCCTTTAGAAAAACATACTTCCTAGACTCTTTTAAAAACATTACCCTCAGCACAGTGCTTGATTCCACTTTGCACTAAATTATAGAAGATGGCATATGTCCAGAAAGACAGACAACACACACTTGTTTCTGGGGACAGGAAGCAAAAGTGAGGTGTTGAGATATGCACTATTTTTATTATATGTGTGGTTTTATGGACATACACTCTAGAATCCATCAAATTGTATACTTTTAGATGTGGGTAGTATGTTGTATTAAATAAAATCCAGAATGCATTTGTCATCTAATCCTCTTTGTTCTCCCACAGTTTCACCCCTTCTCCCAGGCTCTTCAGTCCTGTGCTGTACTTACTTTTAGCACTGACAAGACAGTGTTTCCTACAGAGACTAATGAATCTGCCTGCTGTGTGAGAAGTCTTCCTTGCATCCATATTTTTCCCAAATGCAGACACATACAACCCTGTAGACACTAACGTGTCTACAGCACCAAATGACAGCTCAATATTACAAGCAATAGCTTAACCTCGGGATAGTTTGTCATCTATAAATTGGGTATATTTATAATACTCCTCTTACAAGGTTGTTCCCAATAAAAAAGTTTTCCTAGTCTGAGAACCCCCCAAAAACCAAACTAAAACAAAACCTCATGTAATTACTCATTAAAACCAACCAAGCAATACTATATAAACTTTATGTTGATTGATTTCTCATAGGATAGATAAATAGGCTTATTATTTCTGTAAAATTCATTTTTATTTTTACTTAAGCATTTTGTGTATGAAAGAGTATATATCATGTGTGTGAGTAGCTATGAAGACCAGAAGAGGGCATCAGACACTCTGGAGCTGAGGTTATAGGTAGTTGGAAGTGACTGATGTGAGTACTAGGAACCACATTGGGTCCTCTCCAAGGGCAGTAAATGTCTTTAACCACTGAACCATCTCTCTCCAGCCCAGTGTTTTTGTTCTTTACCAAATGTTGTTTTAAGGGTTGTCCACAAAAACACTGACATTTCAGCAAAGCTCTCAACCCTGCTTACTTGCCAAAGACAGGAATTGTACAGAGGAAATTCTCAAGTCCTGTACTCACTCCACCCCCACACCCCAAGTATACCTTTGGCAGGTTTCCCAACTCTCAAAGCTGACTCTCTAGAATTCCCACTGACAACTTCTCCAACCCTGCAGCTCAATAAATAGTGCTAGAGTTTCCTCTACTAGTACTCCCAGCTCTCTTCTTAATCCCCCCACAGATTTCTGCCTCTGCCTGCTTCATCACGTGGGTTGTGGGAGGGAATGGGCAAGACGGAATTCCCCCTATTTATCTTCCTATATCAGTCAGAGTTCTCCAGAGAACCGAATCCCACCATCTGCCATCTGAAGACCTAAGAAAGTCAGTGTCACAGTTAGAAGGCCCACGAGTCGAGAACAACTGAGATAGATTCTGGCAACATCTGAGGCCTGGACACCAGGCGGGCTGAGGCTGGATGACCAATGTCTTAGCTCATGTGGTTAGGCAGCGTTAATTCAGCCTTCATCTACCTTTTGTTCTCTTCAGGCCCTCAACAGATTGGATGATGCACACCCACATGGGGAGGACCATCTGCTTCAGAAAATCATCCCACCAATTTAAATGCTAATTTCTTCTGGAAACTCCCAGAAATAATGTCTTACTAGCTATTTATGCAACCGTCCTATAACCCAGTCATGTTGACATGTACAAAATGAACCATCACAATCAATAGCTGAGTTTCCCTAATTTTTCTCTGACTCCTAATTTCAAAACAAGGCAGGGAAAGTCAATTCTGCTCACTGCTAGGCAGCCTAACTCTAGCTTCTTCAAACCTACACCCTTTTGATCAGGACACAGCACAGTAAGTGGTTCCCTCTTAGGTCTGCCTTGGAGTATCTCCCAAATACAAGCTATGAAGCTGACTCCCTGAGGAAGGAGGTCCAGCTCTGACTGCATAGCCTTTGCTGGTTTTCATGCAGGTTGTCCTTTTTAGTTAAACACAAGTCACGTGACTTGGTGGGCGTGGTGGTGTGGGAAGGTTGTCTTGCAGCAGGCGGTGTTATTTATGTAGCTCGCTTTTGGCCTCCACTAAGTTGTGAGCTCATAAGCTTAAAGAACTTGCTTTACTAAGGAAGGACCAAGGAGTCCTTCTCCATGGAGCCTGGCTAACAAATGTCATCAGCATGCTCCCAAATGGGGAGCTTCCTTCTCAGTGGGGCTGAGTTTGGAACCAAATAATCTGCATTTCTATAAAGTTTTTGGGTGCCCCTGCAGCCTTATGGCTGCTGAGACTACCCTAGGAACAAGGACCCTACTCCTTGCTCAAAGCAGAGATAATCATTCTGTCCCAAGGCTCTTTAAGGCTCTGCTTAGCTCTCTAATTCAAAGCTTTCATCGAAAGTTATCACTTCACACATAACCTCTGGACCTAAGGGACCTCCCTCCTCTTATGGGAATTGAACCCAAGGCTTTCATGATTATAGGCTACCACTGTATCATTGAGTCATATATCGAGTCATATATTCCTCCTCCTCCTTCTTTTTTGAGATAAAGTCTTAGTTGCCTGTGCAGGCCTTAATCTCAGGATTTTCCTTTCTCAGCCTCCAGAGAAGCTGAGATTACAAATCGGTGCCAACAAGCCCAGCAAAGGTATTTTGTGGTTTGGTGCCTGGATTCGCTAGATATGCTCTACACCCCAGACCCTAGGATCTGAAAAGATCTCAAAGAAATAGGGATGGTGCTTAGCGGCTTAGCTTTCTCTTAGGGTGTATGTTACCTCTGTGGGCTCATATCAATAAGGATAGTTGATGAAACAGAGAAAGTGGTAGGTAGCAGCTCACTGATACAGTGATTGTCTACTCTGTGTGTGTGTGTGTGTGTGTGTGTGTGTGTGTGTGTGTGTGTGTGTGTGTTCCTCCTGAGTTTTGGTATATAGCCACTGCCTTGTTAGAAGGCAAACATCTATTATCATTAATGAATGGATACAGAGTGTGCTCCCAATGAAGTTTATACTATCACTTGCCTCTTGTTTTTATCTTTTCTTTGAGTTTTTCCTATTTTATCCCCAAATAAAAATTATGTGTGTGCTTAATTGGTGTCCCTGCAGTGCCTGCAGATTCCAGAAGAGGGCATAGGATCCTCTGGTACTGGAGATACAGACAGTTACGAGCTGCGGTGTGGGTGCTGGGAATCAAACCTAGGTCCTTTGGAAGAACAGCCAGTGCCCTTATTAATGGAGTCATCTCTCCAGCCCCTGTATATGTGGTTGAAAAAGGAAAACATAAACATAGGATCTAACTGCTTCCACTTCCTCCTAGAGAAGAAAAATCTTTTCAATCTTCAAGGTTCTCTGCCTTGGCATGCAATGGAGTCATCTACAGATTTTCCAAAAGATGCCCAAGTTGGGCCCTAATAGTGGCTCAGCTATTCTGGAACGGGGCAGGGTGAGCATTTTCCAGGCATAGGGTCTTGTGAATAAGCATATGCTGTGCAACCTTTGCCAGCCCCAGCCTCTGGTCATACATCAAAATATTCCCAGGTGAGTTTAAGCTGCAGCTGCATTGAGAAGCCAGACCGAGAAAACACACACCAATGGAACGTACTTGTAACTGTGTGGAAACCTTCTCTCCCAGGGACACTCTCCCACTTTGACCCACTCTGACCAGCTCAAAGCTAAACATAATTTCTCAAATTGCATTCACAAATGAATATGTGTCACATAACTTTATACGCTCTGTTCCACCAGAAAAACGGGCCCCATAGAGCTACAAGAAGTCTAATTTCCTCTAAAACCATGGGGTTTATATCTAAGAACTAAAGTTCACCCCAAGCCAAAGAATTCCCACAATTGCTGAAAGAAAGAGCCAAGAAAGGGTGTTTGCTCTGTGGCATTCCTGATTCTTCCCACCCATACCCTGCGGTGTAAAATGCAAGTTATACTCTATAGATGATTATAATTAAGTAGTATGTGGAACTCGGTTTTAAAAATAGCTTCATCAACTCTTCATCGCATATTTCAGCAAGACAAGTGTACGGGAAAGTAAGTAGGACTATTATTGTTTAGCAGGTTTAATTAAGTAAGTATTTCTTTCACCCTTTTGGGAATTAAACATAGAGCAGAGAGTTAATGCAAGAAAATCTGCCCATATTAATTTCTGGCTTACTGCTTTCATTCAAAAGCAGGTTGAAAACGGAGGGTCCTGTCTATGATCTGCAGCTTTTATGTGTTAACTGAAAGGATTAAAGCCCCCCTCCCACTACAGAAGTAACCCAGGAAGTGGCCTCTTTATGTTCTAGCTCAACAGTTTCCTTGAAGGCTTACCAATAAACATCTGTAACTTTGTTTCTTTGTGCATTAGTTGCTACTCTTGTTTAATGAGGAATGGACAGAACTGAAGTTTGTCTACTGAGGTGGAACATGCTCATACAAAAGAAGTGTGTGTGTGTGTGTGTGTGTGTGTGTGTGTGTGTGTGTGTGTGAGAGAGATAGTTCTCGATCCCAAACCCTATCTTTAGCACTCACTTCCTCTTCTCCATCTCAGCTCCTTTCCATTGTCTGAGCTCCACTTCCAACTGGCTCTTAACCTCAAGGAGCCTAGGTGGCTGCGAAGCCTTATTCTCTGTACTCCTAAGTTCAAAACCAGTTGAAAATAGAAATCCCTCATTTACTTCAACATTCAAACCAAACATCTGTCTGGCTCTACTGACCCAATGGGATTAAATGAGCATCAAACACTGCTGATTGGGAACAAGACATACAAAATGAACCAAGACACCTGTTTCAGGCAGAGCTGGGAGCCGAGTTTTGTGGAGATGTGTGGGTTAGGGCTAGTGCACTAAGGGACCTAGGGGATGAGAGTTTCTTAAATAAAAACTATCCAACAGTAACTAGCAGAGCATACGGTCTATGGCTAGCTGTGATGGCTCACATCTGTGACGTGAGAGGTTGAGTCAGGAGCATTAGGGCCAATCTAGGATACATAGTGAAATTTTATCTCAAAACAAAAGGGCTAGCCAGGCATGATGGCTCATTCCTGAAATCCCAGGACCTGTGAGGCTGAGTCAGGAAGACCACCATGAGTTCCCAGGCCAGTATGGTCTACATAGCAATTTCCAAGCCAGCCAAGGCTTCACAGTGAGACCTTGTCATGAAAAGCCAACAAACCAAGAAAAAAATTCAACAGCCATATTTTTGTTTTAAATATACCCCCACTTTCATGTATGCTTTATGGAATACTTGAGACATTACTAAAATTTTTATTCATTGCTCACCTGAAATTCATCTTATGCCCTTTTTGCTCATGTTCCCCGGGGACAGATTGACCACTTCCAGGAACTCTCCTTCTTGTTTCTGGTAGACATGCTTTTGAATATCTCTCTGATTGGGAGCTGGTGTTCTGACACAAGGTGCTCTGGCTTCCCACGGTCCTCCACAGATTTAGGCTATTCCACGCATAACAGGACAGTGTGCTGCTGTTCTGATCAGGTCCCATTCCAGCCTTTCCCTTGTAGCCTTCTGTACTCCTGTAAATTCTAGTTTCTATGCCAAACTCTCTGTCACATGCAGAATAACACCTCTCCTTCCCAGTGGCTCCAGGGAACAGTTTGTCAGGACCACAGATCCAATTAACTAGTCACTGTGTGTGTGTGTGTGTGTGTGTGTGTGTGTGTGTGTGTGTGTGTGTGTGTGTGTTCCTAGATCCTGGCAGCTTATACATGATCAAGCTATAAGGTGAGGGGTCACTTGGTATACACCTGTCCTTTGTCTTGCTGAAAAGACATTTTATATAGATTTAATTATTTGTTGGTTTAGAGGCAGTATCTTTCTATGTAGCCCAGACTAACCTAGAACGTACAATTCTCCTGCCTCATCCTCCCATGCCCTGGGATCACAGGCATGTGCAATAGTATCCAGCCTTACGTAGGCTTTATAACCAGGTGTTCTCAGTTAGGAACACTTCTAAGCAACACAGCTACTTATGCTGTCTCCAAACTGAGCCTCTAAGTGGTTTTAGCTCTCTTCCTCCTAGCTACAAAGATTGTAAAAGCTTTCCTGTCACTGTTGCGTGATTGCACATGGCCTCATCAAGATGTTTCTAATCCCCCTCCTTAGTCTTTCCCTTGCTGCCTCATACCAAAGCTTGGGCTGCATGAAGACCTGAAGCTTTCCCTGACTTTCTGGGGAAACAATGCCCAGGTGTCACATTTCTCTGGACATGTGGGTATTTCCACCATCACTGACATCCCTTCCTTTCTCCTGGACCTACCTGAGAAAATGCCACAGCTTTGCCCAAGGTGTTTCATTGTTGTTGTTCCTTTACTTGTTGCCATGCTGTCAATCAAACCGGAGATCTGGGCATTCCAGACAAGCATCCCACCACTGAGCAATATTCCAAGTGACTTTTAAATTATGTTTTCTTTTGTGACTGGTTCTCATTGAGTTGCTGGGGATGACATTAAACTCTGTCTATATCCCACACAGACCTCGAACTTGTCACCTTGCCCTAGCTTCCATGCCACTGAGATTACAAGCCTCCTTTTTGTTTCCCCAAATTCTTTGTGTATCTTAGAAAAGGCTCTTCTATCTTCTTTGTGAGGAAATATGTTTATTGTAGTTCATGTCTATGGTGTAGACGGATAACCTCTTAGTCTCTCTACTGTGCCCTGTATATTCAAACCAAGTTTTAGAATTAAAACACACATGCATAACAATGCAAAGCTTTTTCTCCCTCTGTGTGCTTGGTTATTACAATATAAGAAAATTAATGGTGTGGCTATCATAGCTATTGTCTCAGATTTGTGTTAAAAGTGACTCAGAGTCAAAGGAATGTTTGAGGATGAATCTATAGTCCCCAGAGAGTGTTGCTAACTCACTCGGTAGAGAGCCATCAGACAGCATGAAGATCCATGAAAACCCCCAATTACTACCTCAGGATATATTCCCCACTCATAACTGCCAGCACATTTTATCAATTTGTATTACCAGAAAATCAAAGCAGGGTGTCAAACGTGAAACACAAAACACCCTGTAGAATAACCCATCCAGCTTAGGAGAAACACTGTCAGATAAGAACTGAATACGCTCTTAAATTTGGGGTCAAAATCCATCAAACAGGCTTTATTTCTGACTTCAAATATTGTAAATATCTTTATCTATCTATCTATCTATCTATCTATCTATCTATCATCTATCTATCTATCTATCTATCATCTATCTATCTCTGTCTCACACACACTTAAATATTAAGGTAATTTCAGCACGTTACTTACAAAGAAGCAAACATCAAGCTAGCTTTCAACTTCTCTTGTAAACTCAGTTCAGCATCTCCGTAGAGGTTTCTTCAGTAGTAGAGATTTAAGCTGGAAGTATAGAAGCAGCCTGGGAAATTCTCCTCAGGTTCATGTGAGATGGTGACTTACATCACAGAAAAGAATTTGGGGCCATTTGGTATGATGCATACTTGGAATTTATTAGGGAAAAGGGTGTACTATAGGTTGAAGTATTGAGATATGTGAGGGGACTCTACCCCTCTTCCCCCAGCACACCTCTGTATGGGCAATAATGGGGACACACATGTTAACTACACTTCCAAAAGCTGTACCCCTAACTGTCTTTTTCTTTTATTTGAAGAGGAGTCTTAAGTTGCAAGCTGACTTTTAGCTTACCCAATAGATCAGGCTAGGCTTGAATTCATGATCCTCCCTCCTCCTGAGCTTCATAAATAGCTGGAAGAGTTGAGGCAGGCATATTGAAGAGACAGTTTATTACCCTAAGACTCTATTTAATCTTAATTATGTACAGAAACAACACCTTTTCAGAAACCTATCTCTTTACCTGTATGTACTACACACATGCACTACTCCAAAACAATGCATCCAGCTATCTCAAATCCCCCCATACCCAATTCTATATTCGGTTTCATAAACACCAGTCCATCAAGAGTATATATTTCTCTGTCTCTAACAAGTCAACTTAGACAGATTCTATTTGTATCTATCCTTATTGTATCTAGGTATAAAAACAAGAAAGGCTGAGCCAGTCAACATTTTTAGAGAGATCATTTACCATCTCATGCCTACATATAATTGAGCATACATATGATTAAAACCAGATGCATTATGGGAAGGAACCTAACCTATTGTCTTAGTCAGGGTTTGTATTCTTTCACAAAAGAAGCAAGTTGGAGAGGAAAGGATTTATTCGACTTATACTTCTACATTGTTGTTCATCAAAGGAAGTCAGGAAAGGAGCTCACACAGGGCAGGAACTTGGAGGCAGGAGCTGATGCAGAGGCCACGGAGGGATGCTGCTTACTGGATTGCTTCCCCTGGATTGCTCAGTTTACTTTCTGATAAAACCCAGGACTGCCAGCCCAGGGATGGCACTACGCATAAAGGGCTGGGCCCTCCCACCTTGATCACTAATTGAGAAAAATGCCTTACAACTGGATCTCATGGATGCATTTCCTCAAAGGAGTCTCCTTTCACTGTGATAACTCTGGCTTGTGTCAAGTTGACACATAAAACCAGCCAGTTCACCTATAAATCAAAACAGAGAACACCCAAACTACACAGCCAGTAACCAATTCTATCTTCCTCTATACTCTAGACTGTGACCTAGAGTCTTTGAGTATCTCATTCATGTGTTTCCTGTCAGAATCTTCTTGTTTTTCCTTAAAATTAACCCCCTTTGCTATTTCTACAAAATGTTGGCTTCTATTTCAATTCCTTAAATAAGAAACCTAGAACTGGGAACCACCTTGGCCAGATCCCAACCACCAGTAACACAGGCACACTTGTGAACAAGGCAATTGTCCATGAAGCAGGATAGAAAACTAAAGGGACCTGAGACATGAGGACAGAGCCCTCACCATGGAGTTTGATCATCTTTACTGCTGACTGCAATTGAATACACTTTTACACAACTGATAAAACTCAACTGCCTACAGAGATAATGTGTGTTTTCCTAAAGACATGTTAGACTATGATGTTAAAACATATCCTGCCTCCTTAGGATTGGAATGCATCTTACTTTGAGTGTTACTATCTTAGCATCCTTCTCTCAGCCCTAAATCTAAACACTGACTTCATAAAGCTACTTTAATTTCATTTCTGGAAGAAAATTGTCTTTCATCATTTTCTTAGTTGAGAATTTTATACAATGCATTTTAACTATATTCACTCTCTTCCTCAACTTCTAGATCTAAGCCCTCTTCCACCCCCCCTTCTTACCTCATCTCCCTTCCTAATTTATCCAGTTTAGTTTGTGTTACTCACATTACTTTTGGATGTACTGCTGTCACTGAAGGTTGGTCAACCTGCTGGAACCGCACTCTTAAATAAAATTGACTCTCCCTCTTTCAAAACTATCACTACTATAACTCCTTAGCCACTGGGAGTAGGATGGGGTTTTATTCACTTGTAACCACCCCCCATGCTGGAATTTGTCTGGCCTGAGCCTACACAAGTCTTGTACATGCTGTCACAACTACTGTGAGTTCATATGTATCTTGTCGTGTCCAGAGAACACTGTTTCTTGTAGTCGTCCACTATCTGCGAATTTTACATCCTTTCTGGCCCTCTTCCATCATGATCTATTGGAGGAGCAGATATTATATAGATGCTACAGTTAGTGCTGAGCATTCTGTAGCTCTTATTCCCCCTGTTCAGTTATGGTTCTCTGCATTTAACTAAATGGGCATAGTATTACACTGACTCCTAATAACTTATCATTATGCCCATAGATTAGTACATTGGGTTATCCAGCATAAGAAGAGGTTTTTTTTGCAGTAAATAGTGATTAACCTAGAGACCCCAAGGAACATTCTTTAAGAAAAAACAATTAGTAAGAGGACTCGAGATGAGATAGTAGACAACAACACTCAAGCATGCTCAGTGATACTCTCCAGGGAACAATCTGGGGAAGTCTGAAAACCAATGATCAGACAGCAACAGATACGCTAGGCTCCTCCCCATTTGCTATGGAAACCAACAGATCAGACACGAAGTGCAATTTCAAAAAGATTCATTCTGCAGTGGCATAATCAGAGCCCAACATGCATATGCACGTACACACACACACACACACACACACACACACACACACACACACACACAGAGGTAGGGACTTAAACATAAATTGAAATAAATGTATAAAAAGAAAAGGAAGTTGAATCCATTTGGTTGCTGCTTCTAAGAAACACACCTCACCATCAAAGAAAATAATAATTTAATTATCTTTTGGGGATATTTGTATTCCAGGTACAGAAAACTAAGTAGCAAACATATGTTGCTATTCTAGTATCTGATAAATATAGCCTTCAAAACAAAAAGTAGTTAGGAGAGACCAAGAAGGGCACTCTGCACTGATTAAATATACAATCCATCGAGAGGACATAACAGTTCTCCACAGTGAGCACAGGTGAAGAATCAGGGGGAATTATACCATTCCAATAGTTCAAAAAAGTAAATAAAACACCTGGGACTAAGCTTCACCAAGGAAGTGAAGATCCCTAGAAAAGCCAACTTTCAAATGTTAAAGAAAACTGAAGAGGATGTTAGAGATGGCAATGCCACTATTGTTCATGGATTACAAGTAATTTTGTGAAAAATGTTATCCTACAATCCTCCACCAAATTACAACATAATTCTTTACAGAAATAGAAAAAAGTTTTAAATTCATATGGAAGCACAAAGACCCTGAATACACAAAGCACTGGTGAGTGGCAATAATGTTAGAGGTGTCACCTATGGTTTTCAAGTTATATTACAGAGCCATGGTCATAAAAGCAGCATGTAACTGGCACACAAACAGACATGTAATTCAGTAGGATAGAACAGAGGACTTGTATAAATTTACAAAGCTATATCCAGATCATTTACAAAGATCATTTACAAAGAATCTAAAAATACACATTGGCGAACAGACAGCCTCTCAGCAGATGGTGAAATTGGATATCTGGATGTAGAAAAATGAAGGTAGATACTTATCTCTCACTCTGTACAAAACTCAATTCCAAGTATATGGAAGACTTTAGTGTAAGACCTGTAACAAACTAATAGAAGGGAAACACTTCAAAAGACAAACATGGGTAAGGCTCTTCCGGATACAACTCTGGATGCTCAGGAAATCAGACCAACATCTGACAGAATCGAACCTCAGGAAATTGCAGAGTGTCTGTATAACAAATTACAGAGTGTCTGTATAGAAAAGGAAACCATCCATCAACTGAAAAAGCAGCCGACAGAATGGGAGAAAATCTTTGCTAGTTATATAAAGGAGGATTAATACCTAGACTATACAAAGAAATCCAAAAATAATAAACATTAATAAAATATCCTAATCCTAGATGGGCAATAAAAATGAATGGAGTTTACAAAAGAAGAAATACAAATAGCTAACAAATATTTTAAAATTATTCAACATCACTAGCTATCATAGAAATGCAACTTGAAATTATTTTTGGATTCTATCTCACCCCAGGTATAATGGCCCTCGTCAGAAATAACAAATGGTGGTGAGGACATAGAGAAAGGAGAACATGTGTTTGATGATATACTGTAAAATAGTTCAGCCACTGTGTTACGCTGTGTTAGGTTTCTCAAAAAGAAAGAATGAGCATTTGACCCAGCTACATCAGTATTGAGCATATACCCAAATGTTTCTGTATCCTCCTATAGAAATACTTGCATATCTCTGTTCACTGCTGCTCCATAGTGAGGTAAATACTTCAGAACTCGGAGGTACATTAGCACGATGTAATTCTAGTTAGCTATGGTGGAAGTGAAATGAAATTTGCAGGAAAATGAATGGAACTGGAAAAGAATATACTGACAATATTCATAGTGAATTAAGCCAAGCCCAGAAAGACAAATACTGCACATTAGCTCATATGTGGATCCTAGCTTCAAATATTTATATTTGCATGTTTACGTTGTTGTACAGGTAGAAGTGGTCGTTAGATGAAGGAATAAAAATAAACGGCCCTTAATTGAGAGAACATCAAACACCAATGATTCAAAAGTAGAGGTGGGGTTGGAAAGGTTTAAACAGGGATAAGGGTGGTCAATGGGGACCTAAGTGAGTTAAAAGAATTAACTGAAACTACAGATATGAAAAAAGATTGTACAAAACTTAGTATTTTAAATCCAATTAAAATAGAACTTTTAAATAATTTGAATGTGGGTATACTGCATTGGTATATATTACTGTCCCCAGAACTCATATGTTTGCAAATAAAATTCCAGTTCCAGGTGTAGAATGCTTCCCTGAGTTGCTGGTTAGGGATGTTCCAGAGGCCCCTAAAGGAAAGCAGGTTATTGTCATTCCTCTTAGCTGCCCATTACTAGGTAAATACACCATATGCTATAATTGTATGTTGTAGAGAAATGAAGTGGGGACTGAGCTTCCTCCCTGCTACTTATCTTTCATAATGTTCCACACTGCTGCAGAGAAAAGTCATCAACAGTCTTATTCATCAGTGATACAATGTCAACCTACTAGGAATGACATACCCACTAGTACAATGGTAGAATGACTCTTAAGGGGGTAACCAATCACTTTTTTTTTTAAGATTCGAGGCCTGCTCCACTTAAGGCACTAAACATATAATCAACGGTCCATGGCTGTGAGGTTATAGGCCTTAATGAAGAACCTAGTAATTGTGTTTTCCTAAGAGGACATATGTCAAATTGCCTTCTAACTGTTTATAGTCAGCTTAGTGCCGATCTCAGCATTTGTCACAGAGGCTTCCATCTGCAGTAGATAATGGTTGAAGCACTAACTCCATATTGATCAAAATGTTGAGACTACATGACTGTTGGCTGCTCCGCCCAAAACAGCACACCTGTGGCACCCCTCTCCCAGAACACAAGAGATACTGAAAAGGAGGAAGCAAAAAGAATGTATAAAGAGGACTGAAGGGGAGTGTTGACACCGGAACAGCATATGACCACCGAACTCATAGATTCATTGCAGTTGTGCTTACCTACATGACACATGCGCAATATGGTCCCTGTCCACATTCCATCATGGACATTAATGGCTGTGGGAGTAGAGGAGTTATTTTTCTTCACTTTACAAGTTATTGACCACTTGTAAGTCACCTGTGTGCCATTAAAAAATTCCACACCCATGCTCATGCAAACAAAATGCAAAAGACATGATGGTAGGAGGACTTCTTGTGAAGGAGGAGGACTTGTGAAGGAGGACATCTTGTGAAGAAGAGTACTCAGCAGGAGTTGAAGGGTATGAGAGGAGGCAAACATTTACTTTGATTTCTGTTGCTATGACAGAAAATAACCTAAGGTCACATATGTTTAACTTTTAGCCTTTACTGAAATGTTTTGTTTATTACATCTTTAGAGGGGATATTGCAGCTTCTAATTCTGGGTTATAGTTCATCACTGGAACTCACAGTGGGGATTTTTGCTAGTCACATCACATCTACAGTTAGGAGGAGAGGAAAATGAATGCACATGTACTCCCTTGATTATTTGTGCTTTGCTTGATTTTTCCACTCTTAGACAGTTTGGCAAACCTTGCCTACACAGTAGTCTGGATCTTAGTGACCTTAACTGAGAAAATTCTCCATAGACATGCCCTTAGGTCCCCTCAATATAAACAGCCTTCATTGAGGCTTTCTTCCCATTCTCGGTTGTGTTAAGCTAACCTTTACAGCAATGGTTGGTGAAATAACCAAAATTCATTAAATATATTTATGAAATGATCAAAAAGTTAAAAACAATAATTAAACCAACTCATATGTTTTAAACTTCTAATCTTCTTTTAAATACTTGGTCTTTAGATATTGCTATAAATCATATCTTTTGAGAACTGTAACTTTAGAATCTCCAAGACTGTACATGTAACCATCATAATTCTACATAAACATGACTCTCTCTCATGAAGTTTACATCCACATCTTGGGGTCATATACTATTCCTTTTCTACATAACTCTTGGTCTAAATATATACTAAATTTTCCTCACTCTTGTTTGTCCCAAACATACTTTTCTGTGACCTAATCAGAGTCAACTTTATTTCAATAGAGGTCTCAAAAGAGACAAGTAACTCTGCCTCAGCCTTTTGGTGGTACTGCTAGGCTGTCTTCCTGCCACCAGAGCTGGTACATACCCAATTACAGGCACAAGCATCTGAGGAAAATCATCTTTCATAGTCTAACAATAGCTATATGTACAACTTTGAAATGACATTGTCCAGGGCTTTAAAAGATTAAGTAGAAATATTTGATTTGCTTATTGTCTTTGTTACTGTTATATTGCTAAGAGACACCATGACAAAGGCAATTCTTATAGAAGAAAGTATTTAATTAGAGGCTTGCTTACAGTTTTAGAAGATTAGTCCATTATCATGACAGGACACATGGCAGCAAAAAGGCAATCTCGAGACTCAAAGATTACATCCTGATCCACTGGCAAACAGGCAAAGGGAGACCAGGCTTCATTTAGGTTTTTGAAACTTCAAAGCCTACTCCAAGTAGGCTTTCCACCATTGCCACCATTAAGGGCACACCTACTCCAACAAGGCCATGCCTCCTAATCCTTCTCAAAAAGTTCCACTAACCACCTACTAAATGTTCAAACATATAAGCTTATAGGGACGATTCTCATTCAAACCACACGGCTCACTTCCTGACCCCTGATAGGCTTGTAACCATATCATAATTCAAAATTTATTTAGTCCAATTCCAAAGTTCCCAAAACTCTTCCACCATCTCAAAACTGCTCAAAGATCTCTTCGGAGACTCAAGGCGATCTCTTAACTGTAACCCCATGTAAAGACCAAACCAAAAAATGCAAATCACATATTTCCAACGTACAATGGTACTGAATATACATTATTATTCCAAAGCGGAGGAAAGGAACACTCGACCATAGCAAGAACAAAACCCAACATGACAAACTTGAAATCCTGTATCTCTATGTATGACGGCAAAGGGCTTAGATGGTTCTTCTCTCCTAGTTTTTCTGAATACAACTCTATCTTATGGTTGTTCCACACCCAGTATAGACCTCTTTACGCCAGGTATCCCTCAGCTCTGGGATCTCCCATATCTCAAGGGCTCCAATATAAACCAGGCTTCACCCTTACAGCTAAACACAAAGGCCTTCCTTTCTGGGTCTCCATGAAGGGACTTTCCTGCCACAATATTGGCCTCAGTGGCTTTCTCTAACCAAGGAGGATGGTTTCACACTGCATTTCCTAGATTCTTCTTGATTGACTCTAAGCTGAAACCACATGGTGGAAACTACCAAGTCCTGCCTGCCATGGCTGGAATATGGTCCCCTCCTTGAATTGCATTCGCAAAGCTTTCTGTTGTTGATTCTTTCATTTACTCACTTTTCATAAACAAAGCTTAGCATGGTTGGGACTTGCCTTGAGGGTGCTCCCTTTATTTCATTTTGAATCAAGCTTTTCTTCAAACATTTTATCTACCTGAGTACGAGAGTTGGCTCCAACTTTACATTTCCTGATTCTCCTTTTTTCTTCAAGCTGCACATTAGGTCTACATAAGAGTCAGTACTAATGACAAGGTGACACAGCAATACTAGGTTGTCTTGAATTTTCCTTTTCCAATGTCATTAACCCAAAAACTCTTCAATTTAGCCTCAGGCAGATTTTTAGGACAAGGGCAGAAAGCAGCCACATTCTTTGCCAAAATATAAGAATTGTCTCTAGGCCAGTTGCTAATATTCTTCCACACTGAAGCCTCTGAGTTGGTTCTTCACAGACCACATTGCTTTCCAACACTACTATCTTTTATGTTCCTACTAGGATGGCTTATTTAGTCCTGTTTACAACATTCCACTGCTCTCTAACTCAAGTCCCAAAGTCTTCCATATTCCTCCAAATAATATGGTCAGATCTGTTACATCAATACCAGTCCCTGGTTTCAACTTCTGTCTTAGTTACTGTTCTATTGCTGTGAAGAAACACCATGACCTAGGTAACTCTCATAAAATAAATCATTTAATTGGGAGTGGCTTGTTTATAGTTTTAGAAGTTAGACTATTTATCATCATGGCAGGAAGTGTGGCAGCAAGAGGGCAGTCTTGGGTCTCAGAACTTACATCCTAATCCACAGGCAGGCAGGCAGGCAGGGGGACAGAGGGGAAGGGGACTGGGCTTGGCATGAGCTTTTGAAACCTCAAACCCCACCCCTAGTGACACATTTTCTGCGAGAAGACCACACTTACTCCAACAAGCCCATGCTTCCTAATCTTTCCCAAACAGTTCTACCAACTGGGGACCAAGCATTAAAACACATGAGCCTATGAGGGCCATTAACATTCAAACGACCAGACTTATTTTCACCTAAGCAACTTTAATAAATAATATTATGAGGTGGCATATGGAACTCATAGCAATTGTGCAGGCTAATAAGATAAAAATAGGTCAAAAAATTAAAAGCATTTGAGACATATATTTTGACTGTAAATATGGTTTAATATATTATTTGTGGTTTTTGTTTCAGAAAAGAGATTATAGTCCTTTGCTTAATGGTTTAGAGAGACTTAAACCAGATCTCTGAAATAAAGAGCTCATTTTCTCTTCTTATATCCAGTTAAATTTCCCTTTCTACCCTGCCTCAGTTTGAGGGGATAAGATGTATTAATCCAAAATACAATACCTTACCCAAATATAGACTGGACATATGGGTGTGTGTGTGTGTGTGTGTGTGTGTGTGTGTGTGTGTGTGTGTGTTCACACACATGCCATTTGATTAAAGGGAAGAATTGTTGCTTTGGATGAACAAGTTCATGCAAGGATATGGTGGATATTGACAAGAGAGATGAGGCAGAGGACTGAAATACTAATGTTGAAGGAACAAACACAGGAGAGAGAGTCAAGGAGACTGACAAGTGGTCACATGGGAAGTGGCTACATGGGAAGGAGAAAAAGGAAGAGTGCTTGTTATAAAATCGAACGATGGAATGCTTCCCATCCAATCAAGAATCAACTGGGTTGAACAAAGTCAATAAACACATTAAGAGACAAGGCCTACTAGACTGGATAACAAAGACGCCACTAGTAACACACTTGACTATGAGGTTTGATTTCTAGGATATTTGATTATAATTTTATAACTAAAACCATGAGCATTTCCATGAAATAGAATGAACCTTCCCATCTTTTGATATAGATTCTCATACAGCACAATGTAGCTGAAACTCTCTATGGAGTCAAGGACTTACTGGTCCTCTGGCCTCCACCTTTAAGTGCTGAGATTACAGGCACACATCCCATACTTGGTGTGCATATTTACTTATATTTTTTGAGACAGGACCTAACTATGTAGCTCAGTTAGTCTTGACCTTCGCTGTGGTCACTCTACTTAGTCTTTCATATGCAGGACTAGAGGCATGAGTAACTGTTTTAGATATATTTATTTATTTGTATTGTACATTATATAACTATATACAAAGTATAAACTTGTCTAAAGTTAAAGCAAGATGGTAAAAATAAGACCCAGGCCTGAACAAGGATGACGCCAATACGCATGGTAATGTCAAAAGCTCACAAGGCCTCAATCCTAGACAAAGAACTACAGGCAAACAAGAGGAGAGCAGGAGAATCCGTCTTACCCAGGGAAGCAAACCAACTTATCCAATACCAAATGGTCAGCCCTGAAATATGTATACAGGCAAGTAATGTACAGGCTGAGCATGTTGTATTTATGTACCTAGGAACACACACACACACACACACACACACACACACACACACACACACACACACACACACACTTAAAGCCAAATAGGCCATGGATTTAAAAGGGGGGGGGCTCCTGCCAGCATTCAACCTGCCACTTTGGAGCCAGTCTGGAGCGTATGCCAGCTTGCAGGTCACACTCCGAGCCTGCTCAAGCCTTCAAATGACTGATGGAGCTCCTAATGGGAGCCATTTTACCTTCAACATCACTAAAGATCCTAATCCACAACCATCAAGACAAGCTGTTCTCAAAATCCTCACCCACTGCAAAATGTCTGGGTATTTACCAGTATTTTAAACTGCTGGGCTTGTGGGTAGTTTCTCATTACACCTATTCAATCTGTATGAAACAACTCATTGGTTTTTAATAAAAACCCATCAAGAAATTTTTACAAAATCAGCATCTAAAACGAACAGGTGTGTTACAGAGAAACCAAAGCAGATGGCGGTGTTCACTTTAGGCAGATATGTTCAGGAACTCATGCAGTCTTTCTGTGTACATACACATGGGTGCACATACATGCTTATATGTGCTTATACATGCCCCATGCCAGTTTAATTTTAATTCGCAATTAAATAGGTATACGTGGCTAGTAGTCACTTCAGATGTCTCCTCTTCAAACGTTTATATAAATTATTGTAAAAATATTCTTCAGTACCTAGCTCTGCCTGCGTCTTCTTTTGCCAAAAGGGCACCTGTGATGAGCTGGGCAATGTGATTCCATGGGAGTGACCCGAGGCTAACTCTTAAATGTACTGAAGCCCTTGTAAATATGCAGCATGGTCTTCTCTGCTGACCTGAAAAATTATCACTCCTCATAGATTCAATCCTTCTCAATGATCAGCATCAACCGTCTGAGTCTTTGCATGCATGTGTGAATGAAGGTGAAGGTGTGTGTGTGTGTGTGTGTGTGTGTGTGTGTGTAACAAGGAAATGGACACTCAGCAAGAGTGTCAGCAAGAATCTCCTGTCTGCCCCTGCACTCTGATTGTCTTACCTCCCAGGGACTGCGGGGCTTTCTTAGTAAAGTGAAAGCTTACAACAGGCTTCAAAGAATATCAACAGAGTGGCACTTATCGAAGGCAGCTTGGCTTAACAAGAGCCCCCCTCAGGACAACACCAGTGCTTGGAAGCTGAAATGATTGATTTCTCAATAACTGGGAGCCAGGGTGCTGTGATGAAAATGTTTGCATTAGAAAATGGATCTTTATGTCTGTCTATAAAGAGTGTTTTATCATTGGGGCGTTAAACAACAAGTGGAGCAATTATGACAAAAGGGGCAAAATGAATCTGATAATTGATATTTCCAAAAAGACATTGGGGAAAGTAGAAATGTTGGAGGATTCTTACATATCTTAATCCCTTCCTTCCCTCCTTCCTTCCTTGCTTGCCTCCTTCCACCCTCCTTCCCTCTCCTCTTCCCATCTTTCCATAAGCAGTGGTCATGCCATTTTTGGGTGGCAGATCTCCAATGTGTCAATCTGCTTATGTTTTATATAGAGAGTGAACTCATTTACTTCCTATGAGCCCTTCAAATAAAATTTGTGCCCCTTTCACCCTGGCTTTGTTTCCCCTCCCTTTTTTCCCCTCATCCCTCAACATATATAAAACTGGGTGAATGATGGGACAGAACGATGTGTTTGTGGATAGGAAAACTTACTTTGCAAGCACAAGGGTCAGAGTTCAACCTCCCTAGGGCCTATACTAAAGCTTTGCATAGCTGTGCATACCTGTAATCCTTACCTTGGCGTCCAGGGACAGGTGGATCCTAAGAGCTCACTGGTTAATTAGCCAGCAGTGAACTTCTGATCCACTGAGAGAAAGGGCAGAGACCCATAGAGAAAGATTCCCTACATCATGCTTTGACTGGTATGGGGCTTATGTGCGCGTATAAGCATATATGTGCACACACGTGCACGTACACAGAAAGAATGAGAGTTTCTGAAGATATCTGCCTTAAGTGAACACCGCCATCTGTTTTTGTTTCTCTATAACACACCTATTCATTTTAGATGTTGATGAACTTCTATCCAACAGCATTCTCCGAGTGTTTGAGTTGTCATCTTGGAAAAAGAAAGTTCTATTGCATTCAATTTTGTTTTTTACATTCGTGGTATTATGTTTGGCATTGTGATTAATTTTTTAAATTATATATTTAGGACAGTTTGTTTATGGAGGCGTCTGAAGACTTTAATCTGGCCTTAGACAAAAGAATCCCACGCAAGCCTTTGCCGTGCAGTCTTCTGTGCCTGTCTAGTGTACCAGACCAGCCTGGTTGTGGGAACCTCCACCAGTTTCCCAGCAACAACGACGCGACCCCGCCCCTTCTCAGCCCCTGCCTACCTTATTAACTTAGTGGGGCGGAGCTACCGTCCAGTGCCCAATATAAGGAGAGCAGAGGCGGGAGGGCCTGGCATCTCCGTCGCTAGGGAAACGGACGCTGCAGCTGGCAGCGCGCGATGCCGGGCGCGGAGGAGCAGGCAGTGCTGGCGGAGTCTGGGGACGAGGAACCTGGAGACCCGAGGCTGCGGCTCCTGGGGACTTTTGTGGCTCGGAGCCTGCGTCTGGCCGCGGGCACCTGGGAGCGTTGCGCAGGCACAGCCGAGGCAGGGCGGCTGCTGCAGGCCTTCCTGGATCATAATGCCGCCGCGGGTCCGTGCCCGCTGCTGGTGGTTCAGACCGGGCCCGGGGGCCTGGTAGTGAGACCCGGTCTGGATGCAGGACCGGAGCCCAACCAGGCTCGCGCCAAGGGGCTTTTTTTCTTGCGCACCAGGTCCGAGCCTCCGGGAAATCACAGCCTTCGCGGCACGGTGCTCTGCGGGGACCTGCCCGCGGTGCCGCTGGAGCACCTGGCTCCGCTGCTTTCTGAGGTGAGGGTGGGTGGATGGCCCCTGGCTAGCAGAGTCTGAAGCTTAAGGGGGGAGAGGGGCGTGTGCATGAGGGGAGGAGTCAAAACCAAAGAGGTGGGGCGACGCAGCAGAGGGAGGGTACGTGGGCGGGGTCACAGGCGGAGGGCCTTGGCCAGGGGTGGAGTCTGGAAGAAAGAGGGCTGAGGTTGGAGCATAGGCTGGAAGGGAGTGGAAGGGCGGAGCTGCCAGAAAACCAAAACTAGTGATCTGCTAGGGACGAGTCTGGGTGAATGCCAGGCCACAGTAAGAACCAGTCTTGGGTCAGGGGTTTGGTTCAAGAGGAAGCCATAGTGTGAAGAATGCCTGAGTCCTGGCAGCTTTGTAAGTCAGCAAGCAAGGGTCGAGGACAAGAAAGTGGTGAATTTTGAGTTAAAGTGGGTCTGATGGATGGAAAGGAGCTGCACTGCTTTATATATCTACCTTTGCAAAGAAGTTCAGAAGAAAGCTGTTTGGTTTTGATTTTTATGTCATTCATTTACCGTGCAAACATTTATGAAACTGACTTGTGCCGGCAGCGGTGGAGTATCTTATTGGAAATGACCAGCAGGCATTGGGAAGATTCTGTCCCTCCTCTTGGAAAAGGGACAGGGATGAAGCCTCTGGGCCTTCAGTGCTCAGAGGATTTTCACAAGGGTAGCTAGATGAGATTCTTGAACCCCTTAAACCTTCCCAAAGGAAGAAAACTTTCCTGCTAGTTGAGCACATGTGCTTCTGGGAGCTGGCCCTCTCTAGGCCTAGCCAGTTGTGAAATTAGTGTGTGCAGATACTAGCTGTGTGATGTTTTGGGGGCTTAGTACCCTGGAAGCGGCACAAGAATAAAAAGTAAGTTCCCATCCACGAAATGCTTCCTAAATACATGCATCAGATCATGCATTCAAAATACTTGAAACGGAAGACCGTGAAGGTAAACACTTGCCTAAAACTGTGACCCTAGTGGTAAAGCCGGGACATGGCTGTTCCTTGGTACATCTTATGTTAGCTCCATAATTGTGGAAGGGGGAATTCCAAGGATGAATATGGTGGATAAGCAAGCTCTCAGGGTCTAGGGACGCTAGGCTAGCATTGAATTCTTTAATAGTCTTATTACTGTGTTATGTTTGAATACCATCTGTACAGAAGTCCATCTGTAGGTTATTGCCCCTGGCCAAGGATGATAGAAAAGTGTCCTTGGCTTCTGAGGGACGACAGATCCATGTAGCCTCAAATGCTGCCTTGATTTTAGTGGCACACTGACTTCTGATCAGGGAGAGGCAGTTGAGGGCACATACTGCTCTTGCAAAAGACCCATATCAGGAAGTTCACGACCACCTGTAACTCCAGCTTGGGGAGATTTGATGCCCTCTTCTAAACTCTATGGAGATCTGAAGTCATATGTACATAGACATTTATATAGACACACACAGATATGTAGCCTTAAAAATAAAACTATTTTTAAAGGCTTGGAGATAGACACAAACTAGAATATGTAAAGGGCTTAGCACAATTCAGGACTGCACAATCAGTAAGGAAATCCAGTCCAGAAATCAAGAGTGACTTTAGGAACTAGAGGGATGACTTAGAGCTTATAAAAGTTCACTTCCAGAGGAGCAGAGTTTGTTTCACAATACATAAGTCACAAGTCAGAAACCTCACAGCCGCCTGAAATCATAGATCTGACAGCTTCTGTGTTCCATAGGAACTTACACACATGTGGCATACATGCACATAGACCATCTATATATAATATAATATATATATATGACAGTTTAAGAGATTTTATCTCTTCTTTTCTTTTTCTTTTATTGAGACAGTCTCGTGTAGCCCAGGCCAGGCTCTACCTTGCTATGTAGCTAAGGATGACCTTTTAACTCCTGATCCTCCCACTTCTACCTCCCAAGGGATGAGCGAACAGGTATGTAGCGCAAAAAACATAGGTTTTTTAAAAATTTAGATTGCAGACAAAAAGTATTCGGTTAAGGAGTAAATGGATGAATTATGGGGCATTTAAACAGTGAAATACTGATGCAGAATATTCTTTAAAATATTATTTTATTAAAAAAACAACATAAACCCCAGAAGGTCCTAACCATACAATACAATGTTGTCAAGCACAAACACCCACATCTTAGGCCTCCCCTACCTAACGTGATTGAACACTCACCAAACAACACCCATGTCCCTGTCCTCACACTCGCCAAATAGTATCCCCAGTTTGTCTTCCTGAATGCAGCTGCTCTAGTCTACATGTACCTACGTAAATGGAGTCACCTACCATCTGTCCTTTTGTTGAGTTTCAGTGTTTCTCCTGACAACAATTGTTTCCACAACCAAAAGGTCCTCCAATCACATGGGGTTTCCTGGGTCTTTCTCCTCCTGTCCCCACCACTTTGTGATCTAGTGCACCTCTCTCTCTCTGACCAGTGCTTCCGCTTTTGCAACTTCCTGCACCCCCTATCCCCACACTCCATATCCTGACTACCTCACTCTCTGCACATGACTGGTACCTCGATCCAGTGTCTTTGCAATGTTCCTCAGCCACAACAGTACATTTGTTCCTTGCCCATCTTGAGAGGCAGCACCACCATTATCATTAACATTTCACTGGGTCATTTCACTTATCCAATGAAGATTCACTAGGTCATTTTACTTAGCCAAGGCCTTCATGGTTCTTCTTGTTGTCACACACAACAGGTCATTTGTTTGTGTGTATATTCTATTAAAGCCAAATATATTATACTGTATAACACATTTTTCCAATTCTCTCCATCATATTGGCTTGTGGGTGTGTCTATGGGGCATTTTCTTGATTGATGGTTGATATGGGAGGGTCCAGTTCACTGTGGGTGAAGCCACTCCTGGGCAAGTTGTCCTGGATTATATTTTAAAAGGCTATGCAAGCCATAAAGAGCAAGCCAGTAGGCAGCACTTCTCCCTAGTCTGGTCTTTGCTTTAATTTCTGCCCCTAGGTTATTCCATGAGTTACTGAGTCCCTCAATGAAGGACTGTGACTAGGAAATATAAGGTAAAATGAACCTTTTCCTTCCCCGAGTTGCTTTGGATCATGCTATGTACTACAGCAATGGAAAGCAAACTAAGGCAAATGCTGATTCTAGTTCTTTCTTATTGTAAATAATGTGGTAATATGTTCTTTTAAAGTGTATCATTTATAGATAGTATGTAATCATTTGTGTTAGAGAGGTGAGGGGCTGCAGAAATAGCTCCAGGGTTAAGAGCACTGGCTGTTCTTCAAGAGGACCTGGATTGGAGTCTCAGTATACATATGACTGCTCACAACCAGCTCTAACTCTAGTTCCAAGGGATCCTCCACCAACTTCTGGCCTCTATGGGCATTACATACACATGGTGCACAGACATATGCAGACAACATAATAGTACACATAAAATAAAAAATAAAAAATAAACAACAACAAATGTAAAGAGAATGGAAAATCTGGAAATTGCTGCTCAGTACTTGAAATCCAAGTACTTGAAAGACTGAGGCAAGAGGATTATTATGAGTTTGAGAACAGCCAGAGCTATAGAGTGAGTCCCAGGACATCTTGAGCTACATAAAAGATTCTGTATAGAGAAAGGTATGAAGGGAAAAATAGAGGAGAAAGAGAGCAAGGGGAAACGGGAAAACTAATCTATATTTGGAGAACTGAATGACTGAGGTAAAGGGATGGGTAGCATAATGAATACAGAGGCAAATGCTAGCAGCAAACCATTGAACTGAGAACAGGACCCCCATTGGAGAAGTTAGAGAGGGGACTGAAGGAGCTGAAGGGGCTTACAACCCCATAAGAACAACTATACCAACCAATCAGAGCTCCCGGGGACTAAACCACTACTTAAAGAGTACACATGGACTGACTCATGGCTCCAGCAGCATTTGTAGTAGAGGATGGCCTTGTTGAGCACCAATGGGAAAAGAAGCCTTTGGTTCTGCCAAGGCTGGACCCCTCCAGTGTAGGGGAATGTCAGGGTGGGGAGGTGGGAAGAGGTGTGTGGTTGGGGAGGGGAAACACTCATAGAAGAAGGGGAGGGAGATGGGATAGGGATTTACGAACAGGAAACCGGGAAAGGGTGAAATTTTAAATGTAAATTTAAAAAATCAAATAAGAAAAGGGGGTGGATAGATGATTCATGAAACTTGTACTATATAAATGTTTATTTATTTAAATCTTAAATGAATAATTTTAAAACACCTCAGGAATCCTTAAGAACTCCCATCTACTTCTGTCCTGAACCCCAGAGCTGATCCCACATCCCTGTGAAATCTGGCCTCTTGGCCTGTGTTCTTCTACCTTCTTATTTAGCTTCTGACCCCCTCCCCTGTTCTCCCCACCTCACTGCACACCATTTAAGCCAGAAAATGTCTTCTACTCTGCATGTAGATGCATGTGCTTCTAGTAACCCTGCTGTAACCCACACTGGTTTCTGCCTGGCACTTACCTATATTTCACCCTTAGCCCTCCTACCTGTGAGCCTGTGTACCTGAACAGGGAAGGGGGCATTGGTGAGAGGAAAAGTTATAATTGTAGCTTCTTCTCTGTCCCACTGTACCAGATCAGGGTGAAATATGGGAGACAGGTTTGGAGGGGCATTTCCAGAATTCCCTCCCCCTACCCCCTATTCCCTTTCCCCTCTCCCCTCTCTCCTCTCTGCTCTCCCCTCACTGCTTCCAGTAGCTGGCTGTTTATTTGTGCTCTGGACAGCGGGATTTAGAGTAACACATTCCTTGGGTTCAATCCCAGTTTCTGTCCTATCAGCAGGGTAAGGTCAGCATCTTGCACCCTCTCTGTTATGCTCATATGCTCTGATAGGGTCGCTATGAAATCTTATCCTTTTTATTATTTTTGTTTTAAGGACAGCGTTACAAAGCTGCAGGCCAGGCTGACCTCAAACTTTCTACAATCCAGTTCCCTCTGCTTTGCATGCGCTGAGATTAAAGGCATGTGCCACAAGGCCTAGCATCTGAAATGTTATCCTAACTAACAAACTAGGATGCGTAAAACCATGTCCCTTTATAGGTGTTCCACACACAGTGGCAGTCCTGCGCCTGACAACCCATCTTTACCTCCCCAACTGGCTCTTCTCACCTTTCTGTAGCCAATGCTGGTTCAAGTCTAGGCAGGACCTCCCATAGCCTTCCTACTTCTGAGCCTGCTTGGGGGCAGGTGACTTTGTCACTTTGTGGGGCTACTCCACACATGGCCATGAACCTGCAGCTTGAGCGTTTTCTCATCCTATGACATTACTCTCTATGGTTCTAAGGTATCCTGGCTGGTTTACTGTGACTCCCCGACATTGCTTCTACTTTAACAGTGATTTCAACAGAAAATTAAAGGTCCTCCAATCGCATGGAGAGCCTATCTCCTGTGTTGGGAGTCAAACATGTTAGTGTCTCCACCACTCTCTCCTCACCAATCCCTCCATTATCATCAGGGTGAATAGGAGGTGACAGATATGACAAAAAGAGAGAAGACCAAAAGAAAAGAAATCTGTGTAGGTGGAGGTGACCAGGGGTGCAGGAGTAGACATTTTAAAAGAACAGCTAAGTTGAGAATCTTAACTCTATATTTAGGGCGAAAATAGGCTGGTTGAGGCTACCCAACACAGTTTTTTTCTTCAGGAACCCTTCCCACTTTGAGAGATGGATGCAGAATTCACCTGAGACAGTGGGAGTGAGGCCCAGTCTTTGTCCCAGCTTTTCATGGAAGAGAAAAGCATCTCTTTCACACTGGTCTGTAGCTTTAGGGGGTACCTAAGGTATAATCTTTGGAGTATAAGATATACTCACCTTAGATCCAGAGGGAGCTTTGGAACAAAATAATTTAGAGAAGAGAGAATTTACAAGGGGGAAAAGGACTTGGTGACCATTTTAGCTTCTGAATCAGGCTGCTCTTGAAGATTCAGGGCTGTTTAAAACCAAGTTCTATCACTGGCAGCTTGTAAAGAAGAGCTAATGAGGAGACACTTCCTATTACAATACAACAACTAATATAATAGTGGAAACACCAGACAGACAGGGGTGTGTCCATCAGGTAATAGGTCCAGGAAACCATGGAAAAATGTATTCAGAACTGATAAATAAGTCCCAGTGGCTGCAGAATGGATAGTTCTGGCCTGGTCTTTCTGGAAACACATAGTGAGCAGAGACAATTACTAAATAGAGAGCTAAAAAAAACCTTCAAAAAAAGATCACACACTAGATTCAGTCACATTTATGTTGGAATCTGGGTAGAAGGCTGAATAAGAAAAGGATTTGTCTAGGACCTCAAAGGCAGAGACTGAATCTCAATTGATGCTTAAGTACTCACATTCTTCCCTAGGGTCCGTCTGGCATCTTGGCACATCCCTTAGAAGTTGGCAAGTGTATACTAACAGAGAAAAAGGTGGTGGGAGGTTTGGGTGGAATTATGTAAGGATTTGAGGTGCTGTGGTATATCTTAATTGGGGGGTTTCTACCCCACCTTAGATCAAATAGTTCCCAAATAAAAGACACAAAACGTTTGTATTTATAAAAAGCCTTCAAGCAGTAGAACTGGACATATATCAACCCTCTTTGCTATATTGTCTACTTCCCTGTCAATAAACTCAAGATATCATTTGCTATGTTCCACTGCTCCTACTCCAACGGGCTGGCCCTCATGGCCATGTTCTCACAATCTACCTACTCCCACTGCATTGTTCTCCTCTTCTCCTCTCCTCTCCTCTCCTCTCCTCTCCTCTCCTCTCCTCTCCTCTCCTCTCCTCTCCTCTCCTCTCCTCTCCTCTCCTCTCCTCATGGTTTCTGCCTCAGACTCCAAGTCCAGGAACCGAAGCTTCTCCTACCTCTCTTCTGCCCAGCTACAGGCTGTAAGCACCTTTATTCAACCAATAGTTTTAAATTAAGGAGCAAGGTTACTTAGCATCACTTGGTGTACAGTGAGGATCTCCTTATCTCTGGGGGCAACCAGACCTTGGGGGCCAGTATTTAGCATAACAATACATAGTAACAGACCAAACCTCAACACTGAGGTATAGAAAACAACGATGACAGTTTTGAAGAAAAGAAAATTTTTACTCTTTGTCTTTTGTGATGATTGTGGTTCACTCATATTCACCCAGATGATGAGGAAGGGATTGGTGTGGGAGAAGTGGGGGAGAGAGCAACATATGACTTCCAACATAGCAGATGACATGGACAGCACTTATTTGTCATGTTTCCCAGTGAGAGGTGCAGGTCAGTCTACCACACAGGACCACACTGAGGGACTGTGGGAGGCATACTTCATAGCATTAAATGGAGTGGTGAGTCTGTGGTTGACTTGAGTCATCCCTGGGGTTAGCAGGGAATTGAAGCCTTCCATTAAAGGCTAAGCTGCCTGGTCCCTCCTAGTGAGAACTGTTGGTCTGGGGGACATTTTCCAAGGAGCAGATGAGAAGAAAATGGTAGGAAGGTTACTGGGGGCTTCCCTGATGTCTCCAGAGGTCAAGGCAACATGTAAGGTTGGAACCTACCTTTGTAGTAGAGTGGCATGAAGAACAGTGTTTAAGAAAATGCTTCTTCACCCTCTCTCCTTCCTCCCTTTCTTCCTTCTCTAGTTATATATCCTTTCTCACTCGTTTTTTTTTTTTGTTGTTTTCCATTTTCCTTTAGCTTTTCATTATGGATAGTTTTAAATTTACACAACCTGTTATTAGCATGTTCCATTACCTTCTCTTGTTCGTCTTTTACTCCTACTGATTCCTTCCTAACCAGTCCCTTTCTCATGTGTGTGTGTGTGTGTGTGTGTGTGTGTGTGTGTGTGTACCTATCTTGTTCAAGTGGTCACAGCTCCTGTGTGTTCATGATTGTCTGATGCATTCCACTCCCAGAAGATAGCATTTTATAGCTCTTTGCCCCATCCTATGGTGATCACAGTCCTATTTTCCTGTCATCTGCACTGTCCCCTGGCCCTTGGATTGAGTGACAGAGCTGTTCCACATAGACTTGAGTATTCAGCAGTCCTTTATCCTGAGTACTTTGACAGGTTATGATTTTCTAATTTAACTGTCCATTGCCAAGAGGCTTTTCTGACTTGGGCTAATAGCTACGCTAGCCTGCAGGTGTTTAGAAGGTGTCTTAGTTACTTTTCTACTCCAGTTAAAAGACTATAAACAAGGCAACAATAGGTGTGAGAGCCTGTGGGGGCTTACTGCTCCAGACAGTTAGTCCAGGACTATCCTGGTGGAGAGTCCAGCAGCAGGTAGGCAAGGCGCTGGAGCAGGAGCCAAGAGCTTATATCATCTGCAAGTAGGGGGAAGAAATAGCACACTGGAAATGGCACAAGTCATTGAAACATAAGGGCTCACCTCCAATGACACACCTCCTCCAACAAGGCCCCACCTTCCAATCCTTCCCAAACAGTCCCACCAGTGAGGATCAAAGTATTCAAACATGAGCCTATGGGGGACATTCTCCTTCAGACCCCGCTATACAAGGCAACTTAACAACATTCCTGCTTATCAGAACAGTAGTGGTAGATTCTCCCATAGGGCTGATAACCTCAGCAGCCGTGGGCATTTCACCAGGTTTACAAATCTACACACATATTCCCACCTATGGAGGGGGCCTCAGCTTCAATGAAGAAGCAGTTGACTATACCCACAACAGTCATGTCACTTTTCCATCAGTGGTTGTATTTTGTCTGGCAAGTCAGTATTGTAATATACAATATCTACATCTGGGTTAATTTATTGATACCTTTTCTTCCACAACAGTTTGCCTGATATCTTACAATACTGTCTAGTTCAATTCCCATTTGATTTCTCCATGTCCTGTATCCGATGGGCATATTGTCCTCAGTAACAGGATCTTACTGTCTAGTTCTGGTGAGCAGTCCAAAGCAGTGACAATAGGCTCTATTGTTTTGAGAGCCTTTGAAGGCTCTTTCCCCAGCAGTTCATAGGGAGGTGTCCCATGTACTAAGATTTGGGGGTTAAATAATCCATGACTTCTCGAAGCTGCATTATCTACCCATGCAGGGTAATTCCATTCGGGTTTTTCTTCTTCCTATTGAGACAGGGTCTCACTATGTAACACAGGCTGGCTTGAATTTGCAAACCTCTTGCTTTCTTGGTGTCTCTCTTTTCCAGGTCATTATTCCTGTCCTGGACAATGAAAAGAACCATCTAGACTGGCCCCACATGGTATGTCAAGACATTAGGCATCATGCCCACTCCCTGCAGTCTGATCTCCTGGTAATTCTTGAACACATGAAGGGGAGAACCTTGCTACCTCTTCCAGTTGGCTCAGAAAAAGTGGAGTTTGTGGATGGCCAGAGTGAGCCGGTGTAAGTACCAGCAGCCCACAGACTTTGGTGATGACACAGAAACAGGTTCATTTGTAGTATATTCCCCAGGGCTTTTCCTGTTCCTGACTGTGCGTATCTTAGTCCCCACACAAGCCCACTGTTGACCTCTGCCAACATCCTTGGACAGTGTTTTCGTACTGATTATGCCCCCTTGCCCAGTCTTAACTGTTTGAGGTCTCCTAAGGTTCTCTTGGCAATGTGACTTTTTTTTTTAACCCAAATCATTTCAGGGCTCAGTTCAACCATGGGATCTTCAGTGTACTCGAGATTGGCCTATGCCCAGCTGATAGCCAATCCAGTGGCTATATAGCTCTTACCTGCATTCCCCAGTGTGCAGTGCCATAGTTCTAGCTTTCCTGTATCCCCAGTGTGCAGTGCTGTAGTTCTAGCTTTCCTGCATCCCCAGTGCGCAGTGCTGTAGTTCTAGCTTTCGGGAGCTTGCTGACATTCCAGTCTCCATTCCCCGACAGTTTCAGACTTTTAGCACCCTAGAGATCTTTGGTTTTGTTTTCTAACCTCAAGTCCAGACAAATCTGGCTCTATTGGGGAGTCGGTGCCCACTGCCCCTGAGTGGACATTAAAACTGCAGCCTCCATTGCCTATGTTGGTTTTGCTTATTTATTTGAGACTGGCTTTCCGTCTGTGTCTTAAGCCATCCTCAGATTTTCTACATAACACAAGCTGGTCTTGGACTCAAGATTCTCCTTCCTCAACCTCCCCAAGGGTAGGATAACAGTCCTGTGCCAACACACCAGATCTTCTGCATTACAACATTATGTTTTTCATCTCTAGTTCCTCTCAACTCATCCAGGCTTGAGTTTTCTTTGTCTTTATACCCAGGAGTATTTTCCCTTCCAATTCAGGCTATGTAAATATTTGTTCCTTATATTTTTACCCAGTATTTCTATGCATTTGTGGCAGTAGGTCATCTCCCTGCATAAGTGTGGTCTGGTTGTCATTGTGTTGATTCAGGAGCCTGAAGGATAAATAAAGCATGCAATTGCAGCTTATTTCTCAGTAGTTTTATGTGAGAAATGATTATATATCTGTATATAATTTGAAGTAGCATCCTAGTTAACTAGAAAACTAACTGTAGTTTAATAAAAATGTCTAATTTTCAAAATAAATACAATTAATCTTTTCCATTTCCCAGCTCCTCTATACCATACCTTAATAACATTCAGCTCATATATACAGATCCTTGCTCAGTCTGTCTTCTTCTGTTCATCTTAGATAATTTCCACACAGGCTGCATCATTTGGGGGAGAAGAGCATTTTCTTTTAATGTCTTTCATAATCACTTGTGCTGTATCATTTCTGAGCAAATATGAATTTCCCATTAAGTCAAGGTAGTTCCCAGTGTAAAAATATCATCTATACAACTATATATTTCCTTTCCTCATTATTGTGTCCTTATTACCTGGCATATACAGTTTCCTGTTAAGACCCTGAAGAGGAGCCAGTCCAAGTTTTATTTTAATTTATTTAAAATGAAAATGCAGTTACTATTATTGTGGTATCTGGAAATGTGTATTGGAGTATGTGTGTGTGTGTATGTATGTATGTATGGTATGTATGTATGTATGTATGTATGTATGTATGTATATGTGTGTATTGTGTTTGTGTATATGCGTGCTTGTGTATATGGAGTGTATGTTAGTGTATATGTGTGTGTGTAATATATGTATATGTGTTTATATGTGTTTGTGTGGTTGAAAAGGGATACTTGGGAATTCCATTTTTTGTTGGAAATCTGAAGACAGAATGGAATCACCCTGGTAAGTCCTAGGGAGGTAGATGTAGCAAACTGTTTCCTGGAAGAGCTAGTTAGCCAAGGAATCAGGTTCTGTGCTATGCAGGGAGCTTGTCCTCTGGTGAGATTCACAGCAGAAATGGACGTTTGGGGTGGTTTTTCAATGTTTCAGCCATTGACAAGATTTTGTGCCATTTAAAGTTCTTAAATTAGCCTTCAGAATATTGGTGGAGGCTTGACTGTATGGACAATGTTGAATATATACACGAGTAAGCCTGTTTCCCTAGAAAAGGATTTACACAGTTTGTTGATGTGCTTTAAAAGAGTCTATTACAGGGAAGAGGGGTAGAATTCTTAGGGTAAAGGCCCTGGAGAGGGTTCTGTTGGTAAAATTCCGGGCACACAAGCATGGGAACCTGAGTTCAGATCCCTAGTACCACAAACACTGAACATGAAATTGTGTACCTGTAACCCCCTTGCACTGGGGGATCAGTAAGTTGGAGACAAGTAAACCCCTAGAGCTCCTCAACCAGCCAGCCTAGCCACACCAGTGAACTCCAAGCTCAAAGAAGAGTTCCTGTAACAAAACATTAGGCAGAAAGATTCCAGAGACATTACATAGCAACCTCTGGACTCCATATCCATGTGCACAGGCAAGGCACCAACATATACACATCCATATGAACTTGTACATAGGCAGACACACCAGCACACAGACACACTTTTTAAAAACAAAAGGATTCATAGGTTAGGTGGAATTTTCCACCTGTTTTGAAAGACTGAAAGCTTTCTTTTAGAGAACACCCAGGAATATTTCTTGAATTAGCTTAAGTTTGTTCCCCCGAAGTTTTGCACATTGGCAAACTTTTTCAGTGTTGCTCTATGGAGAGATGGTGGGATCCTTAAGACTTGGAGCTTAGTGCCGTGCCATTAGGTCATTGGGAGCACTACCCTCAGAGAGGACTAATGTAAATCCTGGAGGGCCTCAGCTCCCTCCAGATTATAAAAGGGTAAAGCTAGCCCCTGCCTACCTTTTGGCTTCCCTCATTGCTGTGTGAATCTTCATGCACTTGTTACTACCTCAGTGCCACCCACAATATATCCTGCACTTTGTCATGAACTGCTGACCTTCCAAAGCACTAGCTAAATGAACTTTCTTGCAAGTTTCCTAGCCTGGGGAATGTTGTTACAGCCACAGAGGATGAGTGAATACACCAGACTTAAATTCTTTTTAAACACACTGGAGAATTACTTGTCTTTTGCAGCTTGGATTCCATAGACAAGTCAACTGTCTATGCCATGGAGTCTGCAGTGATCAAATGGAGCCACCAAGTCCAGGTGGTACTCAAGAGGGAGTCTTCTCAGCCACTCATACAAGGAGAAAAACCCACCCCCAAGGTGGAGCTGGAGTTCTGGAAGAGCAGGTAGGCAGGGAGCACATGTTTATATGCTGGGAGAGAACTGGTTACAGAAGAAAAAGCCAGGGCTGGCCTTGGGGAGCCACCATTGACTCTGGTCCCACCTCCAGGTGTTTCTCATCCTCTCTAGGGGTGACAACTAGGTGTCTTTGGTTCAGTACAGTTTCTTTCTGTAAACTGGGAACACATTCTTCCCCTGAGGCTCAGTAGACATCCTTCCCTTCTGGGACACTCATTGTCAGCTCATTGGAGAATCTTTTAACAATGTGTATATAATCAAATGGAGACTTAAAACATTGTTTTTGCTCCTTTTTGGATTGTTAAAATTTTTCCTGTGAATGAATATTTTACCTGCATGTATATATGTAGATCACACTTGTTCAGTCCCCTGAAACTGGAGAGAAAGATAGTTGTGGGTCACAGTGTGCATTCTGGAAACAAAGTCTGTGTACTCTAAAAGACACTCAGTACTCCTGACCACTGAGCTGTCTCTCCATCCCGCACTCAGTTTATTATACTTTTTATATTATTTATTATATTTATTTTGCATTTATTACATTTAGGATAATTTCTGTTCCCCTTTTCTTGGACATCCAAGGTTAAATGTATATACCTCTTTAAGGATCTGGGGGGAAAGGAGAAGGAATTTTGGACATTGGCCACAGAACTGCCTGTCCTAGTTCACAGTTCATCATTACCATCCATGGTGTTTCCCACCCAAAGAGAATTTCCTATCTATTGCTCCTGACCACTTCCCTTCCTACCCTCCATGCTTTGCTACTGTTTATCATTGTGCTGGTAAGTCTTTTCTGGAGGAGACAGGCAGATGCTGGAGGCAGATGTCCCTGGCCCTACATAGAACATAGTGTCTGTGTCATATCCGTAGGACCAACTGTCCTGTAGGGCTCCAGTGCTCTTTGCACTGCCATGCTGAGAAGCCCATGGACGTCCACTCTTTGACCATTTCCTGACCTACGATGAGGCCCTTCTCTAGATGTCCCACTTCAACAATGCTTCTGTTTCCCTGCCCCAACCCTGCTGTAAGAACTGATGACCTCCAGCTGCCAGGCTTTTGGGTCACCAGCTGGTCTGATCATAGCAGTGTTTCCTGGAGCTTTGAGCCTTTGTTTCTGACTCAGGCTTTACCCCCACTGTTCTGAAACAGATGTATGAGTTGGATTCTTGGGAATGGAGCTCAGTCTTTGTGCAGGCACCTGAGGCAGGACTCTCCTCTGCCTGCAGAAGGGCAGGGCATCGCAGTGTGACAGCGTTTCCTTGTGCTCACTTGCATCCCCCTCCTGGGCATTGCAGGTGCGAGGACCTGGAACACATTTATAACCAACTAATGACAATCAAGGTAAGGGGCATGGCTGGACTCCTGGACAAACTTCAGAGCAGCTACTTGCCAGCTTTCAAAGCCATGTTCCAAGACGTTGAAGCAGGTGAGGACCAGCAAGTGACTCCACAAATCTATTTGGCTCAAAGTTTTCTTTAGCACCCCATCTTCTTCTCACTTTGTCATAACAGCATCTTTACATCCTTGCTACCTTCTTATGTGGCATGAGACAGCATGGTGGCAGGAACAGCAAATCTGGAAGCAGCCAGGTTTGTAGGTCAGCTGCCCTGTGGCTTTAGATAAACTGCAACCTCTCTGTGGTTGGAACCTCAGCTCTGGTGTGTCTGCTTCCTTGCCTCCCTTAGAGCTTGTCAGATAATCTAGATGGGAGAATGTTATTAACTGTAGCACACTATGAATATATGCAGTGACAGAGATGACATCTCACCTCTGGAGGTCAGGTCCTTCTGTGCTGTCCTTGGCATCTTGAGAAATCTCCTGTCTCTAGCACCATTCTAGCTTTTGTGTTCAGATGGGACTGCAATTTCCTGTCCCTCTGAGTGCCAGACAAGATCAGCCTTTGTCAAAATTGCATAGCTGGCAAGGGCTATGACAAGATGTAGGTGCATTTTCCCAGGGTTTCCACTTCCCTTTCTGGTGTGTTTGCTCCTCAACCCCAACCCCGACCCCCATTTTTATACTAAACCCTTCCTTGTTCTTAGTTCTGTAGGTCAAAATGTGCTTTTAAAGATATTTTCTATTCTGTATGGATTAAACTTAATCTAAACTGTGATTTTCAAGTATTCTCTTTTCCCATAACTTTCTTGAAATATGCTGCCATATGTAGGTCCAAAATATAAACCTAATCAAGGTCTACCTGTTCTATAAACAAATCCAGAGCTCACTAGCTGATCAGTCTGTCATCTTTCTCTGTCCGTCTGCCCTTTGGAATAAAAGATTCAGTGACAGGGTATCTTTTTCTCTCTTCCTTTCCTTGTATGTATCTTTATTGTTTTTAAGATAGCATCTTTCTGGTTAGCTAAGGGTGCCTTGAACTTAGTATGTAGTCTAGGCTGGCCTTGAACTCCTGCTACAGAATCCTAAGTGTTAGAATTATAGGCATGAGTGAACATACCCAGTTTCAATGCTGGGGTTTTGAAATGATTGATGTAACAGAAAAGAGCTGTCATAGAATCCTGAGGTCTACCTGGCCCCACAAGCCCTTACAGTGGCTCCTGAGTTAGCAGATATAGCTGCCTTGAACATGTTGAAGCTTCAATTCCCTCTTCTCCAGAGGGACTATAACAGGAATATTAGGTATGTTTCTAATTTAAGCTTCAGTTGACACACATAGGTATCTCTAGAATTTGTTATGGTATACTGTTGTGTATTTGAGAAATGACTGGACAAGTGTTTTATAAAATGACTTTTAAAATGCCCTGTTTCCACAAATTATTCCAGTTTTCTACTTGGGACTGAAATAAGTTTTCATTTTATATACAAGCACATTTTATATACCCTCCACATCTGTGGGTTGGTTTTCATGGACTCGATTGACCATGCTTTTAATTTTGCTCCTTACTGAAAACATATTGATTTATTTCCTGTTGTTATTTCCTAAACCCACAGTGCACAGGTTTCTCTGCAGGATTTATATTCTACTAGTTAGTATGAGCAAATTTCAGGAATGCAGGATGGCCAGGCATAGAGGTGTACATCTATAAATCCCAGTGCCTAGAAGGCTGGAGATCTCAAATTTGAGGCCGAAGAGATGCTTGTCTCAAAAAAACAATACAAATATACTTCATTGTGGGTCTAGGTTATACACAAACAGCACACCATTTTATACAAAGTGATTGAGCATTTATGGCTCTGGTTATTGGCAGGGGGACCTGAAACAGACCCCCCTCCTCCATGGATTCTGTCTTAGGGTTTTACTGCTGTGAACAGACACCATGACCAAGGCAAGTCTTAAAAAGGACAACACTTAATTGGGGCTGGCTTATAGCTTCAGAGGTTCAGTCCATTATTATCAAGGTGGAAACATGGCAGCCTCCAGGCAGACATGGTGCAGGCAGACCTGAGAGTTCTACATTTTCATCTGAAGGCTGCTAGCAGAATACTGGCTTCCAGGCAGCAAGGATAGGGTATTAAAGGCCACCCCCACAGTGACACACCTACTCCAACAAGGCCACACCTACTCCAACAAGGCCACACCTACTCCAACAAGGCCATGCCTCCCAATAGTGTCATTCCCTGGGCAAGCATATACAAACCATCACAGACACCGAGGAACCATTATAACTTTATGTATTTTATGTGGGAGTTTTCACTGGGGAAGCAGTGCTACAGTATGCACAGCACATACATGTCACATGTTTAGAGCTCAGCTAACAGAGCATAAAGGAAGAGTGTGCTCTGAACTGGTTTTTCCACGCTCCCATGTATCTCTCACACTAGCATACTAGGAAACTCACTGGCCACACACATTAATGGTTGAAAAGGATTTGTTTCTCTAGACCAACTTAAAAAAAATCTTTCTTTCCAATCAACTGTTTGCTGAGAGTGATATTTGAAAAACAAACCATACTATGATAGTGTCAAACATACAGTACAGCAACAGCAGAAGTCCTTTAAATATGTGTGATTCAATTCTCATGATGGGAGAAAAAGAAAATTAGATTAGAGGTGTTAGGGAGAGCCTTGGTTGGGAATTTGGCAGAGCCCACAAGACTAAAGAGATGTTAAAGGCTATTGACTGGCTTTCATCATGTCTAATCTAATTTCAGAACATCTGGCTCTCTTTATCCTGAATAGATACAGTGGGTGGGTTATTCTGATTAGTCATGGTTGGCCAGTTCATTGGCTTTTGTCCAGACTAAAGAGGGATGGAGGAGGTGGAGTATCCAGATGTGAGCACAGGTCAGAGAACTAAGGATGAACTGTGGGAGCAAATATGATTGGAAAGTGAATTGCTTGGAAATTGAAGATGCTTGGAAAACAAGTAGAGTTGACTGTCCCCTTGGGAGCAAAAAATATCTAGTGAGGGAGTTCTCTTACTGGTCATTAGGAATGGTAGACACAGAACAACCTGTTTTCAAATTACCTTGGTGTATCTATACTGCCCTAACAGCTACCACAGACTGGGTCATTTAGTTGTCACTGTTTTGGACTCTGAGAAGGTCAAGACTATGACCAAAGAGTTCAGTTGTCTGGTAAGGGTTACTGTCCTCCTGCAGGATAGCTCTTGGTTGCTGCATCACGTTGGAGGAGAAGTGCTGTGTCTTCACATATGGAAGTGGAAAGCAAGCTAACAGAATGGTACAGGAAGCCTTTAATCCTAGTCACAAGGGAGGAGCCATCATTGCCTAATCAGCTTCTCTAGTTAGTTCCTCCCATTGACCATTAATTTTCAACACCTGACTTTTGGGGAAGTGGTTTGGTGGGGGAATACAATGAAATCACAGCTCCAAGCAGAGATGTTGGAAGGTAGAGTACCTGGGAAGAAGGCAAAGCCTTGGGCTGCACTGGAGCCAGAGGGCTGGCCCACTCCTCTGCACATCTCGCTTATTTTCCTACCCCTACTCTCCAAGACGTACTCAGATAAGCCAGTAGCTTAAAACCAGACATAGTGTGCATACTGTGAATATTTGTACAAGAAATTAGCAAATGGACACATTAAAGCATTTCCCTTATAATTTGTTATTGAAAGTTTACCAGAAAACGACTGTATATGCCTATCAAGGTTTAAATAAATAAATATAGTACAACAACATAAAACTTTACAAAATCTAACATGGGCAGGTGGAAAGATGGCTTAGTAGAATCACTTTCTCTGCAAGCATGAGTTCAAACCCTGGCACCCACATAAATATTGGCTGTAGATATGAGTACCTGTAAACCCAGCATTGCAGCACTGCAGGGCAGAGAACGCACAGCCCAAGAGTTTCTGGTCAGCCATCCTAGTTGAAAGGAAAACTTTTAATCAAGTAAGAGATCTTGTCTCAAGGGGAAATGGTGGAGATTCCTAACAGCAATACGTTTGACTTCCATCTCTGGTCTCTTGCTTGTACCTGTTCCTGTGACACACACACACACACACACACACACACACACACACACACACACACACACACACCAGTATGGCATATCAGATTTCAAGCTATAATAATAAACATAGCACAGGACTTGTGTAAAAACATATACTTGTGTAAAAACAGCACAGAACAGAGAACACAGGCATAAGTACTCATAGCCATCTCATATTGACAAAGGAGCCCCAAATATACACTGGAGAAAAGAAAGCATTGTTAACAAATGTTGCTGTGAAAACCGGATGTCCATGGTAGGATGAAAGGAGGCCCATATCTATTCCTCTGCACAAACATCAACTGTGATGGACAGAGGCCTCAGTGTGAATCCTGAAACACTGATGCCATTTTCTGTAAGCCATACCCTCCAGGATGTAGGCAAAGGAAAGAACTTTCTGAGTGGGACTCCGTTCACTCAGGAATTAAAGTAACCAGTTAAGGAATAGGGCCTCATTACACTGAAAAGCTTCTGTGCAGAAAATAAAACCACAAAAACACAAACGAACAAAAAAGAACCAATTAAGTAGAAAGAAAGCCCACAGGGTGGGAGAGAATCTTCATCAATTAGACATCTACTAGAGGATGATTTCCAGAATATGATGAGAACTTTAAAAAAAAAGAATCTAAAAATACAAATAACCCTAAGAAAAATAGACTCTATATCTGAAGAGAAACTTCTCAAAGACTTTAAATGTGTTCAACATCCTTAATCATTACGGAAATGCAAAATAAAATGGCTTTGAAATTCCATCTCACCCTAGTCAGAGTGGGAAGATCAATAAAAGAACAAATGCAGAAGACACTGTAGGGAGAAGAGGACCCTACTGCAAACTGGTGAAGCCACTTTAGAAATCAGTGCAGGGAACTCTTTAAAAAGCTAAAAATAGTCACACACTGAAAACGGTGGTACACACCTTTAATTCCAGCACCCAGGAGGCAGAGGCAGGTGGGTCTCTGTGAGTTTGAGGCCAGCCAGGCCTACAGAGTGAATCTAGGATCCAAAAAGACAAACTCAGCATGTTCTCCCTTATTCTAGCTCCTAGTACTGAGTCTTAAGATGTGAGTGTATGACCCCAATGCAAGTGCAGAAGCAAAGAAAGGGTAATACAGAGGGGGAAAGGAGAGAAAAATAATCTTGGACATTTGAAAAGCCACAGATAAACATTATTTTATGATATATATATACACACAATATACTCCTGGGTGCTGGAATTAAAGGTGTGTACCATATATAAAACATTATATATATATTACCACATAGGGTGATAATTCTCCCCAAAGGAGCTATAACTAACAGGCATCTTTGAGTTGTTGGTTAGGTTCAAGAGAATAGAGACTATTACCATTACCTTTGGTTGCCTCCCCAAACTTGAAGGTAAGAACCTATTGTTGAAGGCAAGACACAATTTGAACAGAGGATTTGGAAGAAACCAGCTAGAATTCACCCTGAGGACTAGCAATATCTTAAGGTGCTATACAAGCTGCTAAGTGAAAAGAGCGATCTGCTAATAGTTCTATCCACCTGTAAAGCCTACTGGTCACAGCAATGACTGGCCCCACAAGATATCCCCAATGGTGTGATAATGGTACTTTAGTTTTGGGGGTAAAGGGTAGCTGTGTGACTGAATGTAAGGCCTGTTCAGTGTGCAGGAGTTCATAACCAACACTGCAAATCTAGCCAAAGGCTGGTGACCTCATAGACCCTAGAGGTGAGGCTGCTACTATTTCCCTAAACTAATATGATTTCTAGCTCTGGTCTAAATACTTGTCCTTCTTCACACACATAAGTGTAGCTCTCATCCTCATCAAAGAATTCTCCTTTTGCAACAAAGGGAGACTATTATAGAAATTCTCAGCTGGCCAAAATTCAGAGGCTAAGTGACCATCAGATGTTCAGTCTCCACTGGTACCTGTAACAACACAGCCCCCAAGACAGGGAAGGGAACCTGTAAAGCTTTAAAACCCAAAGGCCCAGGATGCTGAGGCTACCTAGTATCTTCAATATATGACAACCAGTCATGACAGCTCAACAATATGGTTACATAAAGCAAGCCTTTATAATGACACCAAGTGACATACCAACATAGATGGGGAAAATTTACAAGTTCCTACCCCCGGTTGAAGAGATACAGGCAATTAGTGGCTGCTGAGAGAATTACCTTTCTCTAGGTATAAGTTCCATGGTAGGTTATCTAATGCCAAGTGGCCCATACTAAACACAGATACATAGGAATAACACCAGATTGACTCAGTAGGCCATGTATATATGCACATGTGTTATATTCACACACACACATGTGTATATATACAGTCATTGTGTGTATACATATATGAATATATAACATATGTGCATATATATATATAACCTAATACACGTGTGTGTGTGTGTGTGTGTGTGTGTGTGTGTGTGTGTGTATGTGTGTACCTATAGTGAAGGAGAAAAAGTCACAAATTTGAGAGGGGGTGAGGAGGCATGGAAAAAATTTGAGGGTCAAGAGGGAAGGATGGAGGTAATATAAATATGTGGTGCTTATGTATGAAATTCTCAAAATATTAAATTCAGAACGTACTCAATGGGCTAAGTAAAGCTCAGCGACAGTGTGAATGCTTGACATTCGTGGGACCTTAGGTTCTACCCCCAGCACACAATAGAACATGGGTTTGAACAACGGCTCAGCACGATCACTGTGTTGGATATTGTAAGTGACAGAGAGATCTCACGTACACAGCGGACTGTGTAGCTTATACGCCAGGACTGTAGTATTTTACACAAGAGACTTGAGAATTATTGCCTTTGGGGATCCAGGTGGAGCTAGCGACCAGTATCCTTCAGACATTGAGAGAAAGGTATCTTTGAAAACAAAACCAAACAACACCAAAACCAAGCATAATCCTAGCTCTGTCACCATTTTTTTTTCCACTCATAGTGATCACTCCTTGCTTGAGCAAGGGAGAAACCCTTTCTTTCCCAAATGTTATGGTCTTAAAACAGTCAAGTGGATGTTCAGATGTCCAGTGGTGTGAGGAAAGTGAGTTTTAAAGTCCACCCACACAGGTTGACCCTGTGTCTACGCCTCAGCCTCTTCCACCCTGTGCACGCATCTCGACCTTGGCTCTCAACAACATGTAAAGCCAGGGCCCGTGCTCTTTAGAATGAATGTGAAAGTCCTCTGCCCCAACTCAATGGTTCCAGTACTGTCAGCCTCCCACACAGAATTACTGCTCTTATCCGAGTGCCATGTCATTTGACTGACTCATACCACTGAGATATAAAGTACCATCGTCCATCCCCACATATCATGTGTCCCTTGGGTCTCATGGCAACTGAACCAGAGGTTCAGAAGAATTAACAGGGGTACCACTCCTCTTGTTCAGGGAAACGGGGCTGGTGGAGTCACACAGTGAATCTAGAGAATTATTTAAGTCTTATAGGATGCCGCATGTCTACGGGTAGAAAAATTACTGAATGATTGTAGGTTGCAGCTAAATCAGGGAAGTTTTGAGTTTCCTTTAGGGTGGACATGGAACCTCATCCATATACTATGGCCTAAGTCTACCTGCTCTCATAGACACCACCTGCCCAGGAGGGAAACAACTGCAGCTATTCCCTTCAGTATGGCTTCCATTTCCTCTGGGTTGCTAGGCACATGCCAATGCTACCAGTGTTCCCACATTTCCTGGTGGCAGCATCTTGCCACCTCAGGCCACACCACTCCTCCATCCCGCATGACTTCTCTTTCACAAACACTCACTCAGAAGAGTTTCTATTAAACTCTCACCGGAGACACTGTCATTGATTAACTGAATGGTACAGTCCTGGCACTGTGTGGCTCTCCAGGAAGATACCATTTACCCTGTTTCCTGTTTACATGAGGACTTGTGAAATTACCTCCCAGAGCAGGCTACTTTGGGGTTGATATTAAATGTGTCCTAAGTCATAGAATTGAGAGGTGCCTGGTCAGCCTTTGAAGGCACACTCCGCTGGCTTTTATACATGTCCCGTCAACTGGCTACATGTCATCTTTGTGATATCAGCATCAATTAATTAGCAAGCATTAATCAAAGTAGAGGATCTGCCAAAGTGGAGCTGCAGACTGGGGCTGTGTGCTAGCTAGTTTTATGGTAACTTGACCCAAGCTAGTCATCAGAGAAAAAGGAACCTTAATGGAGAAATTGCCTCTATAAGGTTGTACTGTAGACAAGCCTATAGGGCATTTTCTTACTTAGTGATTGATTGGGGAGTGCCCAGCCCATTGTGGGTGGAGCCATCCTTGGACTGGTGGTCCTGAGTTCTATAAGAAAGCAGAATGAGCAAGGAATATGGAAGAAGCCAGTAAGCAGCCCTCAGTCATCCAAGGCTTCTGCCTGAGCTCCTGTCTCCAGGTTCCTGCCCTGCTTGAGTTCTGTCCTGACTTCCTCCCATCATGAACTGTAATATAGAAGCATAAACTGAATAAACCCTTTCCTCCTCAAATTGCTTTGGCTGTGGCGTTTCTTCACATTAAGAGGAACCATAGCCAAGATAGGTTGGGAAAGTCAGGAAGAAATCCTGATGCAAGAGTGTTGTCAGAGAGCTTCTTAGTCCATCATTCTAGATTTTTCTGAGTGCTCTAGGCTTCAGACTTTCTATCCAGGAGGTATTCTGTGTAATAATTATAAACTTTTTTTCTTTTCTTTTTTTTTCGGAGCTGGCGACCGAACCCAGGGCCTTGCGCTTACTAGGCAAGCACTCTACCACTGAGCTAAATCCCCAAACCCCCCAGGAAGCATTCTGAACCCATCTCCTAGCTGTCTTCTCAGGTCAGGAAGAAACTGAAGCTTCGGCATAGCCAACTCTTCACTCTCCAGGCGCAGGGGCTCCATGAGGTAGGTGGTGCCCCAGCAGGGATAGCTGACCATCTTTGATTCCTTCCAGCCCTGACAGAGGCCCAGGACATCCGTGTGCACCTGTTACCGCTCCAACAACACCTGGACATCCTGGAGAACATGGAGTTTCCCGAGGTGAAGGGCAGGCTGCGGCCTCTGCTCCATGTGGTCTGTCTGATTTGGGCTAACTGCAAGTGGTACCGCTCCCCAGGGAGGCTCACGGTGCTGCTCCAGGAAATCTGTAACCTCCTCATCCAGCAGGTGAGCTGATCTGCGCATCCCAGGAACTTCTCCTCAGGGGCTGGTTGTCACAAAGGCATATGGGAGAATAAAATATGTGTTTCCCTAGGCACAGAAGTAATTAAGGCCCAAAGAATTCTCACACTTGAATTTTATATTTTCACAAGCCAGAAGTTCATAAAGAGGTTTTCCTTACTGCTAACATGGTGGTGGCCCAGTCTCTCCTACTTTCCACCTAAGCCCTGGGGCAGGGCTGTTAAATTGCAACCTCTTTCGTGATCTGTATGAGGGATTGGTATTGTGTCACCAGTGGAGCCTGGTAAATGAGACAGAAGCCTGAGAAGTCAAGGGATTCTATTTCTGACTTACTACGTGTGAGCCCTGTGTTCTAACACAAGCCACTTACCTGCTCTGTGCCTCATTGTCCTGTACATAATGGTGCTCCGAGGAGGAACTGTTTCACAGGGGTCAGTGAGGGCTTCAATGTAAAGACGCCAATGAGATCTGTGTCCTGGGCACGCTCAAAGCTGTTTAGCTCTGTACCTTCAAGATGCTGTTGTTTGGATTGCACAGATTCTTCCTCTGCATTTTGTTGCTGATGGTGTTTTGTTTTGTTTTTGTTTTTGTTTGAAGGTTGAACCCAAGGTCCATATTTTTAAATTTTATTTTGAGACATGACATTATATTTCCCAGCCTAGCTTTAAACTTAAACTTGCAATCCTCCTGTCTCACCTTCCCAAACCTATGGGAATTCAGCTGTGTACCACCATGCTGGCTTTCCTGGTCCCCTTTAGGGGTTCCTGTAGAATTGAGAACAGTATAAATCTTAAAGCGTGCATCTGTAAGTAGAACTAGAAACCTTGGTGTAGGTGACCTTCCTTTCCTCCATATTGACTTCTTTTGGCATCTAAGAACAGTCAGCTCTTAGAAAGCAATGAGCGAGCTCTCAGAATGGTTCGTAGTAACTGTCATCCTCTGGGCATGAGGCTACAAGATGGTGTTACACTTACAATCCTAGTCAGTCATCAGCTGAAGGAGCAAGAAGGGTCTCAGAGTTTATCACTGAAGGGTGTCGGTCAAGCTTTAGGACTTGGCTCACCCAAAGCTGCACTCATATCTGGAGTGTTTGTCTCACCCTCCGTGCGTCACCATCACTACTGATGTGGACTTTTAGTTGAAAGTATAAGGAGACAAAATGGAGCACCAATAGAGAACACTATTAGCTCCCATGCTTTGAAAATCCCAGGGAAGGCTGACTCACACTGTGGTTTCAGATGATACCATCTAGACCCAGTTCTCTCTGCTGCTCCCTGGGTTGATGACAGGGACTATCCAGTCACCTAGCTTCCCAGCTCCCAGGTTCAAGTCTCTTAAAGAGAGAGAAATAGGTATGACCCAACTAATTCTTGCATTCAAAGTATTTTTCTGTCAAAGCCATTAAGTCACAGAAGAGCTTGTTGGGTTCAATATCTGCCTGGGTCCATCTGACCCAGTCAAGTCCCATGGTGCCTCCTGGTATCTAACCGGTCACTTGTCGAAACACAGTGTGGTTCAAAAACACATTGTGATTGAAGGAACATGTAGATTGTTGGATTTAGACACTGGCCCAAGGTCATCTGTGGAACTGGAGGCTTGGGCAGAAGTTTTCTGTGTTGTACTTGTGAGAAATACTACAAGGGCAATTATTTGGTTCTAAGACAGTGTTGACATAGTTATGGGCTATCCTGTAGCAGCCACCATACCTACGGATGCTAATTTATTTACCTCCCAGGCCTCTAATTACCTCAGCCCGGAAGACCTCCTGAGAAGTGAGGTGGAAGAGAGTCAGAGAAAACTGCAAATAGTCTCAGATACCTTAAGCTTCTTCAAACAGGCATTTCAGGACAGAAGGGAACATCTCCATACTTACTTCAAGGAGGACTCTGAAGTCAGGGCATGGGATTTCCAAGCATCTCTGGTCTTTGTACGACTGGATGGCTTTCTGGGCCGACTACGCATGGTGGAGGTGAGTATATTCACTTACTCTGGGCTCCAACGCAGTAGTAAGCACAAAGCCTCAAATGCTTCCTCGTGGCCAGAAAGTTTTATTTTGGTTCACAGTTCCAGAGAGTTTTAGCCTGTCATGGAGGCAAAAGTCAGGGAAAAATCAAGCTTCATCTGTGGCAACAGGGACACCTGGCAGGTGTTGTTCACATAGTGATGAAACTGGCAGCAGAGAGCAAGACTCGAACCGGGGCTAAGCCTTACAGTTATACTCCAGAGGCCTGAACTGCTTCTATCAGTCAGGCTCTGTCCCCTAAACATTCCAACCCTCCCAGCACAGATCCACCACCTGGGGATCAAACATCTAAACATGAGAGTCCTCGGGTGACATTTTAGATTCAAACACAACAGTCACCCGCGGTTGACTGAAGGAATCATAGAAAGTTTCAGTATATGGTATATAGTTGTCATTTGGATTGACCCTTAAGCAAGGCTGGTTCTGTCAGGAGTCAGAGAGTTTTATCATAGGCACTCGGGAAGAGCGCTCTAGAAGTCAGTCTGTGAACTCCGCTTGTTTTCAAATACACTCAGGCTGCAAAGTCCACTGTTCAAATCTGAAAGAGAACAGGTCTACATGCAGCTGCCCATTCTCACAGAGCAGCTGCTTTGAACTTCACCCCTAGACTGACCAGTGGCTAACATTGGTGAATCCCTGGGACAAAGAAACATATCTGATTGCTAATCATCTTTGCCCCCAAATATTTAAACATTACTATAAATTTTAGTTTAAGTTCTAAGGGGAAAAGACGTGAGACATTTTGTTTAGTGTCTTACAGCTCTGGGCTTACTTATTGCATTTTAATTTTTTAAAAATACTTTATCGTTGGGGATTTAGCTCAGTGGTAGAGCGCTTGCCTAGGAAGCGCAACGCCCTGGGTTCGGTCCCCAGCTCCAGAAAAAAAAATACTTTATCATGATCTCTTTCCTCCTTCCTTTCACTCTCAGTTACCTTTTCTGGAACTCCTTCCTTGTACCCCCAACTCTCAAGTTAAAAGCATATTTTTGCTATTATTGTTACACATGTGTGCACAAATATGTACGTAAACGCAACCTGCTGAGTCTGTTTTTGTCATTTGCCTCTACAATGTCTGCTTTGCATTTGACAACTAACCAGGGAGCTTATTCGTGGGAATAAGCTAATTCTTTTCTCAGAAGCCATTAGTGACCTATAATTCTTCATCTAGTTGTGGACCCAATAAGATTCCCATGCTTCCACATGAACATATCCACTGATATCACACTTGTTCTGGGCTTTCTAATGCAACCATTTCTAGGAGAGACATTTCACAGCTTACCTCCTGGCTCTTGCAATCTTTGCAGCCCTTCTTTCCACATCTTCCCCTAGCGGGAGATATGATGTAGACATATTGTGGGGACAGGCTCCCACAACGTATTGATCTCTGTATTATGTCTAGTTAGGGTTTTTTGTGATGGTCTCCTTTTTTTGTGCAAAGAAGGGCTTCTTTGTAGTTCATGTAACCGGATTGAAGTTTTTTGGGAAGGTCAGAATAAGAAATACATAGCTAGGGATAACTTGAGGACGTCAGCATCAAGTTCAATGTTAAACCAATAGCTGAGGGAACAGAGAAGACTGTTGAACTTATGCTCCTACTTATTAGTAGCGCAGATTTGGGATCAAGAGAGATGTGTTGCAGAAATTCTGTAATGAGCCCAACAAAACCATTAGATGACAAAGATAAAACAATAACAGACTAAATATGTTCATGTCAAAATTTTTTAAATGCAGATTTAAATTTCCTAGGCACCGAGCCAAGAGCTGGCACCCAAAGATCAATAGAATATAGTTTTACCTAAAGAACTGTCATGAACATGTAGTCATAGAATGGGAGAAGAGAGATAAATTAGCACAGAACATTCAAGGTAGAAAGACATAGAATCAGTAAACTTTGCCAGGGTGAATTGAATGTCATAATAAAAGTACATGTAGATAACTGGGAGCAAAAGAGAGAGGGGGGATCCTAACCCAGGAGAACTTTGAAAAATAGCAAAAAAACACAAGAGGAAGTCAATTTTGAACTGGAAAAAGAATTCACTGGGGAAAGGCATGAAGGCAGAAAATAAATGAGAGAAAGCCAGAAGCTAGATTTTATGAAAGGCATACCTTAAACCGTTCATCAGAATCAGGGGGTATTAATAATTCATATGTGGCATCATCTTAAATGCCTCATTTTCTCACGGCTATTTCCAGCACAGTTCTTGCTGCTCAACCCCTGTTCCTTTCTCCTCCATTCATTATTCTCTCATCTCCACTCAACTCCTTGCCGCTGTGTAGCCAAAGTGATGGACACCCTGGCCTCTGGGCTGACCAGGGAGGAATAATTACCTCTGTAGCATTGTAGCAGTCATGTTTGCAGGATCTCCAGCCTCAAAACAAGCTTGCACTGACTAGGAGGGGCTTCAGCCCTGTACACACATGCTAACCATATGACATAAGGGCATCTAATGTGCATAGGGTATCAGTAAACATCAGCATAGTTAGCCATAGCCCTCTGACCATCGTTATCTCATAGTATTCCCTTCTCGGCTTCTTTCCGGAATCAATGGCTCAGATGCATACAAAGGAGTTGCCCTGGTTTGACTGGAGAGAGCTTGATGCCCTCTGCTCTCCGTCCTTCCTAAGTTGTCTGTCTTGTACGCTGGGTTACTTACTCTTTTGCTCCTGGGCACACCGCCTCCGTTTCTTTCTTTCTTTCTTTTTTTAATCTCTCCAATGTCGGCTCAGATTCATCCCCCTTGCCCTTTTCCATCTTCTCTCCGCCCCCGTCCCCATCTCTTCTCTCCCCCCTCAGTGCAGCAGGACGGGGGAATATTGATTGTCTTCTGGCATATTTCATGTAGCCCTTTAGTTAACATTCTGAGTATGCAGTGATCAATGTCTGTTTCAAATGAGATTAATCTGCTTCTCTCCAGCAAGAATTAGCATTGACTTAAGCTTCTTCATCTTCTATTCTAATGCGATATATGACCACCATGCTGTTGGCACCTGCAATTAATAAATAGAAGTGAACTGAATAGTTTGACATCGGTACCCTCAGCTCTCCTCTGCTCCTGCTGAGGGCCAGGTTGCAAGAGGCTGGCTTTTAATCTCCACACTGCTCCAAGCCTCCCGTCCTCTCATCTGTGACGTTCTTTGCCCTTTTGCTTATTTTGCACAAGAGAATTTTGTTGCACAGGTCCACGCTTCCCTTCTGGGTGCTTGCTGAAAGAAGGTGGGTGGGTGGGTGGGTGCTGGCAAATGGTGTGCAGTCTGGGTGGAGCAGCAGCTTCCCAGGACAGCAGGATGCTCTTCTCATGCTCTCCTCTACATCACAAGATCCTTGCTGTGGAAACTGAAGACTACAAACAGAGAAAAGTGAGATACGCAGGTACTTTCCTCATGTGTCACTTAGAGCATGTGTCACTGCAGTTCTCAGGAAAGCTAATCATCAATTCCCATCTTTAATAAACAGTTCAACAGGATACATCAGTTAATTTATGCAAAGTCACCCAGTGCAGAATGCTGAGCTGGGATTTGTTTGCAGGAGTATGTAATCTTCTCACTAAACTTCTACATGCTTCAGGGCGCCATAAATGTCTCCTTCCCTCACTCCCTTTCTTTTTCCTTTCCTCCCTCTCTCCATCCTTCTTTCCCTCCTTGCCTTTGCATTTGGCTGAAATTGGCTTTGTGGTGTTATTTCTGCCCTTACATGCTTTTTTTTCTATTTGTGTACCCTGCTTTTAACCATATAGTTTTTAGGTCTTTTTAATTAAGTAGCTCACATAAAGTTCTAGTCCCCTTTCCAAGGAAGGGCTTTATTTGACTTTATGGCTTCACATAAGACTGTGGTTAGCCTTCTTTTTTAAATTTTTTTATTAGATATATTTCTTTATTTACATTTCAAATGTTATTCCCTTTCCCAGTTTCCTGTTCGTAAGTCTCTATCTCCTCCCAGTCCCCCATATGGGTGTAACCCCCATCCACTCCCCTTATCGCCCCCCCACATTCCTCTGCACTGGGGGTCCAACCTTGGCAGGACCAAGGGCTTCCCCTTCCACTGGTGCCCCAACAAGGCTATTCCCTGCTACATATGCAGTTGGAGCCCTGGGTGAGACCATGTATAGTCTTTTGGTAGTGGTTTAGTCCTTGGAAACTCTGGTTGGTTGACATTGTTGTTCTTATGGGGTTACAAGTCCCTTCAGATCTTTCAGTCCTTCCTCTAATTCCCCAAAGGGGGTCCTTTTCTCAGTTCAGTGGTTTGCTGCTAGCATTGACCTCTGTATTGGACATGCTGTGGATGTGTCTCTCAGGAGAGAGCTATACCCTGTCCCTTTCAGCATGCATTTTTTTTTTAGCTCCATCCATCTTATCTAGTTTTGGTGGCTCTGTGTATATGGGCCACATGTGGGGCAGACTCTGAATGGCTGTTTCTTCAGTCGCTGCTCTAAACTTTGCCTCCATATCCCCTCCTATATATATTTTCCCCCTTTTAAGAAGGAGTGGGAACATTCACATTTTGGTCATCCTTCTTGAGCTTCCTGTGGTCTATGGATTGCATCTTGGGTAATTCGAATTTTTGGGCTAATATCCACTTATCAATGAGTGCATACCAAGAGTGTTTTTCTGTGATTGGGTTACCTCACTAAAGATGATATTTTCTAGTTCAATCCATTTGCCTATGAATTTCATGAAGTCATTGTTTTTGATAGCTGAGTAGTATTCCATTGTGTAGATGTACCTCATTTTTTTAATCCATTCCTCTGTTGAAGGGCATCTGGGTTCTTTCCAACTTCTGGCTATTATAAATGAGGCTGCTATGAACATAGTGGAGCATGTGTCTTTGTTGTATGTTGGAGCATCTTTTGGGTATATGCCCAGGAGAGGTAGAGCTTCTTAATACCATGACCCTTTAATACAGTTCCTCATGTTGTTGTGACCCCAAACCATTACATTATTTTCATTTCTACTTTAAAACTTCCATTTTGCTGCTCATTGTGAATCATAATATAAATATCTGTGTTTTTGGATGGTCTTAGGCCACCCCTATGAAAGGCTCATCTGACTCCCAAAGGGGTTGCAACCACAAGTTAAGAACCATTGACCTAAGAGTACATCCAAAGTACACAAAAACTTTGCAGTTTGAATAGTCAAGGAACTGAAGAAAGGCCATTTCTTCATGCCTCTGGGTTTCTTGACTCCCCCTTCCCCTGAGCACTGTACTCCAGCACAAGCACACATGCATGCTTGCAGTCCCCCCCACTTTTTGCCACAATATTGTAGAATCTGAATATGTTTATGTTTCTGCCTGCAGCGTCTTCTGTGCGAATGACATGGGGAGCCGCTTAGAGAGAGCCCTCATTTCTTTCATTATAAAATTGCTGTGATTCACTAGGAGACAAAATGATTTCCTGCTGGGGCTTTATGCAGAGTGATTAGCAGGGAGAGAGGTAATAAGCTGACCTGATACACACCACATTTCCTTGTGGTCCCTCTGCCATCTCTAGCCAGTCTGCCCAGCCTCTCTTCATTCCTGGCCTAATTGGGCTGGCTTCCTTTTCAGCCCAGCTTGAACACATGGTCACGTGTGAGACCATTAGCCGCATAAGGTCGGTGGCAGTCGAAAGGTAAAGAAAACCGTCTTTCTTCAAATGACCTTTAGAGATTTTCATCTGTGAGTATCTGCTTTGTGCTCTCCCTTAATGAATTCCGAAGACATTTCTTTTAAGACTGGCGGCGTGACCTCTCCTTCGGGAGTTAAAGTAGCCGTTGGTGAAGCTTGCCATTACCTCTGGTTTTGATTCTCCATCTCATGGGCCAGAGCACAAATTGAGCCCCATCTCTCCACCTGCCACCACCATTAAATGTTGCTTCATTTTTCATAAAAAAAATAGGGTCCAGTCAGCCCAGTAAGAATTCTGGGACCCCGGGCACTTTGTGATACCTGCCTACAAAGGAGTAGCAGCCTCTCTTGGAGAAGGTTTTACTCATCCAGTATCTAATGATGTGAGGGTGGCGTTGGGATGGTCACAATTAATTATAGTGCTGACTCTGACATCCTACATTGGCCCCTTCTGCAGAACCACATGATATGTTAAATATCACTGTCCCCAATCCCATTGTATGTTAAATATCACTGTTCCCATCTACAGATTAGGCAAATGAACCTTAGAATCTCAGTGTCTTGCTCCAAGCTACAGAGCCAGCAAACAGCAGGACCAGGGTTGTATGAACATGAGTGTCACAGTTCTTCTAGCTCCAAGGCTCCTATGCACATCCTGTACACAGCACAATGCATTTCATGGTTCTCCTACTAGGATTAATAACCATTGACATTTAAAACATATCTAAGCCTATTGGCTTAAGCTTGCCTTTTATCTGTCACTGAGAACTTTTAAATGGGCTGTGAAAAGAGCCTATGTGTAAATTAAGAAACCTTGATGGGTTGTGATTAGGGTACTAAGTCTGTGTCTGCAGCTACAGACATAATTTCTACAGCACTGTTCACTGTGGATTTCATCAGAATCTTCACAGGGATAAAGAACTCACTGGCTGTCTCAGTAGTCCAGTTTGGACTGTCTGGAAACTACATGCTCTATTTGTTGGCTTCCCAGGAACTGCTCCCTTTTTAAAGATGAAGATGATTACACATCAGCAGTTAACTAACTTCAACCTATATGGTCTATTCCTATGCTCTTTCAGTCATTTGCCTCTTGCCTCAAAGTACAGCCACCAAAGTATCTACTTTGCACTTGTCAAGGATCCTTCTAACACCGAGCTGTCCTGCCTTTGACTTCTCTGCCTACCTTTCTTCATTCCCGCTAACTGCTCAGCAGTCCGGCTTGCTAGGTTTTCTGTCGCTTTGTTGCTTTCTGTTGGATGTGCGGCAGCTAAATCAAAACAGAAAGAACATGACTTCATTCACCAAATATTGATTCAGCATTGAGCCTTCTCTCAGGCACAGTGGAATCTGGGAGACCTTTGGAATATTTGTAAACTCCTGGGAACGATGGGTAGAAAATAACACAATATAAAGTTAAATATTATCATGCCTGAGTACAGTAAGATCTCAGGGATAAAAGCTCAAATTAAAAAAAAAGAGAGAGGGGCATGCTGAGGGATGGAAAGAGGGAGCCCTTTTGACAGAAATTGAAGGAAAGCCTCCCAAACCTTCCCATGAGCCCCAAATACAAGTTTAAGTTAGATAAAACATTGTGTCTATGATTTCCTAATAACAAGATACCCCAATAAGAGGTTACATCTGGCTTTAGGGAACCAGTGTTCTATTTTATGTCTGGGGACCTCTCTCTGTGGCAATGAGGGCAGCAGAGACTGACAGGATAGCCTGTTGTAATGTTTCTAGTTCCCGCAGTAAAAGTATGGTTCATTAAAAAAAAATTATTTGCTTACATTTCAAATTATATCCCCCTTCCTGGTTACTCCTTCACAAAGCCTCCATCCCATCCCCCCTCTACCCCTCCCTTTCGCCTCTATGAAAGTACTCCTCTACCCACTCTCCCACTCCTGCCTCACCACTGTAGTGTCCCCCTATGCTGGGGCATTAAGCCTTCGCAGGGTCAAGAGTCTCCCCTCCCATTGATGTCAGATAAGGCCATCCCCTGCTACATATGTGTCTGGAGCCATGGCTCCCTCCACATATACTTTTTGGTTGGTGGTTTAGTCCCTGGGAGCTCTGGGAGGTCCGGTTAGTTGATATTGTTCTTCTTATGGGGTTGCAATACCCGTCAGCTCCTTCAGTCCTTCCCCTAGCTCTTCTGTTGAAGTCCCCAGGCTCAGTCTGATGGTTGGCTGTGAGTATCCACATGTGTATTGGTCAGGTGCTGGTAGAACCTCTCAGGGAACAGCCATACTAGGTTCCTGTCAGCAAGTGCTTCAGCAATAGTGTGGGGGATTGGTGTTTTAAGACAGAGAAAGAACTTTGAAGAAAGTCACTAACTAGACTTTCCCTGAAAATACAGTAATTAACTACCACTCTGATCCCCACGATCTCCTGCTTATACTACCAATAGAGTGCCTCCCACTGACAACCTAAGAATGTGCATCAGGGCTTCTTGAGAAATAAAAAAGTAAAATGAAATTATCATCTCATTTTCTGCTATAACCAAATGTATCAAGATGCATCTGTCTTTTAAAAATGGCTAGAGAGGATTTCCCAACAAATTGAAATCGACATCCACACAATTGTGAAGAATGACTTCAGGGGAAGTATTCCAAGGCACAAATATTTTTCTCCTGTAAAACAAAGCAGCTAGTAAGAGATATGAATTGCCATCGGAGTCATTTTCATTTTAATAGGATCCATTTGCTTTCTTCTAAGCATATAAAGTTGAACAGTGTTGCTTCTTTGAGTCAAAGTCTCTCTTAGTAGCCCAGGCTGGCCTATAAATCATGGTTCTCCTATCTCAGCCTCTATAGCAGTAGGGTTACATATGTGTTAGGATTCCCAGCCACTATCTTATGATTATTTGAATTGTGCAAGCTTATGAGATATAGCTGTGACAATGTGTCATGTGTGTATAGTGTAATGGTCAAATGAGAGTAGTTAACATGACCATAAACATGTAAGCACTGAAAATGTTATGGAATGCACTGTGATATTTCAATGCATTGTGCAATACGTGTTATCAGCTCAGAGTGATCAGCATTTTCACATTCCCATTACTCTGTGGAGCTTTTGATTCCTTCTTTCTGTTCTTTATCAGATGTGTTATGATGAACTGCCAGTCTCCACCATTATGTGGGAGTACTAGACCTCACTTCTGTCTGATTGTGTGTGTCCCCATTATCAAGCCTTCACCCCCTCCTTGCTGTGACCTTCTGTCTCTAGGAGTTGCCATGCACTGTTGGATTGCATCATTTTAAGCATCTACATGTGACAGAACATGACTTATTTGTCCTTCTGCATGGGACTTTTTTGACCTCATATATGTTCTCCAGTTCTATAGACTTTGGTACATATAACAGAGTGTCATTATTTATAATGAATTTCACCTATTACCAGCTGATGGCTGTGAAGGTCATTCTGTATTTCATCCGTTCTGAATAGCAACAAATGTGGGCATGCTGGTGTCTCTTTAATACACTGAAACCATTTCTTTCAGACACTTACGTGGAAGGGAATGGACGGTCGTGTGGTAGATCTAGCTTCAGTTGTTTGTTGACCCTCTGTACTTTTCTCCCTTGTTGGCCTATTAAATTCATCACCAGCATTTGCTAGCTTGTGTCCTTTGGATTCTAGACATCTTAACTGTGGCTGTCTACTTCATTGTGATCTTAAGTTTCCTTAACAACTGGTAAAGTTAAATATTTTTTCATGAATTTGAAAGCCCTGTGATTTTCTTTTTTAAGAACAAAGTGTAAATATAAACTTTTAATGAGTAATGATCACACAAACTACCCCAGCTCCACAATCACCACAGGCCAAGAATGAAACATAGTCAACAGATGCCTGTCTGTGTTATTCCATGATTCAAACTCTCTCCCCCCCCTTCAGGTAAAAGCATTAGGCTGGCTTTGTGGATTTGGATTGTATATGCTACCTCCACTCCTTTAGTGACTATGCAAAAAAAATCAGTGCATGAGCATTCACTTATCAAAAGCTCACATAGTTTTATATCTTCCTCATGTGCTCTGGGCTGAGGTGTATTCTTTCAGCACACAGAAGATATTATTTTTTTAAATTCTATGTCATTATGTGTAGCCTCTATAGCCAACACTGAGACATCACTGTCAGTCTAACCCTTGCTTAATTTTTCATACAGTTTCTTTTAACAGGAAGTGTCTAATTTGTGCCCTCTATCCAATGTATACTTGGTCTATTTGGCTTTTGGTTATAGGGCTCCTTGTATACTCTTGGTATTTATTTTCCATCGGAGGAATCACTTGTAAATACTTTGTAGATTCACAGATGTCTCCTTGCTCTGCCTCCTAGCTCTGTAGATTGCTTCCTTTGCTGTGCAGAAGCCCTGCAATCTCTTCATTGCTACTGATGTGCTCTCACTTCTGTGTCTTCTGTCTTGGAGTTTTTATTCAAAAAGCCTTGGCCTATACTGGTGTCTTGAAGTGGTTCCATATTTTCTTCTAGTATTTTCTTTCCCTCCTTCTTCTCAGCCTTTATCCATTTTCTAATACTGAAGATTGAACTGGAGGCTTCACTCTGCGAAAGAAGAGAAGTGTGCTTTCTCTAACATAATTCCTAATATTTTAGGGTAGTGATTCCCTAACACACACACACACACACACAGAGAGAGAGAGAGAGAGAGAGAGAGAGAGAGAGAGAGAGAGAGAGAGGAGCGTGCACACGTGCACAGAGGCAAGGGTTCTGATCCTGATGATCCTATCTCCTCCTTGCTGCTGTCTCTTTCCTCCCTTCCTTTTCTGATGATCCTGCCTCAGCATGGCCGAATGAACAGACTTCTGAGTCATTGCCAGAGGCTGTGTGGGAGACTTCCTGACAGTCTGAGGAGTTGGTGGCTTCTCCTCACTGCTGTTCCTCTGTCACCCTTTTTGAACTTGGTGTCAGTAGCAGCAGTGATCACTCACCATGGGAAGTTCTGGAGTAGAGGCAGGGCCTGATGTCTCACAGCTCAGGTATGCTGCTATAACTTGCTTTTGCCATTCCAACATGTCAGAGGGTCTTCTCAGGGCCCCTCACAGACTGTTTACAGAATGACAGTTATATGTCTCTCCCTCTCCCTCTCCCTCTCCCTCTCCCTCTCCCTCTCCCTCTCCCTCTCCCTCTCCCTCTCCCTCTCCCTCTTCTTCCCCCCTCCTCCTCCCTCCTCCTCCTCCTTCTTCTCTCTCTCTCTCTCTCTCTCTCTCTCTCTCTCTCTCTCTTTCTCTCTCTCTCTGTAACAATAACTGAGAGTACAGTGAGAGTACACACTGAGAGTTCTGACAGCAAATACGTCTTGGATCTTGGAAGTTTTGTGCTTTTAGGCAGGTCTTCACAAGGGATGAATTTAATCTTCCCTATTCTTCATGCTCAGAAGTCATCCCTACTATTAGACATGATATGGCTTCCATAGGCTTGGGAGCCACTCTGCCCCAAGGCTTTGGGGCTGTGTCATCCATCTGCCATTTAATTCTGAGCACAGCTGGGATGTGGTGTGTCAATGATGATAGCAGTTTACACAGTGTCCTGGAAGCCACTTCAGTCCTATGCCTACACCAACTCAAGCTAGTTCCCACCACAGTGTTGTGGAGTGTTACCACTACCCTGCAGCAGATGGAGAAACCCAGGAAAGAGATGGTAAGTAACTGCCTTCTGTCAGTGAGATGGCAATGTGATTTTGTGTGCCAAGAAAACTTATTTGTGTGTTGGGATGGGGATCTTATTTGGTAAAGGGAGTTGCAAGAAGGCCAGAGACACCTTCTGAACTGGTCATCTGGGCTGTTCCAGGGTTACATTTTACCTCTCTCCTCTTGAACATGAGGCCTTGAATTCACTTACAAACAGCCTAGCCTTGATCCTCCTTCTTCTGTCTCCTCAGTGCCTGGAGAACAGGCATGCATCACCATGCCTGACTTGACATTGACACTTGGAATAAAAATCCACACAAAACACACAAGTTATGATGGTCTTTTGTAGTCTGTAGTAGAACACAGAAAGGCTGACACATACGTCTCATGATTTCTTTCTTTATTCTGGCTCGTGTGAATCCACTTTATCTGCATTGTTCCTTCAGGTTGTTATGGACTTTAACCAACCCATTCTAATAATAAGGCTGAAAAACCTAACCAGACATTGCCTTTTCCTAAGCAGCCACCACACCTGTGATTTTTGTCTCCTCCATCTGGTGGGGAGGGTGAGGGTGAGGATGATTCCTTCAACAGTTCTGTGAAATATCCCGATAGGATCTTCTGAAGACAGCCTTGGATTTCAACAAGCTGGAAAAGCTTGAATTCAGTGGCCTCAGAGGAAACTCACTGAGTCAGAAAGTTCAGCAAATGCATGAGGAATTTGAAGAGATGTACAAGGTCTTCCTGGACTGTTCCTATGACTGTTTGGACCCCGAGAGCATGGTAGGACTCGGGGGAGAGGGGCTAAATCACAAACCTTGATCTTTCTTCTGCTGCCTCTAGCTCAGCCCCCAAGCATTTATGAGTTTTACTTTTTCCCTTAAGAATTCCATATGGCTCTGTGGTCCTATTGGTTTCGTTATTTATTTATTGTTGTTGTCAGGAGAAATTGTCATTCCTGTGTCATTAGAAAGACCCTAATTATTCTATGTGCAAGTAAGTCAGAAAGGACCCAGCCATTGAGTACTCTAAACCAATGCTATCTAGGGTTATTGATGGGGAAGATAGCGGGAGTAGTGGCTACTTTAAAGCTTCAAAGGTTTAAGCTGAGCAAAGTAGACCAGTTGCAAAGGTACAAATACTTTATGACCTCACTTTAACCTGGGATCCAAGATGGTCAAATTGTCAGGTCTATGGAGCTGACAAGAATGGATCTTGCCACTGGGCTGAGAGCGGAAAACAGTAGGAGCTGGTCAATGACTACAAAGTGTCCTTGATGCAGGGTGAGTGACTTCTAAGGTGTAATGTACAATGTGGTGATCACAGTTAATAACACTGTATTGTGCATCTGAATTCTGCTGGTGGGTTAGTTTTAAGGACATACACACACACACACACACACACACACACACACACACACCTGTTAGATATATGAGGTGATGAATTACCATAGATTTTAAATAAAAACTCATGCTAAGTCTATCATTCATGGTAGGTCCATTCCCTCTGTTGTGTTGATCATCTCACAGTGTTGTACAGGTATCAAAACATCACTCTACAGCTTTTACACACTGCTTTACCAACTATACTCAAAAAGGCTGCAAATAAACTCTAAGCTTCAAGAATAGACTGCCAAGCAAAGATGAGATATATTGGTAGAAGTTTCCTTATGATTCAGGGTTGGATAGAAAAAGACCACTCAAGATAAACAAAGGCAAGGCAGAACTTTCTAAAGATGGGGCACAGAGTCCAGATTTCACCCATGGTCCCCTCAATGTCAAGCACCAGAGGAAAAGAAAGAACTTTATATGATGGGGAAAGGAAATAGGATTCTCCCTAAAGAAGGGCAGGATTACAGAAGAAGAAATTACAGTCTGGCAGGAAAAGTAAAAATTAGGGCAGGAATCTGTTTTGAGCACATTCAGCTTCAAGGGATCCTTGTTGGTCAGATCCAGCAAGACAGGGCTTGATCAAAAATACCATTAGTTGGAGGTATTAAAGAAAAAAAGAAGATAGATTACAAAAGAGAATGTATATGCACATTTATAAATAATATACATATATACATATGATGGATTTGTAACTATAAAAATATCATATATCCTATGTATGTATATTTATATATTATATATACCTATATAACACACATGCACACATATATAAATAATACATATATAAAAGCACACCATAATACCACAATGCCAATATAGCTGAAATGTATAAATGTACTATATTTTCCTACTTTTCTTTGTTTTTTTGCCTTGTTTATTCTTTTTTTTTTAACAAAAATGGGAGCTGAAGTGATGCTCAGTACTTCCAAGCCGGAGTCCAGGCCCAGTGCCCACACTGGGCAGTTCACAACCACTTGTAGTTCACAACCACTTGTAACTTCCATCCCAACATCCGACACCTTCTTCCAGCCTTTGCAGGCACCTGTACTCACATGCATACCACAAAGATGGACTCTTATATGTAAATAAAAATAAATAAATATTAAAAATATAGAATAAGAACATGTATGACTTCCATAAAGACATATTAATAAATAGTATTTGTACAAATTAGAGAGTTGAGCCATCTAAGTTTTCCTGAAAATTGCTACATCCTAAGAAGTGAGGCATGCTTGCACGCTTAGGGTTGTCAGATAAAGAACAATAATTAAGAGACACTTATACTTTTTAAAAATAATTGTTTGTCTGTGACTCAGATTTAACTGTGTACCCTGTGTTTTGATTTACTAAATTAAGAAACTTAAGAACAATGGCTAATTGCTGTCTTCGCCAATTAAGGTATATTTGGAAGGAATAGTGTGTATTCATTTAATTAGTTTACTTTCCTTCTAAAGACTATATTAATTTGGAGGCTCTGAAAAAGAGCTGCATTTTGAATTGGGGAAGACGAGAAGATCGTGACCCTGGGGCTGTTGCTGCTTCAATAATCTTTAGGGTAATCAGAGCTGACACTGAGGGCAGACTAGAAAAGGGCTTGGAAGTGGAAGAGAGAGGGGGCACAGTAAGGAAGGCGAGTGAATGCCAACTTTGTTTCATTCAACTGTACCATTTTGGCCAGAGCATCATAATCCCAGGGTGTCATTGTTAGGTTTTGGCAACTGGACACACCTAGACATTTGTAGGAAGAAGAAAACTCAGTTGGAGAACTGACTCCATGACATTGGCCTCTGGCCAGGTCTCCGGGGGCATTTTCTTGATTGTTTGGTCCAGGAGGGCCCAGCCCACTGTGGGCATAACCAGCCCTAAGCAAGTAGCTCTTGTCTGTATAATACAGATAAGCCAGCAGAAATCCAAGTCAGCACAGTTTTCCTTTATGACTTCTGCCTCAGTTCCCACCTCCAGGTTTCTGCTTGAAGTTCCTGCTCCAATTTCCTTTAGTGATGGACTGTGATATGTATTTGTAAATCAAATAAACCTTCTCCTCCCCAAGTTGGTTTTGTTCAGTGTTTTATCACAGCAACAAAGGAGCTAACTAGGCCATGTGGTGAGGTTTAGAGAATTAAAATGAATCTTTGGTACGACTGATTTTAGTACAAAGGTTAGCAGCCAAGGCTCTGCTGAGATTGGGTTGCAGGAAAACATCGTTTCCTTTTCTTTTTTTAAAATACTTTTTAGATTTCGTTTCTCTTGGATAGTGTATGTATGTACATTTCAAATGTCTCCTCAGGAATTTGAAAATGATGTTTGTGGATTTAACAAGAGAGTGGAAGATCTTGACCGAAGACTCGGGACTATCTTAATTCAAGCTTTTGATGATGTACCTGAGGTAGAGCACGCCTTTAAGGTTGGTGCCAGTGGAGCAGAAGTTTCACCTGTGTGTCCTCCTCAGGTCTCATCAGAGGATAACAAGTGTAACCTTCTAATTTCTTCCTGCAAACATCCCCTCCTGAGGGGAGGGGGCAATGAGCATATATAATTGGGTTTCTTGGGCAGATCATTCATGCTTTCTTTAAAGTTTTAAAATGCCTTGAAAATGTCAATGCTCTTTTTAGATTCCGTGCATCTATCAGGAGGGTCACCATTAACAGGAAAAAGGTCCAATATGGTGACTGTCTTGAAACCAGGGCTCAGAAGTATTAAGGCTGCTTCCTACAGAGAGGTTGACTTAGCCTTGAGCACAGCATTTATGAAGAATGGGCTTACAGAATCCAGGCCTGGTAGCTGGAATAACTGTTGTCCTGTCCCTATTTGTCCCATACCAGGCAGTAAGAAGAATAGAGAGATGGTTTATGGTGGTGAGAGCATAAGTGGCTACACTTTCAGGATGCTGATGTAAGACAAAGGATTCGGTAGGATGTGAGAGGTCTCTGGTGAACTGTGCAGAGGCCTGATGCCTCAAGGACTTGGTTTAGGAGACAGTCCTAGGGAGAGGGGGCATTTTGGTTCAGGAGGGAAGAGAGATTTTCATCAGTGTTGTACAAGAACTTTCTTGATAAGTTTCTAGTCATTGAAAATGTCCAAATAGACTAAATAATTTATAGGACAATTGTCAAAGAAGCATAAACCTTGGGTAAGCAAATCTATGCTATTCTAGAATATTAAATAACCAAAATATAGCATACTCCATTTATTCACACACACACACACACACACACACAGAGAGAGAGAGAGAGAGAGAGAGAGAGAGAGAGAGAGATTTAATAAATGTTTATTATTTAGTGACTCACCCTCCAAGACTCCAGTAATCCTTCAGACATCGCAAATGGTTTATGAGTAACCATAGAATGACCCTATATACCATGAGCTGACATGACTAACTGAGACTCAGCACCAGATACGATGGGATGCTATAACTCTACTCATGTGTAGAAACTACTCTCTTCAACCCTCAGAATTTCTCGGCACCTGCCATTCCGAGGCTTCTCATGTGACACTCTGTGGCCACCCCATTACTCTGCCTAGGATACTGTTGCATATTACTGTTTTGTGTCTAGAGGTAGCTTCAGAAGTTCTTCTACCAGGAAGGTGTTTGGGGTCTTTCTAATGGTCTTTGGATGTTCCTGTTGTGAAAACATCTACATTTATCCAAGGATCATACCTCTTATCTACAGGTTTCAGAATGTTCAGTTCTTGAAAACATACAGAATGTTTTAGACAAAAGAGCAATGAACCCTTTATAGCCTTGGCCCTGGTCCCAAAACATCTCTGTTTGCGGCCAGACTCTCAAAGTGTTTTCATAAAAGCGCATTTCTTATCTAACCCTAACTCTTCTTAACAGCTTTTGGAAACTGCAAGGGAAACCACAGCCAGCCAGTCCCTCCTACCCAATCAATTTCTCTTTTGGTCATCTCACAAATAGAAAAATTAAAACCTTCTCTCCTTCTTCACCCAGTGCAAATGTTCCAGCAGATATAAATTAAGATAAATAAGTAGCCGTTAAGTTTGGGGGAGTTCGCCAGAGAGATCACTTAACTCCTGTTACCACTACACAATCATCTAACATTCCATGAAGCTTGGCAGTCAGGACCAAGGGGCATGCAATTTAAAGTCCCAAGTCAGTGCTACAAGATGGCCACAGGGGTTTATCAGCCACTTTGTCTGCATATTCTTAACAGGAGGCTTGAGTCCATAACACAGCAAAAGATGCACAGAACACAGTTGCTCTCTTATGCCGTCATCAAAGGGGAGCTGCTTTCTCAGGTCGAAGATAGCTCAGTTAGTAAAGTGTTTATTTTGCAAGCACAAGGACCTGAGTTCAATTCCCAGAGTTCTAAGCCAGTGAGAGATCTTGTTTAAAATAATAATGCTAGATGGTACTTGGGGGAATGATACTTGAGTTGGTCATCTTGCCTGTGTACACACACACACACACACACACACACACACACACACACACACACACACAAAAGATGGATTCCTTCACATTCTGTATCTGCTTATAGAGAAGAAGATGCTCCTACTGACTTCCTTGGAAAATGTCCAGCACCTTTATATAGGCTCAGTGTGCCCCTGGAATCATTGAGGAAACACTTGAAGCCATCTGTCCTGGGAGACAGCTGATGCAGGGTTGCCCTTCGCATTGCATCTTCTCTGTGCTCGGCTATTATCCACAGCATGGCCTGGAAAGCCAAGACTTTCTAGACCAACCTGAGATTCTGAACCAAGCTAACTAGATCCTCTCTCTCTCTCTCTCTCTCTCTCTCTCTCTCTCTCTCTCTCTCTCTCTCTCTCTCTCTCTCGTTCAGCCAGTTTTGAAGGTTAGTGATAAAAAGTGGTGAGGGAATGGCTTCTTGGGAAATGAGCTGGTTACAGCAGGTGTTCAGATTAGGGGTCTATTCAGCTCCAGAGTTAGAATTTGTGGGTAGGAACTTAACATTGTATCTCTTATTCTCATTTTCATTGACTTAAAGGAAGACAGTGCCTCCCTCAAAGACTCAAAGAATAACTATTTTAAACTGTGAGCATATATTTTCATAGTTATCTCCCTCTGTCTCTCTTTGTGTCTTTGTTTATTTCTGTTTCTTTGTTGGTTGGTTGGTTGGTTGGTTGGTTGGTTGGTTGGTTGGTTGGTTTCAAAAGCTCATTTGAAAAGTGTCCCATGAAGCAAGGCCATGGACCAAGTTTGGTTGTCAGCTGCTGTCTTTGTGAACCTCTGACATAAAGTATGAAGTAGAGATGAGAGCATATAATTCAATGGTTCCCAAACCCCTTGGCAAACCTCTATCTCCAAAAACCACTTACGTTGCAACAAATAACAGCGGGAGATTATAGCTGTGAAGTAGCAATACAAATGATTTTGTGGTTGGGAGTCTCCACAACATAAGAAACTGTATTAAGTGGTAGCAGGATTAGGAAGGTTGGGAACCATCGTTTTTTATTGGATTCGGGTTTAGAATCCAACACAGCTGAATCCCTAGGTGTCTTAGCTCCAGGTAGCATCGCAGTTTAAAAAGAAATCACAAACCAGGTGTCATCAAACCATTTCTATCTTCTGTTGACTTAGAAGGCACCTAGGTCTGGTTTTAATAGACAGAAAATCACCTCAAATTGCCATGCCTGTGATTGCTATGGCAGCTGATTCCTGAAACTTCCTTCTTCTGTCTTTTTCTATCTCCACTGCTCTCCCGTGTCATATCTTCTGTGTGTAGTTCAATTTACCTTGCTGGTGTCTTTGGTTTTCCTTCAGTTTAGATCCTTACAACAGAGGAACACATGGGAGATACCCAGGAGGACAAAAGAAAGGCTAGGTGTAGTAAACAGAGAAGTAACAATCCTAGAACTGAAGATGCTGAGGCAGGAGGATCATGAGTTTCAGGACACTCTTGAGCCACACAGTAAGAACTTCTCTCACAAAACCAATAACCTACCCTTCGCCCACACAACTAAGAAGCCAAGAAAGGAGAGGGGGAAGGTTCCAGATATCCACATGCTTGTGGCACAGCTGCAGTTCCACCATAACATATGTGTATCCCTCCTGTATTCGGACATAGAAGGAAGAAGAAGAAGAAGAAAATCAAATGGGAAGCAGAATTTTTGCTGTCTTAGAAAATTAAAGTGCATATTCTTATCATTTTCCCCTCTCTACAGCTCCTAGATATCACAGGGACCCTTGTCGAAAGACCCCTGGTAGCACAGGATGTGTCACACAAATACCTGGCCCTCATCCGAATGTTCAACACAGAACTGGATGCCGTGAGGATCATCTACAGTCAGCACATCCGGGAAGAGGTGGAGCATGGTAGGGTGGTTCCCAGGGGATGGGCGGGGCATGTTTTGTGACTGGGATGAGTAGAATACACTTATCTTGTATTTAACTGTCCACACATGGACGGACATCCTCTGAGAGTCATGAGTCTAGTCCATTTGGTGAAAATTCTAGGTCGTCTTGGGAGATTATAGAGTTCAGTGAATTGTACATTTACTGTGTGGGAGGCTGAGATTGCCAGGGTGGCTCAGACCTGTGAAATCTTGACCACCAGTGGTCAGCTGTGGCTTTGGCATAATGGATGAGTTGATGGGTCTGTGTGGCCACACTGGTTAATTGTCATCATAACTCAGTGTACGTTTTATGAGCCTGAAAAAGAAGGTCCCTGTCCTTGCACTGCCATAGCCGCTCTGCCTCTGGAGGGAGAAACTAGTGGGAACCTGAGAAGGGGCAGTCACTATGCAGATGTGTGGCTCAGCACCAGTTCCTCTATCCACCCACCCTTGGAGCTGTTGGCCACAGTCCTTTGGTGACCGTTCTTTTCATCTACAGTGGACACCGGCTCTCATGCTGAAACCACCCAGACCCCATGTACATACCATGCATATAGTGAGGACTCAAGAAATATGCCTGGAATAAACCCATGTTCCACTTTTGAATGTGTAAGATAGAGTATGCAGCTAGTAAAACCTGTAGCTGTCACACCTCTGCAATGGAACTCATGGTGGGGTAAAGGGACTGTCCCCTCTCAGCTACAACTGAGCATTAGAAATGCCGGTAGACAGTGGTTTTAATTTTACCAGAGAAGCTAAATGGTTTTAATTATAGGTGAAATCTCACCTTTGCTAAATTGTGATCACTGTTTATACAGAAGTAAAGTCAATGTCCGGACTAAGATCGTAATCCACAGGCTGCTGACGTAATTCATTATCCACATGGCTTGTCCATTCGTAGCCTGACAGAATTCTCAAAGAAACCTCTGGCTGCTATTAAGCAAGGGAGATGCCACCCTCACTTTTAAAATAAGAAGAGTGAGTCCCAGAGAGATGAAATTATCTGTTTAAGACCACTGCCTCAACCCTCAGTGTTCAAGTAAAACTCTCTTGAGATGTTCTAAAAATAATTCTGACCAGCTGCTAGACCAATTCAATCACGATCACTGGGCAGAGGACCCACGTTCTCTGAGCTGTTGTGTTCTCCCAAAGTTTAGCAGGACATTTGACTTCAGTTTGGAAATAGATGTGGGGTTAACTGGAGAAGGCTCTCCTGGGGTAGAGGGAGCTGGGGGTTGCACCCCCTTTCTTCAGGATAGTCGTTCTTGTCTCCAGGATTCTCTCCCGTGCACAAAAATATGCCCACTATGGCTGGGGGCATCCGCTGGGCACAGGAACTGAGGCAGCGCATCAAGGGTCCCTTCAGCAACTTCAAAAATATACCACACTGGTGAGTATCTGATTCTTGAGATGCATCTAAGACACACACACACACACACACACACACACACACACACACACACACACACACAACGTTGTTCTATGTTCAGACCCTATGTAGGTTCTATCACCCCAATCAAACCTGTGGGCTGAGATATGGGTCCTTCAGGGTTAACTTAAGCTTAGCCCCATAGGTGATTTCCAGAGGAAAATCAATCAGGGGCTTCATACTCTATGGAGGCCCTCAACATTACTTCTTGGGGAAAGCATTCTCTGTGCCCCTGAGGCAGCTGGGAAATAATGAGTTCTTCCCAAATGTGCTGTGAAGATTGTGTTAGAAATTCAGCCTCTTGGCCTCACCAGTCAAGTCCGAATCCAGGCTGGGACTCTGTGTCTCTGGCTTGGTGACTGATGGTAGCCAGGTTAGGGAAGCATGAGCCTGCTTCACGCCTGCACCTAGAAGCTGAGTGTCTTAGAAGACTCCCCGCTGCTGGTAGTGCATGACAGGGAACATTGGATTTAGGATGCTCCCCGCCTGGGGACAGGCGGTCTTCCTCTGATCCCTCTTTGTAGAAGACTCTATCTTGTTCAAAGCACTTGACATTGGCAAGTACAACAAAGGCAAAGGGTCTGGAAGTTGACTGTTGGCGTTACAGCTTTTCTTAGAGTCAGGAATGTCCGCAGAGACCCTGGGCTCAGGTAGCGAGATTAAATGTCTTTCAAGATGTGAGACAGAGACGACTGCAGGGTTCAGTCACTACCTCACTTCTGGTCACTAGTCAGACACGAAGTCTCAACATGAGCAGTTGAGATGGAGCTGATCTCTGCTCTGCTTTGTGTAAGCTTTGCATGCTGCATGTGGAGAAACCAGAGAAAGAAGGGAGGTGACTCCCCTCCTGACCCAGAGTCAAACAAGAAATAACTGAGGCTTCTTCCCCTCCAGCTTCTAGGCCACACTTTCTTGCAGTACTTTTCAGCCATCGAGAATTTGACCAGAAGTAGGGCTGAGGACCCAGGCCTCATAGGCAAGTCCCTTAGAGCAGTGGTTCTCAACCTGTCTGTCTCTACCCCTTGGCGGGAAGTGGGAGGGTAGGACAACACTTTTATGGGAATTGCATAACAGACACCCTACATAGCAGAAATCCTGCATCTCAGATATTTACATTATGATTCATAACAACAACAAAATTACAATTATGAAGTAGGAAATGTGAAAATGTTTTTATGGTTTGGGTTGTGTGTGTGTGTTGGGGGGCTTCACCACAACACGAGGAACTATAATAAAGGCTCACAGCATTAGGAAGGTTGAAAACCACTGCCTTAAAGCCAAATAAAGAAGACATGCATGAGGGAGTCAAGGCTGCTTCCAGGCATAGGAACTGCATTGCTGTCTTAGGTCTGGTTCTTAGGAAGCAGAGTCTGCAAAGGATGCTCTCAGGAGCTAAAGGAGAGAGGGAAGAGAGCTGGCTCAGAGTGGGTAGGGATGAGCTGCTGGTTGGCAGTAGCACGGGCATCAGTGGATCCTGCAAAGGACACAGCATCTAATAAGAACCCAGGCTTGGAGTCTCCACCTCAGCTAGTTCTTAGACACGGAGTTTCACCGTAAAGAGCATGACTATGTGCTACATGACTCTCAGTCCAAGAAAGCCCAAAGCCCTAGTCTGGCTCCATTGATACCAGACCATAGGCATGTATGCATGCGAAACACTCATGCACATATTATTAAAACAATAATGAAAAGAGAATGCGGTAGGTTTCTAGCAAAAAGTGAAACGGAAACATCATTGCATTCCCTCTGGGGGCCCCTCAAGCCCACTAGGCAGCAAAGCCAGACAGACACTTTGTGAAGTCAACCATGTGCGCCTCTGCCTTAACCTCTCCAGATCCAAGTCTGAGACTTGTGAGGTCATGGTGAGGCCTGGAGAAATCATGCAGCATGTGAGGGCATTAGGGAATAAGAGGTGCAAGTCACCCGCCTGGTGTGGAGCACTCTGAGATACGGCTGCTTATCCAGCACAAAAGAGAACAAAGCAAGCTGTGCTTTCTCTGCAGGAGTGAGGGTTCCCTGAAGGGCTCCAGAGATCCTGGGAAGAGACCTGTGCCGGCAAAAGGAAAAAGTGGATGTTAAAGATTTAGCAATAAGCTGCCTAGTTTCACAAGCAGGACAAACAAAAGCAGACTCCATGCAGTTAGTGTAAAGATATTTGGAAATTAAAGAGACTTAGTTTTTCCCAGGAGCTGGACACTTATTTACTGTTATGGTCAGTGTCAAAGGCAGTGGGAAAAGCTGTGGGTAAGAGTATTTGCAGGGTAAACTCTGTTCTCTTCTGTGGTCCTCAGTATCCTGGCAGAAGCCTCTGCCGTGTGTGTGAGAAAACGGTGTTTGTGGATGCATTTCTGTGTGTAGGTGTGTGTGTGTGTGTGTGTGTGTGTGTGTGTGTGTGTGTGTTGCATTGCATGTGCACACATTTTCTGAGGAGAGAGGTGGGTGGGGCCTCATACAGACATGTCAAGGAATAGCAGTGTTTCTGAACAAGTGTCCTTGATGGATTTCAGAAATCCTTTGTCTCGGGCTGGAGAGATGGCTCAGTGGTTAAGAGCACTGACTGCTCTACCAGAGGTCCTGAGTTCAAATCCCAGCGACCACATGGTGGCTCACAACCATCTGTAATGAGATCTGATGTCCTCTTCTGGTGTGTCTGAAGACAGTGACAGTGTACTCACATATATAAATAAATAAATCTTTAAAAAAAAAAAAAGAAATCCTTTGTCTCTACCTATCTAGGGAAAGTGAGTCTCTGTCTGTCTCCTATCTATCTATCTATCTATCTATCTATCTATCTATCTATCTATCATCTATCTATCATCTATCAATCTATCGATCATCATTTATCTATTACCTATATATTATTATATGAAGCATTGTTGTAATCACATATACATACATGTAACATTATATGGATTTTTCTTTATACACAGAAAACAGTATCACCTAGAATTTTTCTTTACTCTCCCAATTTTCTTTTTATTCATGTTTTGTTAAAATTCCTCTACTTGGTATATATACGACCAGATTAGCCAGGACAGCAGTTGGTGGAAACACAGCAATAGACTTCACACTGTCCCTGCCATCTGGGGTACTGCCGGGAATTTTAGGAAGTGCGGATGCTCCCTAGTGGCCTGTTGAGAATGTTCAGGGAGGAGAACGCAATCTCTTCCAAGGCCCTTTGAAAACTAGCCCAAAAGCTGTTCCATGTCCAGTTTGGTTTTTGTTTTGTTATTTTATTTCTTGAGATTCCTGCATTTGTCCCAGGCAGGCCTGGAATACATGATCCAATTGCCTCAGTCCCCCAATTATCATTTAACGAATAAACTGCAGGCTACAGAGAAGGTATTGGTTGTTTTTTTGTTTTTTTGTTTTTTGTTTTTTTCTAATTGTATGACTTTTTCTTCTCCTTTCTTGTGAATTGATAGGTGCTTGCAATCTGCTGAAGGAAAGAGAATGATACAAAAATATGAAGATTTGCTCACCCTGCTAGAAGAGTAAGCAGCCTCGGGATTATATCTTCCTTAGGATTACCCAACCCCAAACCCCCTCTCCCCACACCCCATACCTTCTCACCCCTATACCCTCACAGCCATGCACTTTGTCATTCACAGGGCAGATTCTATATCAGCTATGAAATATCATTGTGTAGTTTATGGTATAGCACAGGTATTTGTGAGCACAGCATTACTGGGCCTTGAGAACAAGTCTCTGGGAGAATGTGGCTGTATTCTGGACACAAATATGTTCCTAGTGTCACTTTCCTGGGTCTCTGAACCTTGTGGAATGGAGTGATGCTCTGAGAAGCCTGAACTTTCAGTTGCTACTCAGTGAAAAGAAAGCAATCGTTTATACTGCAAGGAGTGAACTAAGTTCCAAAACATGTTCTCCATCCTTTTAGAGAGACAACATAAGAATGGAATTTGCACGTGGGACCATACTTGTCCCTGCTCTGGAGCCCAGTGAATCTTTCACAAGTTCAAGGTTGACAGGCACCTCTTCCAATATGGCCCTACCTTCTGCTTTTGCCATTGCTCCTTCTCCTGGCTCTGGAGAGCAGGGTAATAGGCATAAAGGCATCTGATACTGCTTGCCATTGGGTTAGACAAATGGACTCATAGCTCTCTTCTACCTGCCAGGAACCCACATGTCTACCCTTTACCCTGTAAATGTCTTAAGTGTATTTTCCCTTTCCTGTCTCCAGGACTGGAATCTTCTCAAAAAGACCCACATCTGCTCCAGACTGACCTACTGTAGCAGCTTCCCGACAGCCCTCCTTATTTGTGTTCCTTGATGCACACACTAGCCAAATCCAATGCTTTCACTGTAGCCCCACCCCTCAGGGGTTCCCATTGTTCCCCAGTCTTTGCTTCCCTCCAGCCTCCTATGTACTATTCACCCTTTAATCCCAGTTAAGTCAGGCTGTTTCTCCCCTCGCCATGGCTTCTGATGGGATTCATCCCACCACCTCTGCTCAGCCATGAGACAAGTCAAGCATTGCTCCATCATCTCTCCCATGAGGTTTTCTTCGACCTCCTTATTCCTGCCATCCGGTGCCCGACACCCATGGCAACTCTCTAAGGCTGATTTTGCTGTACTGTGTTATTCTGATCTTCCAGTAGTCCCCACCATTAGCTGTGTCTCTCAGTTATTAATTCATGAATTTATTCTCCAAGCCCAGCACATGGCACGTACCCAGTCAATGTGCAATGACTGAATAATGAATTCCGCGAGCTACTCAAAGGTTAGTGTGAGAGCAGTTGTTACCAATATCTTCTTTTATATGTCCCTGGAGCTAACCAGAACCTTCCATTCTCACCTCCCCCCTCCAAGGATCATTGAAATCTTTCTGATTCTTTGCAGATCGCAGTGGTGTCATCTGTAAAAGAATGTATATTATTAGAAATGTGTGCAGTGAGTTAATATAGTGGCTGTTTTTCTTTATCCTGGCTGGTTCCCCTACAACAACACAGAGAGATCAAGATTTATTTGCAAATTAAAAGCATAATAACCTAGCATTATTCTATCCCAATCCTCTAATCTAATCTGGCTACGTATCAGCCCAAATCACTGAGACACTTGCATGTTTGTATTGGTCTGGCTCTGTAGGCTTCAGGTGTGTTCCCATGATGTCTCTCTGGACCTCTTCCTTGTGGTGAATTCTCTCTTCCTCCCTTTCCCTCCCTCCTCCTCTGGCTGGCAGAAGGAGAATAGAGAACAATTTTCTCTATTACCTAATTATTGGCTTTTCCAGCCTTTATTTACAAGGTATAGAATAAATGGTGAGCATTGTTTACACAAATTTGAGACAGGAGATTCTTAACATAAGCATTACAATGCCATGTCCAGATTGAAACCAGATAGCGGGATAGAGAAACTAGCCTTTGTATAATATAAATGGATAAATTTTACACAGTGCACAATAACATTATGCCTACAACCACCTTCAAGGATCAGTGGGCCCCTGAAAGAGCTGGCTCATCCTGGCTGGGTCAGAGACTAGTTGTTTCTCCAGGTTGTTTTACTACAGAGCTGAGCCAAGAGCTGGGGGTTCACAGCCTGTTTCTGAGGTTGCTCTCATCTCTGGTTGTTACAGGTATGAGAGAAGACTTTATGAGGACTGGTGTCAGACAGTGTCTGAGAAGTCACAGCGCAATCTCTCCCTACCACTTTTGCATCGTGACCCCATCACAAAGCAGCTCTCTGTCAACTTTAACTCACAGGTCAGCTGGGTGGCAGTAACTTCCACTGGTGTCCCAGAAATATCCACTGAACTTCACTGATTTCAAGGGTCAAGAAATTTTTTTTCATATACTACTTGAAACAGTTTATACTTTTCACTCTCTTGTGGGGGGATGAAACTCAGGTCGGACTACTTTCTTATGGTATTCATGTCCATGATTTCTCTAGGCTTGATCAATGGGTTTGATTTTGTACGATAGGGAATCAAACACGAGTTGCACAATGTCAGGAACACTTCCTCAAAATACATTGCTAAATGACTTTGCCATGGTACAAGCATCAGAAGGTGTTGATGAAACAACCACGGTGTTACTACAAAATTTGAACTTATGGGGCAGGAGCTCCTTTCTCAGTTTCCATTCTGCTTGCGCTTCCATTTATGCTTCTGGCCATCTGGCTTCCCTCCACTTACCTTCTTTCTCCTGAACCTTCCTCCCTGATGCTGCATGTAAGGAACTGATGGGAATAGAAGTTAACAAGAGGCCCAAGGTCTTTAGGCCCTCAAGATGGTTGGGTCCTTCATGGACACAGCTACATTTTACTGATCCCCAGTAAATGCTACTCGTGTTTGCCTCTTTCCTCAGCTGATTTCAGTGTTGAAAGAAATGAACTATCTTCAGCCCACTGAGGTGAAACCGATCCCCGAGACCGCAGCAGCCATGTTCTCCTCCAGGGAATTCTATCGCCAGCTTGTGGCCAACTTGGAGTTGATGGCAAATTGGTACAACAAGGTTATAACAACTCTGCTGGAGGTGGAATTTCCACTAGTGGAGGAAGAACTGCAAAATATTGATCTCCGTCTGAGAGCTGCAGAGGAGACTCTGAGCTGGAAAACAGAAGGTAAGAAAGAACAACTTGCAGTCAGAGAGGAATGTGGGAATGGAAAGACCCAGTGAAGTTAAAAGACACCCTCATTATCCCACTGGACCCTGATCCAAGTTGCAAACACAAAACTAGCCTCCTCTCAGATATATGCCCAAGCCTGGAAACACAGAGAATCCGTCTTCCTCCTTCTTCTCTCTAATTGTAGGTTGTCAATTTAGAAACCTCTATAACCCATACTGCAAGGGCCTCGTAGGTTGTATATGGTACCCCCATTTCTCCTGCTATGCTAGGCTCTTTGTCAATGAGAACTCAGATGCTCTCATTCCTTGTAGGTTGTTAAACTAGGATGTGGGCACAGAAAAGAAGAAAACAACGGATTTACTGCTCTAGCGTCTTATAGTTAAATCCAGTAAATCTTTAGTTACTGCTGATTGAGAGCTTGTGAGGGACTCTAGGGACAAGATGGGACATGTGATATATTACCATCAAAGAATTTGCATTTGTGGGAGGGCAGGGGGCATATGTATAACCCAAATCATGTAAGACTGGCCATTTTTTTTAAACCCATCATAAAGTTTAAAATGAAGTGTAAAGAATGATGGAATAGGGAAAACAATTAACACTAATGTTATTAGAAAATTAAGAGTTAAAAAGAAGACCATAATTAACTCATGAAAGTGATAGAATATTTCATTAAATATGTTAGAACTTTACCCAATATATGTAAGAGGATAACATTTTTAATATACAATGCATTGCAAGTTACTAGAAACAAAACATGATTAATCAAAAATCATCAAATTGATCTGATATTCCTTAGCAGTTATGAAAATTCCTATGTGCTTGGTACGTGAGTATTTCCTTGTTTGTCTTCCTGTTTAATCGGAATTAAGGGAGGGGCTGGCTTTTTAATACAACCAGGGAGGAGGAGACTTTGCTGATAGCAAAGTAACCTGTACAGAACAGTCTCCTACAGCCTGATGGCTTAAATTCCTGTCATTCATAGCACATGGTCCTTCAGTTCTGCCACCACCCTATGCCATTTTAGTTAATTCTATTTCTTTTGGGGAGCAGGCATTTGGGATTATGCCATGCAAATAACCAATAGCATTCATGACCTGGAACGAAGAATTCAGAAGACAAAAGACAACGTGGAAGAGATTCAAACCATCATGAAAACATGGGTGTCTCCAATATTTAAGAGAAAGGATGGGAAAAAAGAATGCCCCCTTTCTCTGGATGATCAGCAGGATCTCCTGGAAAAATACTACAGTCTCATCAGGGAATCAGGCCTTAAGATTCATGCTCTTGTTCAGGTAACAACTGACCACGTAAGCACTGTACCAAGAAGGGTCTTTGAATGTTAAAATGGAATCTGTATATTAGAATGATCGATAGATGCTGAATCTTCTGTGGGCAAGAACAAGCTCTAAACTAATAAAATAACTAAAGCTAATAGATAATAGGGCCCCCAAATCAAGAAGCCAGTATTAATACTGTCAAAATTAACTCATCTCACCTAACTCCTCAAACTAGAAAGCAAACCAGAATCCTAAATCACCAGCTGCAGTAACCACCCACCCCGGCCCATACAGCCTGGTGTGGCTGTACTGCATTATCCTATGACCTACCTCTAAAGAGCCCAGAGAGATGAGAGAGTGCCATGGCATCCCTGGCTTTGATCGGAAGAAGAAAGAATTCATAGTGTCACAGTTGGCACAGCAAGGATTATTGTCCTGTACTATGATCAGGGCAGCCTCCCATCCCATGATCAACAACTGAAGGTTCACTGTGAACAGTGGGAAGGATATAAATGACCCCATCCCCAACACTACTGAAAAAGTCATGGATTCATGCCAGAACTCAGGAATAAATCACCATTCAATACAAGTGTGGTTTGAAGGGCAATTAAGAGTCCTCGTTATAAATATTAATGATAACCGATTACATGAAGGAGAATTTCCTAAATTTTGCCTTTGAAAGATGAAGAACTCTTACTTGATTTTTTTAAAAAAAATCATCTAGTCCTAGATTTAGTAATTTTAGGATGTATTGCTCATCTATTTTTTTTCAAGACTCTCAGGATAGAAGCTGAGTGTCTTGGCATTAGGCCCTTCCTTCTTCCTTTGATGATGCCCCCTTGGCATATTTTGCCTTCATGCCACAGTCTTAGCCTGACTCATGTCATCATTGCCTTCAAATGTTTCCCTGTATCACTTCATTAATTCAACGGTCATTTAGGAATGTGTTTTCTAATTTCCTTACATTTGGGGCTTCTCTGCATATTGTAATGGAATGGATGTCTAATTTAACTCTATGTTCAGAGAGATACTTTGAATTTCCTGAGACTTGTTCTACATCCCAGACCACAGCCTATGTTGGTGAGGATTTCATGGACATTGACAATGTCTATGCTTCCGTTTTTGTTTGGAATCCCCTGAATAAGGCGTGATGGTTCTGTTAGGATCTTTCGGATGCTTTCTGGTCTTGTATATCTGTTTTTTTCTATCAACTTGTACAGATAGAATATTAAAATCTCAGTGATTTTAGAGTTATCTGTTTAATCCTTTGGTTTTGTCAGATTTTTTCATGTGAGCTCTGTTGGCATAACAGTCATCATAAAGCCCTGATGACCTGAATGTACCATCATTGTTAAAGTCCCTCCTGATTTCCAATGATGCTCCTCCATCTTGAAGTCTGCCGTTTTCTCATAATAATGTAACCTTCCCTCCTGATTCATTATTCTTATTCTTATTTGCATTGCCCATCTCCCCAAACTCATACCTTCAACCTCCTTACTCTCTACAGTCAAAAAATGTCCCTTTGTACCCAGTATATATTAAAAGCAGTGAAAATTTCTTAAATATTAATAATTCCATTGTTTATGTGTATATCCACATGTAGATGTGTACACCAGTGCTCATAAAGTCTACACTTGATCTAAGCCAAAAGGCCGAGAAGCGATTGCTCATAAAGTCTAAAGATGACACTGGATCCCCAGTGGCTGGAGTTACATATGGTTCTGAGCCACTTGAAGTGTATGCTGACAACCAAATTCTGGTTCTCTATGACCACAGTATGTGCTCTTAATTGTTGTGCCATCTCTCTAGGGGCCCAAGAAATGTGTTCTTAGCTCTAACAAGTCTACCTTTTACTTGGAGGGTTTGAACTGATTATGTGTGGAAATAATTGAATTAAATTCCGTTATGTTCCCACATGTTTTGTTTCTTCCTTCCCCTCTGATTTTCTGCGTCCGTGTCCTTGTAGGTTTACACATAATTTTCAGCATCTTATTGACAGCTCAGTTGCTGTTCCAGCTCCTTCATTGTTGCCTCTCCATTTCTAGGAGCAGATCTAGGTTTTGACTCGGTTTTATCCGGAGGTGAAGAGACCATGGACAGGGCAGGTCCACTTAACCCCTCTCCCTCGTGATAGTTAACTTGGATGGTCCACTCGATTCAGTGTTCATTCACCTAGGTAGGGAGTTTCAAAGAGCAGTGATCTCAATTAGACTGACCTTTGAGCAAGCCTGTGAGGGTTTGTGGGGTTATTTGAGGTAAGAAGGCCTTCCCTAAGTGTGGGTGGCTCGAGTTCTGCAGGCTGGGCTCACAGAGAGTGAGCTGAGCACTGGCATGCAGCACGGATTCATTGCTTTGTGCTCTTGACTGTGAATGTATTGTTCTGCTTCAGGTATCTGCTGCCTTGGCTTCCACACAATGATGGACTGGAGGTTGTATGTGTGTGTGAGTGTGTGTGAATGGATGTGTGTTTTGTATTGTTTTGGGGGGTTCAGTTTTTTTGTTGGTGGTGGTAGTTTTTCGGGGTGGGTATTTTGTATTTTGGGGGAAGGAAAGGATATTTTATCACAGCAAAAGAAAACAAAACTAAGACACCCTCATTACATGACATCTATATTACATCAGTATATTAAACGTAATAAAATAGTATGTCTAGTCATCAATATATTAAATCCTGCTAGACTTTTCATTAAAATTTTAAGGAAGAAAGAGATAAAAGTAGGAGAAAGTCTTCTTGAAGAGAAGGTGTCAAAAGGAGGGGGAGAGAGATGAGGAAGAGCAATGAGAAGTGGGTGTATTAAAATACATTATGTGCATTTGTGAAGTAGTCTTAAAGAAAATAATAGGGAAATGCATTCTTGACTACATTATAAGTGATTCATCTATCTTCTTTATAAAAATATCTTAGAAATGTTGATAGTGTTGCCTTTTTACCCCCATTCATGGCATCATGTTTTTCTTCTGTGCTGTAGCTCTGTGCTTCTAGCCAGACCCTCTTAGACCTAAGGAATCTTCTTTAGTCTCCTGGAGTTCAGGCCCAATGTTGATACATTGCTCAGCTTTGGGTCAAATGTGTCCTGGCTTCACCTGGCTTTGTAATGGCAGCTTTAGTGGATATAGAATCCTGCGCAGTCTTGTTTTAGTTCATCCACTGTTGCTTGTTCTTCACCCCCCATAGTATGTTCCATAAGAAGCAAGCCGCAATTGTGTCTTTGTTTCTCTGTGATGTATTGCCTCTTCTCAAGTTGCTATAATAGATGCTTAATCTTTTCTCAGTTTTCAATTTGGCTATGATGTGCCTAAGTGGAGTTTCACTGCAATCACCCCACTTGGAGTTTGCAAGCTCTTTGGATTTTCCTTTTTACCAAATTTGAGAGGATATTTTAGTTTCATTCGTTATTTTCTTTGTTGTTGTTTTGTTTTAGAGATGAGGGTCTCCCTGTTTAACCTGGACTGGTTTTGAAGTCATGATCCTCCTGCCTCAGCCTACTGAGATTCAGGATTGAAGGTGTGTGCAATCCATGTTTGGCTGACTTGTTGGTTGCTTGTTTTACAACTACAATGATCTTGACTAATAACTCCCGAATCTGCTCTGTTTTCTACATTTGATTTTTTCTTTAGTGAAACAGAAGTTTGTCACGTAAAATAAGCCTACCAGTTACTTAGTGTAAAACATACATCCTAGCACCTGCAAGCCACCGCACATCATCATGTAGTATAATTTGCATAATGATGGGTTTAAAGTCATTAAGAAAACCTTAAATCTACTTAGGATGTAAAGGCATTGGTAATGCATCTTAAAATTTTTAGAACCGTGTCATTTAAAAGCAGGATCGTGAAATCATTATGCTCCAGTGGGATCTGTGACATGGCAGTGTTTCCTCAAGGAGTAAGTATGAGTTGCTTTAGAGTGTCACCTCTCTGGTTACCTACTGCCTTCTCTGAAAACATCAGCTCCCTGGAAAGAAGCTGTAAAGTCCTAATAATTATGAAAATGAGGAAACACAGATGACTATCTGTGCTGAGAATCACTGAGTACTTAGGCTCCCTCTCCTTGATGTCCAAACCTTGTTACCATGGTGATACTTGGTACCATAGGTCAAGAAGAGAGATAGAGGGAAAGGGAGAGGAGAAAGAGGGAGAAGTGGGGCCAAGATTGGAGAGGAAGAGAGAAGGAGAGGGAGAGGGAGAGGGAGAGGGAGAGGGAGAGAGAGATATTTCTTGTATGGTTTGTTTCCTAAATCACTCAATGTAATGAAAGGCCTTTACTTATTATTAGATGCCAACCGCAGATCCCAGCCCATTTCAAAGGATTATTATCCAGGAAATACTGTGCAATCCTCAATCCTAGTCATCCTTCCACCTACTCTACTTCCTGCCCTGATGTGCCTCCCACAGTAATATAAGCGGCGAGAGCTGGCAAAGCACTCCACGTGTTACATTCCTCAGCATCCTCTCTGAGAAGACAGCCAGACTCTGTCCTTCAGAGACAGATATGACCCCCACATCTTCTTCTTGGAATGGGCTTATGTTCTTGTCATACAATGGCTATCCTCCTTTGACAGAACAGACTGTAAGGACATGTAACAGCAAAGTCTTTACAGAGAGCTTTGGTTATACATTCCTATTGGTGGTGATTTTGCCAGTTTGCCTGTGCTGTTTAACATGGCTTACACCCTGTCTTCTTTTTTCTGTAGGAAAACCTGGTTCTATTTGCAGCAGACCCAGCATCCAGTACCTGGAAGTCTTACGTGGGCCACATTGACTCGATGTTGTTGGATGGATTCTTTCTTGCCATTGAGTGTTCTCTCAAGTATCTACTAGAAAACACTGGTACCTATTGATTGATGGCTACAGGCTATGACAGGGCAGATAGCAGCAGCAGTCTGTGCTGTATTAGAGTAAAATATAGTTGATGTTGGCCAAAGTGCTGGGGTTTTTTATGAGTGAGGGAGAGTAAACTACAAAGGGTAGTCTGAATAAAAAAGATGCTTGACTCTAAACATCACATGACACAGCAGGCTGCAAGATAATAAGGCCCATGTCCAAAGCAAAACGAGGACTCCACCAAAATAAAGGTCCAGGAGAGGAGTAGCTGGAACTGGAGCAGAGGGAAGTGGTTACTAAGGATGCCTTCCTCCACATTTGACTCATGGGCACATAGTGCGGATGTTCTGTGCCTTGAAGCTCTGCATGCTCTATCTCTGTGGCCTTTGAAGAACACAGAAGGTTTGAAGTTGCCAGGTACAGTGGGGAGAAAACAGAATTATGTGTGAAAAGGAGACAAGAAGCAAGGGAGATGACAGCTCTCAATGGAAAAAGAAATGTTAAGAAGGTAATGAGCTGTCTCTGAAGCTACTAGAAATAGGTAAGGGCTTTGAATTAGGATGGACAAACTATGGTAAAGTGTACAAAGTCAAAACTCTATAGCAGCCCAACTTATAGCATCTAATAAATGGTGAGACAGAAAGGGCTGAAAAGTTCAAGACTAAAAGTTAAATTAGACCTTCACATTCTGGTAGATTCTTGGCTGTCTAGTAAGAGTCATGTTGAAGAATCTGGCAAACTATAACAGCAAAGGAATATTTTGAAGGCAGAGGATCAATGTGAGATGGGCATTTAATGTCAGGTCTAATCAAGTACAGAAATTGACACCATTAGCAGGCCATCATGAATCCCAGTACTCAGCCTGTGAAAGAAGGTGCCTATGTTGAAGATGCAGACAGGATCGGTGCTCAGCTCAGTATGTCTGCAATAAATAACACCATGGCATTTGTAGTTGGAAATGCTACCTATAGGGATCAGGGCTGCTCCAAATGAAAGAAGGATGGCAGTACACTCTGGGATGTTAGTTTCTAGAGCCTGGGGCATGAACCACAGATGCTGAAACCCAAGGAGTAGCTCTTAGCTACAAACATGGCAACTCTCTCTTTACTGAACTGGACAGATTTCTCTAATGTTGGAAGTTTGGACACTTCCATCAGTCCTCCACTAGATCTATGATAAAGACATAGCCACTTTATAGGCAGTATCTGCAGATGGCATCTCAGGTTAGTGACTTCACCCTTGACTAGTGGCTGTCTGACTTTGATAGGGAATAGCCTTATGTACTACCTTCCCTCTGTTGGAAGATGAGATTGTAAACAAAAGGATGGAGAGGAACTGGCAGTGTTTCTCCAAGATTACCAACATCATGTTCCCTCCATGGTGACTAGAAGACAGAAGAATATCTTTTCTTTAAAATATAGCCCTTCCACATTATTGGAGTAGTAAATATTTTGTAGCAGCACACAGAATTTATAACTGCCTGAACTGAAGTATTCTAGCTAAAATTTAAGCCCAGGTGTGGAGGTATATATTTATTTTTTTCAACTTTTTCCCCCAATCTTTATTAAATTGGGTATTTATTATTTACATTTTTTTTATTAACTTGAGTATTTTTTATATACATTTCGAGTGTTATTCCCTTTCCCAGTTTCCGGGCAAACATCCCCCTCCCCCCTCCCCTTCCTTATGGGTGTTCCCCACCCTACCCTCCCCCCATTGCCGCCCTCCCCCCAACAGTCTAGTTCACTGGGGGTTCAGTCTTAGCAGGACCCAGGGCTTCCCCTTCCACTGGTGCTCTTACTAGGATATTCATTGCTACCTATGAGGTCAGAGTCCAGGGTCAGTCCATGTATAGTCTTTAGGTAGTGGCTTAGTCCCTGGAAGCTCTGGTTGCTTTGCATTGTTGTACATATGGGGTCTCGAGCCCCTTCAAGCTCTTCCAGTTCTTTCTCTGATTCCTTCAACGGGGGTCCTATTCTCAGTTCAGTGGTTTGCTGCTGGCATTCGCCTCTGTATTTGCTGTATTCTGGCTGTGTCTCTCAGGAGCGATCTACATCCGGCTCCTGTCGGTCTGCACTTCTTTGCTTCATCCATCTTGTCTAATTGGGTGGCTGTATATGTATGGGCCACATGTGGGGCAGGCTCTGAATGGGTGTTCCTTCAGTCTCTGTTTTAATCTTTGCCTCTCTCTTCCCTGCCAAGGGTATTCTTGTTCCCCTTTTAAAGAAGGAGCGAAGCATTCACATTTTGATCATCCGTCTCGAGTTTCATTTGTTCTAGGCATCTAGGGTAATTCAAGCATTTGGGCTAATAGCCACTTATCAATGAGTGCATACCATGTATGTCTTTCTGTGATTGGGTTAGCTCACTCAGGATGATATTTTCCAGTTCCAACCATTTGCCTACGAATTTCATAAAGTCATTGTTTTTGATAGCTGAGTAATATTCCATTGTGTAGATGTACCACATTTTCTGTATCCATTTCTCTGTTGAAGGGCATCTGGGTTCTTTCCAGCTTCTGGCTATTATAAATAAAGCTGGATGAACATAGTGGAGCACGTGTCTTTTTTATATGTTGGGGCATCATTTGGGTATATGCCCAAGAGAGGTATAGCTGGATCCTCAGACAGTTCAATGTCCAATTTTCTGAGGAACCTCCAGACTGATTTCCAGAATGGTTGTACCAGTCTGCAATCCCACCAACAATGGAGGAGTGTTCCTCTTTCTCCGCATCCTCGCCAGCATTTGCTGTCACCTGAGTTTTTGATCTTAGCCATTCTCACTGGTGTGAGGTGAAATCTCAGGGTTGTTTTGATTTGCATTTCCCTTATGACTAAAGATGTTGAACATTTCTTTAGGAGTTTCTCAGCCATTCGGCATTCCTCAGCTGTGAATTCTTTGTTTAGCTCTGAACCCCATTTTTAATAGGGTTATTTGTCTCCTGCGGTCTAACTTCTTGAGCTCTTTGTATATTTTGGATATAAGGCCTCTATCTGTTGTAGGATTGGTAAAGATCTTTTCCCAATCTGTTGGTTGCCATTTTGTCCTAACCACAGTGTCCTTTGCCTTACAGAAGCTTTGCAGTTTTATGAGATCCCATTTGTCGATTCTTGATCTTAGAGCATAAGCCATTGGTGTTTTGTTCAGGAAATTTTTTCCAGTGCCCATGTGTTCCAGATGCTTCCCTAGTTTTTCTTCTATTAGTTTGAGTGTGTCTGGTTTGATGTGGAGGTCCTTGATCCACTTGGACTTAAGCTTTGTACAGGGTGATAAGCATGGATCGATCTGAATTCTTCTACACGTTGACCTCCAGTTGAACCAGCACCATTTGCTGAAAATGCTATCTTTTTTCCATTGGAGGGTTTTGGCTCCTTTGTCAAAAATCAAGTGACCATAGGTGTGTGGGTTCATTTCTGGGTCTTCAATTCTATTCCATTGGTCTATCTGTCTGTCTCTGTACCAATACCATGCAGTTTTTATCACTATTGCTCTGTAATACTGCTTGAGTTCAGGGATAGTGATTCCCCCTGAAGTCCTTTTATTGTTGAGGATAGTTTTAGCTATCCTGGGTTTTTTGTTATTCCAGATGAATTTGCAAATTGTTCTGTCTAACTCTTTGAAGAATTGGATTGGTATTTTGATGGGGATTGCATTGAATCTATAGATCGCTTTTGGTAAAATGGCCATTTTTACTATATTAATCCTGCCAATCCATGAGCATGGGAGATCTTTCCATCTTCTGAGGTCTTCTTCAATTTCTTTCTTCAGTGTCTTGAAGTTCTTATTGTACAAATCTTTTACTTGCTTGGTTAAAGTCACCCCAAAGTATTTTATATTATTTGTGACTATTATGAAGGGTGTCGTTTCCCTAATTTCTTTCTCGGCTTGTTTCTCTTTTGTGTAGAGGAAGGCTACTGATTTATTTGAGTGAATTTTATATCCAGCCACTTTGCTGAAGTTGTTTATCAGCTTTAGTAGTTCTCTGGTGGAACTTTTGGGATCACTTAAATATACTATCATATCATCTGCAAATAGTGATATTTTGACTTCTTCTTTTCCGATCTGTATCCCCTTGACCTCCTTTTGTTGTCTGATTGCTCTGGCTAGAACTTCAAGAACTATATTGAATAAGTAGGGAGAGAGTGGGCAGCCTTGTCTAGTCCCTGATTTTAGTGGGATTGCTTCAAGTTTCTCTCCATTTAGTTTAATGTTAGCAACTGGTTTGCTGTATATGGCTTTTACTATGTTTAGGTATGGGCCTTGAATTCCTATTCATTCCAAGACTTTTATCATGAAGGGGTGTTGAATTTTGTCAAATGCTTTCTGAGCATCTAATGAAATGATCATGTGGTTTTGTTCTTTCAGTTTGTTTATATAATGGATCATGTTGATGGTTTTCCGTATATTAAACCATCCCTGCATGCCTGGGATGAAGCCTACTTGATCATGGTGGATGATTGTTTTGATGTGCTCTTGGATTCGGTTTGCCAGAATTTTATTGAGTATTTTTGCATCGATATTCATAAGGGAAATTGGTCCGAAGTTCTCTTTCTTTGATGGGTCTTTGTGTGGTTTAGGTATAAGAGTAATTGTGGCTTCATAGAAGGAATTCGGTAGTGCTCCATCTGTTTCAATTTTGTGGAATAGTTTGGATAATATTGGTATGAGGTCTTCTATGAAGGTCTGATAGAATTCTGCACTAAACCCGTCTGGACCCGGGCTCTTTTTGGTTGGGAGACATTTAATGACTGCTTCTATTTCCTTAGGAGTTATGGGGTTGTTTAACTGGTTTATCTGTTCCTGATTTAACTTCGGTACCTGGTATCTGTCTAGGAAATTGTCCATTTCCTGCAGATTTTCAAGTTATGTTGAGTATAGGCTTTTGTAGTAAGATCTGATGATTTTTTTAATTTCCTCTGAATCTGTAGTTATGTCTCCCTTTTCATTTCTGATTTTGTTAATTTGGACACACTCTCTGTGTCCTCTCGTTAGTCTGGCTAAGGGTTTATCTATCTTGTTGATTTTCTCAAAGAACCAACTTTTGGTTCTGTTGATTCTTTCTATGGTCCTTTTTGTTTCTACGTGGTTGATTTCAGCTCTGAGTTTGATTATTTCCTGCCTTCTACTCCTCCTGGGTATATTTGCTTCTTTTTGTTCTAGAAATTTTAGGTGTGCTGTCAAGCTGCTGACATATGCTCTTTCCTGTTTCTTTCTGCAGGCACTCAGCGCTATGAGTTTTCCTCTTAGCACAGCTTTCATTGTGTCCCATAAGTTTGGGTATGTTGTATCTTCATTTTCATTAAATTCTAAAAAGTTTTTAATTTCTTTCTTTATTTCTTCCTTGACCAGGTTATCATTGAGTAGAGCATTGTTCAATTTCCACGTATATGTGGGCATTCTTCCCTTATTGTTATTGAAGACCAGTTTTAGGCCGTGGTGGTCTGATAGCACGCATGGGATTATTTGTATCTTTCTGTACCTGTTGAGGCCCGTTTTTTGATCAATTATATGGTCAGTTTTGGAGAAAGTGCCATGAGGAGCTGAGAACAAGGTATATCCTTTTGCTTTAGGATAGAATGTTCTATAAATATCTGTTAAGTCCATTTGGCTCATGACTTCTCTTAGTCTGTCTAAGTCTCTGTTCAATTTCTGTTTCCATGATCTCTCCATTGATGAGAGTTGGCTGTTGAAATCTCCTACTATTATTGTGTGAGGTGCAATGTGTGTTTTGAGCTTTAGTAAGGTTTCTTTTACATATGTAGGTGCCCTTGTATTTGGGGCATATATATTTAGGATTGAGAGTTCATCTTGGTGGATTTTTCCTTTGATGAATATGAAGTGCCCTTCCTTATCTTTTTTGATGACTTTTAGTTGGAAATTGATTTTATTTGATATTAGAATGGCTACTCCAGCTTGCTTCTTCTGACCATTTGCTTGGAAAGTTGTTTTCCAGCCTTTCACTCTGAGGTAGTGTCTGTCTTTGTCTCTGAGGTGTGTTTCCTGTAGGCAGCAGAATGCAGGGTCCTCGTTGCGTATCCAGTTTGTTAATCTATGTCTTTTTATTGGGGAGTTGAGGCCATTGATGTTGAGAGATATTAAGGAATAGTTATTATTGCTTCCTGTTATATTCATATTTGGATGTGAGGTTATGTTTGTGTGCTTTTCTTCTCTTTGTTTTGTTGCCAAGACGATTAGTTTCTTGCTTCTTCTAGGGTACAGCTTGCCTCCTTATGTTGGGCTTTACCATTTATTATCCTTTGTAGTGCTGGATTTGTAGAATGATATTGTGTAAATTTGGTTTTGTCATGGAATATCTTGGTTTCTCCATCCATGTTAATTGAGAGTTTTGCAGGATACAGTAACCTGGGCTGGCATTTGTGTTCTCTTAGGGTCTGTATGACATCAGTCCAGGATCTTCTGGCCTTCGTAGTTTCTGTCGAAAAGTCTGGTGTGATTCTGATAGGTCTGCCTTTATATGTTACTTGACCTTTTTCCCTTACTGCTTTTAATATTCTTTCTTTATTTTGTGCGTTTGGTGTTTTGACTATTATGTGACAGGAGGTGTTTCTTTTCTGGTCCAATCTATTTGGAGTTCTGTAGGCTTCTTTTATGCCTATGGGTATCTCTTTTTTTACATTAGGGAAGTTTTCTTCTATGATTTTGTTGAAGGTATTTACTGGTCCTTTGAGCTGGGAGTCTTCACTCTCTTCTATACCTATTATCCTTAGGTTTGATCTTCTCATTGAGTCCTGGATTTCCTGTATGTTTTGGACCAGTAGCTTTTTCCGCTTTACATTATCTTTGACAGTTGAGTCAATGATTTCTATGGAATCTTCTGCTCCTGAGATTCTCTCTTCCATCTCTTGTATTTTGTTGGTGAAGCTTGTATCTACAGCTCCTTGTCTCTTCTTTTCGTTTTCTATATCCAGGGTTGTTTCCATGTGTTCTTTCTTGATTGCTTCTATTTCCATTTTTAATTCCTTCAACTGTTTGATTGTGTTTTCCTGGAATTCTTTCAGGCATTTTTGCGATTCCTCTCTGTAGGCTTCTACTTGTTTATTAATGTTTTCCTGTGTTTCTCTAAGGGAATTCTTCACGTCTTTCTTGAAGTCCTCCAGCATCATGATCAAATATGATTTTGAAACTAGATCTTGCTTTTCTGGTGTGTTTGGATATTCCATGTTTGTTTTGATGGGAGAATTGGGCTCCGATGGTGCCATATAGTCTTGGTTTCTGTTGCTTGGGTTCCTGCGCTTGCCTCTCGCCATCAGATTATCTCTAGTGTTACTTTGTTCTGCTATTTCTGACAGTGGCTAGACTGTCCTATAAGCCTGTGTGTCAGGAGTGCTGTAGACCTGTTTTCCTGTTTTCTTTCAGCCTGTTATGGGGACAGAGTGTTCTGCTTTCGGGCGTGTAGTTTTTCCTCTCTACAGGTCTTCAGCTGTTCCTGTGGGCCTGTGTCTTGAGTTCACCAGGCAGGTCACTTGCAGCAGAAAAGTTGGTCTTACCTGTGGTCCCAAGGCTCAAGCTTGCTCGTGGGGTGCTGCCTATGAGCTCTGAGCGGCGGCAGCAACCAGGAAGATCTGCACCACCCTTTCCAGGAGCCTCCGTGCACCAGGGTTCCAGATGGCGTTTGGTGTTTTCCTCTGGCGTCAGAGATGTGTGCAGAGTGCAGTCTCTTCTGGTTTCCCAGGCGTGTCTGCCTCTCTGTAGGTTTAGCTCTCCCTCCCACGGGATTTGGGTGCAGAGAACTGTTCATCCGGTCTGTCCCTTCAGGTTCCGGTGGTGTCTCAGGTGCAGGGGTCCTGCCGCTCCTGGGCCCTCCCCCACAGGAACCCAGAGGCCGTATACAGTTTCCTCTTGGTCCAGGGATGTGGGCAGGGGTGGGCAGTGTTGGTGGTCTCTTCCGCTCTGCAGCCTCAGGAGTGCCCACCTGACCAGGCGGTGAGGTCTCTCTCCCACGGGGTCTGGGAGCAGAGAGCTGCTGCGGGCCGGGATCCACGGGAGTGGGACTCCTGGTAAACACAGGAAGTGCTCGGTCCAAGAGGAATTCTGCCTCTGTGTGTCCCGAGTTCACCAGGCAGGTCTCTTGCAGCAGAAAAGTTGGTCTTACCTGTGGTCCCGAGGCTCAAGTTTGCTCGCGGGGTGCTGCCCATGAGCTCTCTGTGGCGGCAGCAACCAGGAAGATCTGCGCCGCCGTTTCCGGGAGATTCAGTGCACCAGGGTTCCAGATGGCATTTGGTGTTTTCCTCTGGAATCAGTAATGATTGCAGAGTGCAGTCTCTTCTGGTTTCCCAGGCGTGTCGGGCATGATCTACTCTTAAGTGCTAAGAGTCCCAGGTTGGGAAAGATCCTCTTGCTTGGTTTCAGTTCAGATGAATAGAGATGCCTAACAGGTCCAGCACCAGACTGACTTCTGGAAATGGTATCTATTATTTACATTTCAAATGTTATTCCCTTTCCCAGTTTCCAGGCCAACATCCCCCTAACCTCTCCCACTCCCCTTCTATATGGGTGTTCCCTTCCCCATCGTCCCCCCATTACTTCCCTCCCCCCAACAATCCCATTAACTAGGGATTCAGTCTTGGCAGGACCAAGGGCTTCCCCTTCCACTGGTGCCCTTACTAGGCTATTCATTGCTACCTATGCAGATGGAGCCCAGAGTCAGTCCATGTATAGTCTTTGGGTAGTGGCTTAGTCCCTGGAAGCTCTGGTTGGCTGGCATTGTTGTTCATATGGGGTCTCAAGCCCCTTCAAGCTCTTTCAGTCCTTTCTCTGATTCCTTCAACGGGGGTCCCATTCTCAGTTCAGTGGTTTGTTGCTGGCATCCGCCTATGTGTTTCCCATATTCTGGCTGTGTCTCTCAGGAGAGACTGCATCCAGTTCCTGTCAGCCTGCACTTCTTTGCTTCATCCATCTTATCTAGTTTGGTGGCTATATATGTATGGGCCACATTGATTGCAGGCTCTGAATGGGCATTCCTTCAGTGTCTGTTCTCAACTTTGCCTCCCTATCCCCTCCTGTGGGTATTCTTGGTCCCCTTTTAAAGAAGGAGTGAGGCATCTGCATTTTTGTCATCCTTCTTGAGTTTCATGTGTTCTGTGGATCTGGGGTAATTTGAGCATTTGTGCTAATATCCAATTCTCAATGAGTGCATACCATGTGTGTTTTTCTGTGATTGGGTTACCTCACTTGGGATGATATTTTTCAGTTCCATCCATTTGCCTATGAATTTCATGAAGTCATTGTTTTTGATAGCTGAGTAGTATTCCATTGTGTAGATGTGCCACATTTTCTGTATCCATTCTTCTGTTGAAGGGCATCTGGGTTCTTTCTAGCTAATGACTATCATAAATAAGGCTGCTATGAACATCGTGGAGCACGTGTCTTTGTTATATGTTGGAGCATCTTTTAGGTATATGCACAAGAGAGGTATAGCTGGGTCCTCAGGTAGTTCAATGTTCAATTTTCTGAGGAACCTCCAGACTGATTTCCAGAATGGTTGGACCAGTCTCCAATCCCACCAACAATGGAGGAGTATTCCTCTTTCTCTACATCCTTGCCAGCATCTGCTGTCACTGGAGTTTTTGATCTTAGCCATTCTGACTGTATGAGGTGGAATCTCAGTGTTGTTTTGATTTGCATTTCCCTTATAACTAAAGATGTTGAACATTTCTTTAGGTGCTTCTCAGCCATTTGGCATTCCTCAGCTGCAAATTCTTTGTTTAGCTCTGAACATTTTTTTAATAGGGTTATTTGTCTTCCTGCAGTCTAACTTCATGAGTTCTTTGTATATTTTGGATATAAGCACTCTATCAGTTGAAGGATTGGTAAAGATCTTTCCCCATCTGTTGGTTGCCATTTTGTCCTAACAACAGTGTCCTTTGCCTTACAGAAGCTTTGTAGTTTTATGAGATCCCATTTGTCGATTCTTGATCTTAGAGCATGAGCCAATGCTGTTTTGTTCAGGAAGTTTTCTCCAGTGCCCATGTGTTTGAGATTCTTCCCCACTTTTTCTTCTATTAGTTTGAGTGTATCTGGTTTGAGGTGGAGGTCCTTGATCCACTTGGACTTCAGCTTTGTACAGGGTGATAAGCATGGATCAATTTGCATTCTTCTACATGCTGACCTCCAGTTGAACCAGCACCATTTGCTGAAAATGCTATCTTTTTTCCATTGGATGGTTTTGGATCCTTTGTCAAAATTCAAGTGACCATAGGTGTGTGGGTTCATTTCTGGGTCCTCAATTCTATTCCATTGGTCCATATGCCTGTCTCTTTACCAATACCATACAGCTTTTAATCACTATTTCTCTGTAATACTGCTTGAGTTCAGGAATAGTGATTCCCCCGGAAGTCCTTTTATTGTTGAGGATAGTTTTAGCTCTCCTTGTTTTTTTGTTATTCCAGATGAATTTGCAAATTGTTCTCTCTAACTCTTTGAAGAATTGGATTGGTATTTTGATGGGAATTGCATTGAATCTATAGATCACTTTTGGTAAAATCACCATTTTTACTATATTAATCCTGCCAATCCAAGAGCATGGGAGATCTTTCCATCTTCTGAGGTCTTCTTCAATTTCTTTCTTCAGAGGCTTGAAGTTCTTATACAGATTTTTCACTTGCTTGGTTAAAGTCACCCCAAAGTATTTTATATTATTTGTGACTATTATGAAGGGTGTCGTTTCCCTAATTTCTTTCTCGGCTTGTTTCTCTTATGTGTAGAGGAAGGCTACTGATTTATCTGAGTTAATTTTATACCCAGTCACTTTGCTGAAGGTTTTTTTTAATCAGGTTTACTAGTTCTCTGGTGGAACTTTTGGGATCACTTAAATATACTATCATATCATCTGCAAATAGTGATATTTTGACTTCTTCCTTTCCAAACTTTATCCCTTTGATCTCCTATTGTTGTCTGATTGATCTGGCTAGGACTTCGAGAACTATATTGAATAAGTAGGGAGAGAGTGCGCAGCCTTGTCTAGCCCCTGATTTTAGTGGGATTGCTTCAAGTTTCTCTCCATTTAGTTTAATGTTAGCTACTGGTTTGCTGTATATGGTTTGCTGTATATGGTTTGCTGTATATGGCTTTTACGATGTTTAGGTATGGGTCTTGAATTCCTGTTCTTTCCAGGACTTTTATCATGAAGGAGTGTTAAATTTTGTCAAATGTTTTCTCAGCATCTAATGAAATGAGCATGTGGTTTTTATCTTTCAGTTTGTTTATGTAGTAGATTACTTTGATGATTTTCCATATATTAAACCATCCCTGCATGCCTGGAATGAAGCCTACTTGATCATGGTGGATGATTGTTTTGATGTGTTCTTGGATTCGGTTTGCAAGTATTTTACTGAGTATTTTTGTGGCGATATTCATAGGGGAAATTGATCTGAAGTTCTCTTTCTTTGTTGGGTCTTTGTGTGGTTTAGGTATAAGAGTAAATTGTGGCTTCATAGACGGAATTCGGTAGTGCTCCATCTGTTTCAATTTTGTGGAATTGTTTGGATAGTATTGGTATGAGGTCTTCTATGAAGGTCTGATAGAATTCTACACTGAACCCATCTGGACCTGGTCTCTTTTTGGTTGGGAGACTTTTAATGACTGCTTCTATTTCTTTAGGAGTTTTGGGGTTGTTTAAATGGTTTTTCTGTTCCTGATTCAACTTTGGTACCTGGTATCTATCTAAGAAATTGTCCATTTCCTCCAGATTTTCAAGTTTTGTTGAATATGGGCTTTTGTAGTGATCTGATGATTTTTTTAACTTCCTCTGATTCTGTTGTTATATCTCCCTTTTCATTTCTGATTTTGTTAATTTGGACACACTCTCTGTGTCGTCTGGTTAGTCCAGCTAAGGGTTTATCTATCTTGTTGATTTTCTCAAAGAACTAGCTTTGGGTTCTATTGATTCTTGTATAGTCCCTTTTGTTTCTACTTGGTTGATTTCAGCTCTGAGTTTATTTCCTCTCTTCTACTCCTGCTGGGTGTATTTGCTTCTTTTTTGTTCTAGAACTTTGAGGTATGTGGTCAAGCTGCTGATATATGCTCTCACTGCTTTATTTCTGCAGGCACTCAGAGCTATGAGTTTTCCTCTTAGCACAGCTTTCATTGTGTCCCATATGTTTGGGTATGTTGTACCTTTATTTTCATTAAATTCTAAGAAGTCTTTAATTTCTTTCTTTATTTCTTCCTTGACCAGGTTATCATTGAGTAGAGCATTGTTCAACTTCCATATATATATATATATATATATATATATATATATATATATATATATATATATATATGTATATATATATATGCATTCTTTCCTTATTGTTATTGAAGACCAGCTTTAGCCCATGGTGATCTGATAGGATGCATGGGATTATTTCTCTTTCCGTATCTGTTGAGGCCTGTTTTGTGTCTGATTATATGGTCAATTTTGGAGAAAGTACCATGAGGTGGTGAGAAGAAGGTATTTCCTTTTGTTTTAGGGTAGAATGTTCTATAACTATCTGTTAAGTCCATTTGGTTTAGGACTTCTGTTACTCTGTCTATGTGTCTGTTTAATTTCTATTTCCATGATCTGTCCATTGATGAGAGTGGGGTGTTGAAGTCTCCTACTATTATTGTGTGAGGTGCAATGTGTGTTTTGAGCTTTAGTAAGGTTTCTTTTACATATGTAGGTGCCCTTGTATTTGGAGCATAGATATTTAAGATTGAGAGTTCATCTTGGTGGATTTTTCCTTCGATGAATATGAAATGTCCTTCCTTATCATTTTTGATGACTTTTGGTTGAAAATCAATTTTATTCAATATTAGAATGGCTACTCCAGCTTGCTTCTTTGGACCATTTGCTTGAAAAGTTGTTTTCCAGCCTTTTACTCTGAGGTAGTGTCTTTCTTTGTCTCTGAGGTGTGTTTTGTGTAGGCAGCAAAATGCTGAGTCCTCGTTATGTATCCAGTTTGTTAATCTGTGTTTTTTTGTTGGAGATTTGAGTCCATTGATATTGACAGATATTAAGGAATAGTGATTGTTGTTTCCTGTTATCTTTGTATTTGGAGGTGAGATTATGTTTCTGTGCTTGTCTTCTCTTTGTTTTATCATTGCAAAATGATTAGTTTCTTGCTTTTTCTAGGGTGTAGCTTGCCTCCTTATGTTGGGCTTTACCATTTATTATCCTTTGTAGGGCTGGATTTGTAGAAAGATATTGTGTAAATTTGGTTTTGTCATGGAATATCTTGGTTTCTCCATCTATGTCAATTGAGAGTTTTGTTGGATACAGTAACCTGGGCTGGCATTTGTGTTCTCTTAGGGTCTGTATGACATCTGTCTAGGATCTTCTGGCTTTCATAGTCTCTGGTGAGAAGTCTGGTGTAATTCTGATAGGTCTGCCTTTATATGTTACTTGACCTTTTTCCTCACTGTTTTTAATATTCTTTCTTTGTTTTGTGCATTTGGTGTTTTGACTATTATGTGACAGGAGGAGTTTCTTTTCTGGTCCAATCTATTTGGAGTTCTGTAAGCTTCTTGTATGTTCATGGGCATCTCTTTCTTTATGTTAGGGAAGTTTTCTTCTATGATTTTGTTGAAGGTATTTACTGGTCATTTGAGCTGGGAGTCTTCACTCTCTTCTATACCTATTATCCTTAGGTTTGATCTTCTCTTTGTTTCCTGGATTTCCTGTATGTTTTGGGCCAGTAGCTTTTTCCATTTTACATTATCTTTGGCAGTTGTGTCGATGATTTCTATGGAATCTTCTGCTCCTGAGATTCTCTCTCCTATCTCTTGTATTCTGTTGGTGATGTTTGTATCTATGGCTCCTTGTCTCTTCCTTTGGTTTTCTATATCCAGGGTTGTCTCCCTTTGTGCTTTCTTTATTGTTTCTATTTCCATTTTCAACTCCTTCACCTGTTTGTGTTTTCCTGTAATTCTTTCAGGGATTTTTGTGTTTCCTCTCTAAGGACTTCTACTTGTTTACTTGTGTTTTCCTGCGTTTCTCTAAGGGAGTTCTTTATGTCTTTCTTAAAGTCCTCCATCATCATGATCAAATGTGATTTTAAATGTAGATCTTGCTTTTCTGGTGTGTTTGGATATTCAGTGTTTGCTGTGGTGGGAGAATTGGGCTCCGATGGTGACATATAGTCTTGGTTTCTGTTGCTTGGATTCCTGCGCTTGCCTCTTACCATCACGTTGTCTCTGGTGATACCTTGTTCTACTATTTCTGGCAGTGGCTTGACTATCCTATAGGCCTATGTGTCAGGAGTGCTGTAGACCTGTTTTCCTGTTTTCTTTCAGCCAGTTATGGGAACAGAGTATTCTTCTTTCAGGCATGTTCCTGTCTACTGTCTTTCAGCTGTTCTTGTGGGCCTGTGTCCTGAGTCCAACAGGCAGGTCACTTAGAGAAAAGTTGGTCTTACCTTTGGTCTCAGGCCTGAAGTCACTCCTCAGGGGTGGGTTTCAGCTCTCCGTGAGGGCAGCAACCAGAAGGGCCTGCCCCTACTTCTGGGTTCCTGTGTGCAGGAGGCCCTGATGGTGCTAGGTGTTTTTCTCTAGAGTCAGAAATGTGGGCAGAGAGTAGTCCCCTCTGGTTTCCCAGGTGTGTCTGCCTCTCTGAAGGTCTAGCTCTCCCTCCTACAGGATTTGGGTGGAGGGGCTCAGTCTGGACCGCAGGGCTCCTGCAGTCTGAGTGCCCCTATTTTCCTGTTCCCAAGGCCCTATAAAGTTTCCTCTTGGGCCAGGGATGTGGGCAAAGGTGGGCATGAGTGGTGGTCTCTCCTGCCCTGAAGTCTCAGGATTGCCCACATGTCTGGACGATGAGCTCTCTCTCCCACTGGGTTTGAGGTATATATTTATAATCTTAGCCACTAGGAGGCCTGAGGCAGGAGAAATGTATGTCTGGGGCCAGCTGGATTACATAACAGGACCATGTCTACAAACACACACACACACACACACACACACACACACACACACACACATACACACCATGTTTTACAGATACTGACTGGCTGAGGGGCAGTGAAGTGATCCATTTTATCATTTTTGCCTCCCTAAGTATGAGCAAGTCTGTCTTTGGCTGGCCTTCTTGTCAAATCTGCTCAAATCTTGCGTAAAGAGCATGTCACATGCTACCTACCCCACCAAGAAACAACTCTGCAGCTTTCCTCCTAAAGGACTGGCTTGTACCTCCATTGGGAAGCGAGGCCGTTTTCCTCCTATAATAATAATGATGATGTCTGCATTTTATCTGATGTAAAGATTTAATTCTCAGGCTAGCACATGTGACAAAAGTCCCATAGCCCGCCAATATTTTTTCAAATCTTATAAGTGCTGTAAAGCACATGCAGACTTATCTCGTAACTGTGATGTGCAACACACTGTGACTGCACACTCAGCACCCCTGACCAGAGATCTGGGGTCAGAAATGCTCTGAGATACTAACCAAGCCTGAAACATTTTGGATTTCAGACCATTTGCGATGTTGGATTAGGAATGCTTCACAGGCAGTCTGCGCTGCCTGATGCTCTTGTCCCAAGCATTTCAGACAAGTGATGCCCAACCTATTCAGGATGAATTCCACAGAATTTTTTTGCTGTTTGTATTGTTTTATTTTTTCCCACTCTCCCCAGAGATCAAACCTGAAAGGCTATTGGTAAACCTGTCTCCCTTAGGTTAAAATATGCTTGTTGAAACTCTCCCAAGTCCCGTAATACAAACTCATTATTTGATCCCCTTGGTTTTTTAACTTTTTCTTTCTTTTTTTTTTTTTCCCAGAGCTGGGGACCGAACCCGGGGCATTGAAGCTTGCTAGGCAAGCGCTCTACCACTGAACTAAATCCCCAACCCCGATCCTCTTGATTTTGAAAATAAGATCTTAGTCTTAAATGGGGTCTTTGGGGACCCTGTAGTTTGATCACCAAAGCTCTATCTAAAATGTGGCTTAAGGGATAGTGAAGCCCACCCAGCCCAAGCGATAGTCCATGAGAATTGCCATTCTCTAGCAAGTTGCTCTGATTCTGTAGCTCTGCCATTCTCTAGGGCCTTGGCCTCACTCTATGGTTGAGAAGTCACATCACATCTAACCTGTAGTCTATGAAAAGGGAAGAAGGAACTATAGCAAAGGCTCACCTACCCCTCGAGGGTCCCCTCCCACTTTACCCTAGTGGGAATCACATTACTACACATAATACTGGGTAGAGCTGGGGAATTTGCTTACACACCAAGTTTTAGCTCTTTTTCTAGGCAACAAGAGGGCCAAGGTTCAGTTAGGAGATTCCTTTGCCCACACTGTCCAACCCACAACCCTCTCCTACTTGTTTCTACTGTCAAAAAAAAGCATGATACTTGGTTACTGATTAAGACATTAAGTATTTGTCTTATACATAGAACACTGTGCTCCATGTTATATTTTGACTTAAATCTAGCAAGGCAACTTTGTCTAGCAAGTAATCAGGAATCTGTGAATTATTTATACTGTTTTTAAAATTTTTATCACTGCAGGACTATACAGAATTAAAGTAAGTCCCATGTTTATAGCAAAGGAACAGAAATATTAGGATTGTAGCTTTTGGTTGTTCATTCCTGTGTGGATGTGGGTGGGCAGACCCCCAGTCATGAAATGGATGCTGGTGGGATTGTGTGGTTAGTAAGTCAGCCTCTTCTTGAAGAAAAGCAGCATCACTCCAAGTTAGGGTGTTGAGAATGTAGAAGGGGACTTTCTGCTCTATGGCTTGGGTTGATCGGTCACTGGAATGTGCTCTTCAAGGACAAGACAAGAAAAGTAAATGTCCTGTAACACCCGGGAGAGCCCCACACAAGAACAGGTTCATTCAGAATGTCAGCAGTTCCCTGAGGTAAAACATTACAGGGCTGGCCCCTCCCCTCTATAGGCAAAATCTATTTTTGTATTTTTCTGCACTCTAAAGAAATGTTTGAGTCTTGGTTTTAGGAGATAGTGCTGTGGCCACTTGTCCTGCTCATCATCATTCTGCTGATTTGTTTTCCAGAGTGTAAGCCTGGACTCACTCCAATATTTGAAGCACAGCTCAACCTTGTCACCCCAGAATTAGTTTTCTACCCCTCCCTGGACTCAGGGGTAAAGGGAGGCTTATATGACATTGTCCAGAGTCTTGTCACCAGCATCTTTGCTGTGCCATCCCTGGTGCCCCGGCTTTCCCCACACAGTGGCTCTCCTCACTATCAGGTACTAGAAGGACAACCATCTGCCCCTCCACATCTGGGTGAGCCCACTAAACACCAGTGTAACCTTCTCACCATTGTCTCACTCCCCCAGGGTGACCTAGAGGAAATGGCTGACTTAGCCAGCCTTCAGAGCTTGCTCCTGGAGAGGGTGCAGACTATGATGACCCTCTGCTGTAGCTATCGGAATACCCTCAGCCAGTATTCTTATCTGTATGTGGAGGATAGGAAGGAGGCCCTTGGCCAGTTTCTGCTCTATGGGCATGTCCTCACACCTGAGGAGATAGAAGCCCATGTCGAAGATGGCATCCCAGAGAGTCCGCCCCTCCTCCATCACTTCAAAGACCAGATAGACTCCTATGAAAAGCTATATGAAGATGTGGTCAGCCTGGAACCCAGCAAGGTGTTTGACGGCTGGATGCGAGTGGATGTGAGACCCTTCAAGGCATCTCTGCTGAACACAATAAAGAAGTGGAGCCTCATGTTCAAGCAACATCTTGTTGACTTTGTCACTAACAGGTAACACCATTGTCCTGGCTACCTCCTAGCATTCCAGGCTACAGGAATGCAGTGCTTGGAAACCTCTTTGTATCTTTTCCTGCTGATTCATTGATTAAATTAAAACAGCTGGGTGGCATCTCTAGTCTTCCAGATATTGTGATAATTTCAGCCCTGTCGCTTCCTTTGTTCACCAGACAATGGTCTGTGTAGTTTTTCACGTGGTGCTCAGTGGATGAGAGGCACCTAGCAAGTGGTAAATAACATTAGAGACCATAGTCACAGATCTAACTCCCTTCACAACTCTGATGGTGAAATCTAAGCCTTGGAGGCAGAGGGAGACTAAGCTCATTTTAGATTCTATTTCCTAACACTTCACCCTTGCTCTAGATGCTCCAGTTGTGCAATATGGAAGTCATTAAAGCTGCAGGCTCCTGTGTTCTTCCCTGTGCCATGCTAGTCACATCACACATAGAATCTGAATGGCCACCTCTTCAGACTATATTCTCTAATCTGGAGCACTGTTCTCTGCATTAAAGATCTACCTGCTTGAGTCCCCTGGTCACACCATCTTAGTCATTGTCCCTAGAATCTCGCCATCAGTCTCCATTCTAAAACTTGAGGAATGCCCATGTACAGAGAAGGTACAGCCCCTCTGTCTAATGATTGCCTTTGGTGTGCCAGATGACTTTGCAAGGAAGCCAGCCTGGCCCCACTCCTGGATTCTGAGCTGACTCTGTATAGTACTGAAGTCTCTCTAATCCATGGTCTAGAACACTGAGTGGAAAGGAGAGAGCAAGACTGAGGTATCGCCTACCAAAAAGAAATCCAAGAGACTGCTAGGGTGGTACTCCAGCACTGTACAGAGACTCTGCAAAGTATCATGGAGGTGATTTCCACAGGTCACCAGGGTTCCTTAGGAAGCAGCAGCATGTTTCTTTACATTCAGAAAAGCTTTTCCTAACCAAGGAGCTGGAGGCAAAGGGAAGAGTTGCTGGTGGGTGGTTTGGTGCAGACAGATGCCTGTAGAAAAAGCTCCACACAGGGAAGATTTTATGGTCCTCCATTGGTAGGTCTGGTAACCCATAAACACTGGGCACATTTTTCATGTATAGTTTGTCTTGTTTTGTTTTAATTAGGGTAAGAACAGCATATTACAAACTGTGTTCATTGTAGTTTCCAAGCAGAAAGACACCTACCTTTGCTACACAAGTCCATGCAGGGAGCATTTATGTTGGGCAAGAAGAGGGGAAATAATGGGTAAGAGCCCCTGTCATGGTTTTTGGAGGGAAGGAAAGGGTGAGGCACAAAACTCACTTAGGATTGGTGAATTTGAGCAGTTTTAGTGGGCTCTGGAGCCGAAGACCATCCCGGGGATGATAGGGACAGAGGAACATGGCCAGAATATAGGAGCTTGGTATAAGAGATAGACTCTGGGGTTTGTTTGTGTATGGAAGGCGAGCTTGTCATTCAGGAAGGCTCTCTTAAGATGGGCTCCTCCTGCACAGAGTGATCCCCTCAAGGGCTGCAAGATTATATATGTGACAGAATAAAATCACTGGTTGTTAAGTATGGTTATCAAGCTAACATGGACAGCCACCACATAGACTCAGGGAGCCTTAAAATTGGTTTAACAAGATAAACCCACAGCAGAACAGTTCGAAGATCTGAGCTCTTGCCTTTAACCCTACTTCCTTAATGTTGAAAATAGACAGTACAAGGTGGTTTCAGCTTAAACACTAACTCGGAGATGCTGCCTACTTTGCAAGCCTTAAAGAGAGTATTTCATTGTGTCACTGACAACCAGATAAAAATAGAAATAATAAGAAAAGAATAAGAGCCATTTATTACTGAATGTCTGTTTTGCCCTAGAAAATAGGTGATATTTGCCTTTTGTAAGTAACCTGGATGGACCACAACTTGCCTTACATGTTATGAATGTCACTTGCTGTCCAAAGTCTAGCCCTCTATTGTCACTTAAACTCTCACCCCACTTAGCTGGGGTGACTTTAATCTGACTCAGTCCTGGAGAGGTCCACTCTACCCCTCCTTGTACCTTTCAATAGACTTAGGTTTTCAGCAAACAAAGCAAAGGCCCCTGTTCTCCTGCCTCCTTTCCACCCCTAACTGAAACCTAGTTGTCCCATTAGTAGACTAATGCCATGACAGCCCTCCTAAATGGAGGCTGACTCTTCTGTATCTTTCTGAGCACTGGGCCTAGGATAGCGCTTACTGCTGTTATCTGATATTGGTAAGCCACTTCCCCTCCATTTCTTCCCAACATCACTCTTGCCACTGAAGTGACTATCAGACAGTACCAACTGCACCCATCCTTGCTGAAGCCACCTACTAAGCTCTAACTCAGCATCAGGCTTAGAACCTTTTCCATTACCCTAGTGACCTCACATATCCTGGGAGCCTCCCAAACCACCTAATATGTTGTTCTGTTGACTCTTACATGCCCCATCTCTCTGCCAGGCAGCTATGCCTATTTGTATGCCTTGCTCCCAGCATGGGAGGGAAAGATGGGGAAGTAATTATTCTCTACTCAAAAACTCAGGGGTAAGCATTCCATTTTCTGACCACACCTGGTATGTTTCTGCCTCACTTATTTGGCAACCCCACAGTGCAGAATTCTTCAGACCAATCAGAATTTCCAACCCAATGATTCCACCAGCTTCTCAGTATCTGTCAGTTCACCATAGCTTCCCACTCCCACCCTGAAAAATCCTGACTCTATTTAAATCTCCACATCTGCACCTAAGCCATTTCTTCTAGCTGAAGCCAAAACGAACTGTTCTTCTGACCAGCCCCACATTCAGAAACGTAAAGTACCTGGTTGTAGAAATGCCTCCACGTCCCTACATATGTTCTCCCAGACTTCCTTATCTTTATTCTCAACAAAGTTTGTTGAGAATATCTGAAGGGTTTTGTCAATATTAGCAATGATGCTCTAAGCAGTGTTGCATGCATATCAATATATGTATGGGCAGGCATTCCTTTAAAATATCTACATATGGGCAGAGTTCTCTGGGTCAAAGGCAGCTCAGCTCTGGTAAGCCTACTCCAAGGTAGATAATAGCCTTGTGTGAGATTCTCTTTGTCCCAGCATCCTCAGCTCCTCTTCTGGACTCTCCTGTGGGAGTATCATAGTATTTCATGGAGCCTAGCACTTTAGATTCTTTGGTCAGGAATAGATGGCTCATCTTTTCATGCTTTTGGTGACTGTTTCTGTGCTCTTTGAATCCTATCTCCCCTTTTCTGTTGGGTTTTACTTTGCATTTGTTGCTATTTACTTATTACATGTTGTTACTTACATATTTGAGCTAGAGGTCTGGCCCAATTTTTAAGAGCACTTGCTGCTCTTGTAGAGGACCAGGGTTTGGTTTCCAGAATGCACATGGTGGCTTGGCTCACAATTACCTAATTCCAGTTCCAGGAAATCTAATGCCTTCTTCTGGTCTCTACCGGATATTGCATGGGTGGTACATGTTTGTGTATATATACATGGCACCCATGACTCATAGCAAACCTCATAACACTCATGTACACATGAATTAAAAATAAAGTCTTTTTAAAAGTTACTTATATATTCTATGTGTGATATTTTGCTAACTTATATAGAACATGAACATACAACTACCCAATACAGCCTGTAGTCTTGTAGCCTATCTGTCCCCTCCATTTACAGGCAGCCATCTGTATTGATATGGTCTACATTGTTGACCCAAACCACCTCACAGCAAAATTATATTTGAAAAACTGCATTTGAACTGAACATGTGCAGTCTTTGTCATTGTGTGATAAACAAAACAGCAACAACCATGTACACAGAGTTGACACTGTACGAGGTAATCATAAATAACCTGGGGGGGTTATTTGAAGTACAGGTTAAGATTTGCACAGGAAAGTGGTAACTCCCACCATATTTTACAGAAGGGATTTGGATGTCTAGAAATTTGGTTGGTTGTAGCGTGTACTTCCTACTAGCCCACCTTAAGCTCTGAGTGGACCATGCTACCAGTCCTGCCCCAGGTTCCCTTGAATCTGCAGATGAAACATACACACAATTGTGCCTGTGACAATTGTAGCCTTTTCTCTGCCTTTTCATACTCTTTTTGTCTAATTTTGGATTTGCTATTTTGCCAGCTTTGTGAAACAAGTTAGGGCTCAGTTCTCCTTACTTATTCCCTGGGAGAACTGTGTGATGTTGGGATCCTTTGGTCCTTTGGAGTTTGATTTAAATCGTTTATAAAAGCATTGGCGCTTGTAATTTTCTGTGTGAAGAGTTTTAACCACAGCTTATGGTTATAAAGATACAAAGATTTTCTCGGCATTACGAAGTCATACTCTTTATAAATGTATCCATCACACATTAGTCATCATATTATTGTCATGAAATGTACAGCTTCATCTTAATTCATCTATTCCAGCCCTTTTTATTTCAATTGATTTCTTATTGCTCTCTTCGGCTCCTCTCCTGATTAGTTTTACAAAGAGCTACCTCATACGTTCATCGATTTCATTGTTATAGCTTGACATTTATTTCAACGATCTATTATTTCATGTAAGTATTGCTTTCTTTGGGCTTATTTTCCATTTCTTTGCTGACTTAAGATGAATGCTTCATTTGTTTTAAGCACCTGGCCCTTTCTGAATGCTTTAGATTAAATTTTAAATCATAAGTTCCCTTTTCTGTGGAGGTTTACCTACGTGCCTGCCTCTACTATGCAGTAATTTCCTAATGATCTACTTTTAAACTGTTAGCATTCGTCTTAATGTGTCTGTTCCAATTGCTCTGTCCTTTACTTCTGACTTGCATTGTGATATGTATAATGACAAGTGTCAGGAACATGCTAATGTCTATCCTAGAAGCCACAGCCATTTTTGTTGTTGTTGTTGTTGTTGATGATGTTGTTGTTTGTTGTTGTTGTTGTGTATGCTCAGATGAAGAGACTATGTCCTGTCATGGACGTGATGCTCTGTGCCCCTGCTACTTGCTCAAGCTTCTTGACTATTTTAGTGAAATGTTCTGATCCTTGGCTGCCTTCTTATTTATTCTGCCTGGTATATCAATTGCTGAGCTCAGTCTGCTCGTGTCTTCTGTTTGGAGGCTATCTAGGCCATCTGCACTGTCCTTGAGATTCTGTCCCATTGTTCCATATTGTATGATTTTACAGCACTTGGCTTCTTATTTATCATCTTGTAAACTAAACCTGTAAGAGGACATCAGAGCCTTCTTCGCCCTGGCTCCGTCTTTGTAGTTAAAGTCTGCTATGCTGGCTGGGCATGAACATAACTAAGGCAGCTTGCCTCTGATTGCTACTTTCCCAGAGTATCTCATTATCCTTTGGCTTCCAACCTCCCCATGAAGTTACATTAGGAGAAAGTTTTGTGATTGGCTTAGCTGAATGTTTAAAGTGCTTTTAGCATGTTCACCTTTCATAGTGAGTTTTGTTCCCTGAACTCACTGGGCTGTATTTTAGTTTAATTCTAGCACTTTATTGGATTTGTTTTATTTTTGCAATCCTTTCTGCTTTTCTTTTGAGTTGAACATATATTCCGTTCTTCCCTCTGCTAGCTTACCTGTTATACTATCCTGCAGTTTTAACCAGTACTGCTAAATGGGTAAATGCATTGGTATTGTCACTCTTCCCAAAACCAATGCAGAAGGTTGGAAATGGATCTCGGGGCTAGAGTACTTCCTTAGCATATGCAAGTCCCTAAGATCCATGCCCTAACATCACACACACACACACACACACACACACACACACACACACACACACACACACACACCATGAACACAAACACGAACACAAACATTGTAAGAATGTCATTCTATTATTTTCCCACCAGAATATATCTATCCATTCCCCATCACTTAAATCACTTTCTAACATTTCTTTAACCCTCTCAAATTGAATCTTATTTGAAGTATTACATAGTTTGTTATACAGTGCTGGGGATCAGACCAGGCAGGTACATGCCAGTAAGCGCTACACTACTGAGCCACAGCCCTAGACGTCCCTGTTCTTTTTTATTTAGATCCACTCATACCGCAGGCCCCGGGTATATTCACTGGCATCTCTTTAGAAGCAGTTCCTTTAGAAGGATCTACTGACGGGACCTGTTCTTCATCTGAGCATACTCATCTTGCTCTCATTACTTAAAAAATGTGAAAAGAATTTCTTTAGAAAGTCAATTTTTTTTTTAGATTTTTGAACTATTATTCCATGGTGTCCTGACTTCTATTGTGGTTTTGCTACTCGTTGCTATTAGTTTAAGTATCTCCTCTCCCCCTCCCTTCTGCCTCTTCTCCCTCTTCTGATAACCTGACTTTTCACACTGAAACATCTGTGGGGATTTCTTTATATGTCTTCTAACTGTGTTTGTTTGTTTGTTTGGTTGGTTGGTTGTTTGGTTGGTTGGTTGGTTGGCTTTGCTTTTGGTTTGGTCTTTCTTGATCTTGTCTATTGATTTTCAGGAATTCAGAAAAATTTTAGCCAAGCTAGCCTCAGATATTATTTTTTGTTCACTTTCTCAGTTCTTCCTTCTCGAGCTTTCATCATGCTTAGAGAAAAGCCTCACATTCTGCCATAGCTTTGAACATCACCCGTGCTTTCCTTGCTGTGCCACAGCTGAAATGAGCAGCTCTTACAGCTACCACAGATGAATGACTCCTTCGGTTTAGTTTACAGTTTAATCAGTTATTGAGGAAGGATATGTATATTATATATATATTATACATATGTATAATAATCTCACTCTGACTATGTATATATACATATATATATATATATATATATATATATATATATATATATATATATATAATTCTGCAGTGCACACACTAGCCTAAACTCATTCTGAAACCCAAGTCAGCCTGCTGGAACTCATTCCATAGCCTAGGTGAGCCTGAACTCACTCTGCATCCCAGGCTGAGCTTAAATCAGCAAGGATCCTCCCACCTCAGCCTCTCAAATACTGAAATTGCAGGCTTGAAGTGTCATGCCTGACTTCACTGCTAATCAATTTGAAGTATCTCCTTAAATATTTTAGTTTTCCATCAGAAAAATAGTTATATCATCCTGTGGACTGCACAAGAAATAAAAGCCCACGATACTTTGACTTGTTCTCTCTCCTGGCATTACTGTGCATGTCACTGAGATCATTTTTGTCAAGGCCATGAGAAGTCCTTAGATGGTCAGTCCTGGAAACATTCCCATTCTTGTCTCTCTTCTGCTTATCAGCATTGAATCCTCTTCTTCTCACTCCTCTGAAGTCCTCAGGTGGCCTTCATGTTTGCTTTCTTAATCAGTCTTCTATTACTTTGAGGAAACACCAGGACTAGAGCAACTCTTGTAAAGAAAACATTTAATTGGTGGCTGCCTTAGTTCAGAGATTAGTCCCTTGTCATCATGGTGGAGAGGATAATAGCATGCAGGCAGACATGGTACTGGCAAGCTAGGTAAGAGTTCTATATCTGGATTGGCAGGCAACAAGAAAACAGAGTGAGCCACTGGGTCTGGTTTAAGTACCTGAGACCTCAAAACCCACCCCCAGTGACATACTTCCTCCAACAAAGTCACACCTATTCTAACAAGGCCACACCTCCTAATAGTGCCACTTCCTATGAGCCTATGGGAGCCATTTTCGTTCAAACTTCCATAGTTGCTTTGTCTTCTGGTTGCTTTATCACCCCACTAGCTATGTCTTCCTGGTCTCCTTTGCTAAGTTTTGCACATCTCTGAGGTCTGTAACCACTGGAATTCCTGCAACCTCTATCCTAGACTTTCTTTTGTTTTGCTACTACCACTGTTTTAGGCATTTCCAATGCTTTAAAAAATGTCTATAGAATTGGTGGTGTAGCTCAAGTGTAGAACCCTTGCCTAGCCTGGTGAGTCCCTGGGTTTCATTCTTTCACCAACTTAATTAATTGATTGATTGCTTTAAAATATCTACGCGCCAGACATAGTATCACATGCCTGTTATCTCCATATTTGAAGCAGGCGAATCATAAACTCCAAGGCCAAAGAGGCTAACATGTTGAAACCTTGTACCAAAACAACACAAAGAAACAAAGTGCTGCTAACCACTGGGTTTACAATTTAAGCCTCATCTCTCAGAAACTGGCGGGGCATATGTAACTGCCCGTATGAGTTATTTTTGTGTCCAAGAACTCCACAAGAAGCTATCTAAGGCAGTGGCTCTCAACCTTCCTCATACTATGACTCTTTAATACAGTTCCTCATGTTGTAATGACCCCCAACCATAAAATTACTTTTGCTGCTACTTTATAACTTTACTTTTGCTACTGTTAGGAATTGTAATGTAAATATCTGATATTTCCAGTGGTCACGGGTAACCCCTCTGAGAGAGTTGTTCTACTCTCAAGGGGTCATGCCCCACAATTTGAGAAATGTTGACTTAGGGGTTATTTTTTTGGTTTACATTTTGAGAAGGTGTCCAGCACATCATTGTGGAGAAGGTGTGATGGTTGTGAGGCAGCGAGAAGGTAGAATAGCTCAGGTGAATGCTGGTTCTTAGCTAGGCCTCACCTTTATACTCAGTCCAGGACCCCAGTGTGCACAATGGTGCTGCCTACTTTTTTTTTTTTTTGGTTCTTTTTTCCGGAGCTGGGGACTGAGCTAAATCCCCAACCCCTGGTGCTGCCTACTTTTAAGGTGGGCCTTCATAGTGCAATCTAGAAACTTTCTCACGGACATGCCCAGAGGCTCGTCTTTCTAATTACACTAGATCATATCAAACTGGCAATCAATATTAACCATCACACCTGGCTGGTACCTACCTTAAGTGTCTGGGGTCTGCTAAACCTTCACAACATTTTCCTTTCCCACTCCTCACAATACAGCCCAGTCTTACCTAGTTTGCCCTCATATCTGCAAATGGTGTTATCATTTGGATCACTGCTAGAAGCTCCTTGGGATTTTTCTCATTCCCTTTATGTCTCATCCAACCCACTGACTCGTCCTGTACTGCTTTTTTGTACCATCCAGGCCAAGAGCAGCACCGTCTATCTGATGGACAGTACTAGCCTCCCTTAGATACGTCCCTTAGCTTCCATTCTTGTCTCCCTATCACCAAGGCCACCGTGCCCAGCTGCAGACCTCTAGTCAAAGTCAATTGTCCAACTGCAGAGCTGTCTACAGGCATGACTGAAACCATGTATTGTCATCAGAATTCTTTGACTTAGAATAGGATCTGAGCTTATTAAGGCCCACAAGGGCTCTGTTAGGCACACTTTCACTCTTCCATGGTTCTTTTCCTTCTTGTGCCTCTGCCATCTTGACTTTGCCTTCCTCAAGCACACAAAATTTAATCATCCTCCACTGCACTTTCTTCCTGCCACTAAGGTTCTCACCTCCCTGCCTTTCTCTGGCTCCCTCCATTACTCATTCATTTCTCTGCTCAACATGCCCTTCATAGAAAGGCCTTTGCTGACCCCACCCCCATCACATTAAATCTTGGCTTCAGTTTTCATCCCTTCATCCTGATTCCGTTCAGTTCCATTCATCTCTGTGTGAAGTTGTACAGTGCATGTTATTCATTTGCCTCCTACTTCCTTGTCTTGTTGCTATGTGAGCTTCAGAAGTGCAGAAACTTTGCTCATCTTCTCTGTTATTCTATGCTCAACCCCTGGAAGCTTGGTAGGACTCCTAATGGATGCTCACTAAACACTTGCCGAGTTACAGGATGTGCCTCACTTAACTCTCATAACAGTGAGTGAGACAGAATGGGTCTTCCAGTGTTTTTTAGGTAAGGAAACCAAGGGCCTGAGAGGTTAAGTGTCTTGGCCATAGTGACATGTCTAATAACTGTCACTCTGTGTGTGTGAAAAAGACAGACAGAGAAGAGACAATTTGAAGGCAAGAACTTTTTTGTGTTTTGCTTTCTTTTGAGACATGTTATCTCTGTCCTGGGTCTCCCTATATAGACCAGTTTGGTTTTGAACACAGAGACCTATCTGCCTCAGATTCTCAAACACTAGCATTAAAGGTGTACACGACTATGTTCAGCCCTAGTGTTTTCCTTTTAAAAATGATTTAAAATTATTTCAGACTTAACAAAATTTAGAAAAAAAAAAACATGGAGAATTTCTGTTTATGCTTAATTTCCCAAATGAAGCCATCTTGTCTAGCCACAGCATGTGATCAAAAATCATGATTTATCATTGATAAAGAAGTAGTAACTAATTCATAGAGTTATCGAGACAACATAAGTTGCCCCACTCACATACATTTTTCTGTTTCAAGATCCTACCTAGGAGCATGCATTCCATTCATTTGTCACATATCCTGAGGGGCCAGGGCTGCCCTTCATCATTCATAATCTGCACACTGGTGAAGAAAGCCACATTAATCACAGGGCTAGCCCCACCAAGTGCCAGGCCCAGGGTGGGATTTCTGTGACAATAGCTCCTGTTAGAGATGCCAGTAGCTTTCCTCTAGAGGAGCACAAGGAGATCAGCCCTGTGCTTTGTGTTCTTCCAGCCTGGCTGACCTTGACTCATTCATAAAGAGCACTGAGTGTGGTTTGCTCAAGAGGGTGGAAAAAGGAGATTTCCAGGGATTGGTTGAGATCATGGGACACCTTGTCACCCTTAAAGAACGGCAGAGCAGCACCGATGACATGTTTGAGCCCCTGAAGCAAACGATTGAACTGCTGAAGTCCTACGAACAAGAGCTGCCTGAAACTGTGTTTAAGCAACTGGAGGTCAGTGCATTTGACCATCTTTTACAAGACAGAAGGAGAGTCTTAGGATTTCAGAGGGCCTATAAGTGGAGTCAAAGTAAATGAAGAATGGATCTGTGATGACTCCAGACACAAGGTCCATGCCTTATGGTGCTAAGGTATAATGTGTAGCATTTTGGGGAAATCATCAATTACTGAAAATTGTAGTAGCAGAACACATGTGGATACCCATTTTACCCCAGATTTAAAGATAACTCAACTCTTCTTGTTTAGAAACTGGATTTTTATAGTTATCCCAGACTAGGGTTTATTTCCTCTGACAACTCTCAGGTCACACTGCATCACTGAAGGAATCCAGGGCAGGAACTCAAGGCAGGAACCTGAAGTAGGAGCTGAAATAGATAGCTTAGAAGAGAGATGCTTATTGGTTGTTCACTGGCTACCCAGCCTGCTTTTCTTGTACCGTACTGTATCATTTGCACAACACAGAGGGCCTATCTCATATCAATAATTAATTAAGAAATACCTCACAGACTTGCCTAGATGCCAATCCGATGGGGGCGTTTTACAGTTCAGGTTCCCTCTTCACATGTGATGCTGGCTTGTATCAAGTTGACAAAAAACATCTAACTAGGATTGGCATCCTTGCTCTGCCCCGTTCTCTGACAAAAGGTTGAGACAAACATTTGATCTGGGAGAAAAAATCAAATGTTAGTGATGTTAAGAAGGTCTGAATTTAAAAAAAAAACTCAAGAAAATAACCAAACACCCTTAAGGACTATAGGAAAGGGCAGAGGTTACTAGGTCAGAGGTTGAAGAGGATAGGGGTAGTTCTGCATCCAAAGCAGATGGGTGTGGAGAGAGAAGACTGCTGAAGAGGTAAGTGAGGGAAGAGTAGGGGGACAACACAGAGTTAAACATGGCACCAGTAAATTCCAGTAAACCCTACTAAACCCTACAGTGGGGTGAAAGCAAGCTGGTGGTGGTGTGACATCTCAGGTGGTAGGGGAGGGGAGAGCAGTATGGGTGTGAGCACTCCCAGGTGTTCTTCACAGGAACTTCCGGAGAAGTGGAAGAATGTGAAGAAGATGGCCATCACTGTGAGGCAGCAGGTGGCCCCTCTACAGGCAAATGAAGTGGCCCTCCTCCGCCAGCGGTGCTCAGCCTTTGATGATGAACAGCAGCAATTCCAGGAGAGGTTCCACAAAGAAGCTCCCTTCAGGTATGGGCTTGGCTCACAATCTTCCCCTTGAGCTTATGCTTTGGCTCTTATGGCAGAGAACGGCTTGTTAACGTCCGCCCTTCTCTGTGTAGACCCTTTAGTTACAGTGTGGTACTGAAGTGGGTGGAGTCTCAGTCCCACTGTGTGAAGGACTGGACGACTATCTTCCCTTTAGTTTTAGAAGACTTAGAAGCTTCTTATGCCCCCTGGTTAATGAAGGAATTGTAGGGGCTCCTCAGGGAATTATGATAAAATGGTTAGGATTTCCTAAATTAGAGTTCTGAATTCTCAGACTTTGGTTCTTTCACTGGGCTTAAAAGGTGGTTACTAGAAAACACACGGGCACATATCATGTATGTCTGTGTGTGTGTGTGTGTGTGTGTGTGTGTGTGTGTGTGTGTGTCTCCACACACACTTTTAAAACCTGATGCTAGAATGCTTAAATAACGTTAGAAGGCATTTTAGTAGTTTGAGATTTTGGCAAAGGTTAACATCTGAGGACCTTTCTCTGCACTTGGTAATCCTATGGTACCTCTCTGTTGGCAATCACAGGTCTTGTATAAACACATGAGCTCTGGGAGAGACAGTACCATTCACCTGTACCCCTGAGGCATACTCCTGGAATGAGATCTATGGGACATCATCTTCCCATGCACTGCTTAACCTCCAGGTCTTACCTCAAAGGTGAAACCACATCTCAAATGACCCTACACCTTAACAGTTACTTTAGAAGGTCATACCTTTATCCCAAAGAAATGTTTGTGCTTCTTAAAGTCCTCTATCATCGTCATGAGATGTAATCTTAAATCCAAATCTTGCTTTTACAGTGTGTTGGAGTATCCAGGACTTCCTGAGGTGGGAGAATGGGGATCTGATGATGCCAAGTAGCCTTGGTATCTGTTGTTTAGGTTCTTGTGCTTGCATCTCGGCATCTGGTTACCTCTGGTGTTAGTTGGTCTTCTGTCTTTGACTGGAGCTTGTCCCTCTTGTGGGCCTGTGACCCTGCAATCTTAGGAGTGAAAGCACTCCTGGGAGGCCAGCTCTCTCCAGGCAGGATTTGGGTACTGAGGGCTGTGGAACAGCCTTAGCTCCCTTAAAGAAATACAGGAGAACACAGGTAAACAAGTAGAAGCTGTTAAAGAGGAAACACAAAAATCCCTTAAAGAATTACAAAAAAACACAAACAAACAGGTGAAGGAATTGAACAAAATCATCCAAGATCTAAAAATGGAAATAGAAACAAAAAAGAAATCACAAAGAGAGCCAACCATGGAGATAGAAAACCTAGAAAAGAGATCAGGAGTCATGCAAGCATCACCAACAGAATACAAGAGATAGAAGACAGAGTCTCAGGAGCAGATAATACCATAGAAAACATGGACACAGTAGTCAAAGAAAAGACAAAATACAAGAAGCTCCTAACCCAAAACATCCGGGAAATCCAGGACACAATGAGAAGAGCAAACCTAAGGATAATAGGTATAAAAGAGAGTGAAAATTTGAAACTTAAAGGGCCAGTGAATACTCTCAAAAAATTATAGAAGAAAACTTCCCTAACCTAAAGAAAGAGAAACCCATGAACATACAAAAAGCCTACAGAACTCCAAATAGATTGGACCAGAAAAGAAATTCCTCCTCTCATATAATAGTCAAAACACCAAATGCACAAAACAAAGAAAGAATATTAAAGGCAGTAAGGGAAAGAATAAGTAACATAAAAAGGCTGGCTAAGAATTACACCAAACTTCTCAACAGAGACTATGAATTCTAGAAGGTCCTGGGCAGATGTCATATAGATCCTAAGAGAACACAAATGCCAGCCAAGGCTACTGTATCCAGCAAAACTCTCAATTACCATAGATGGAGAAACCAAGATATTCTATCACAAAACCAAATTTACACATTATTGTTGCACAAATCCATCTCTACAAATGATAATAGGTGGAAAACTCCAACACAAGGAAGGAAACTACATCCTACAAAAAGTAAGAAAGTAATCTAATTTCAACTAACCCAAAAGAAGATAGCCACAACAACATAATTCCAATTCTAACAGCAAAAATAACAGGAAGCAACAATCACTATTCCTTCATATCTCTTAATATCAATGGACTCAATTCCCATATTAAAAAATACATAGACTAACAGACTGGATATGTAAACAGAACCCAGAATTTTGCTGCACACAGGAAGCGTACCTCAGCAACAAAGACAGATACTACCTCAAAGTAAAAGGCTGGAAAAAATTTTCCAAGCAAATGGTCCCAAGAGACAAGCTGGAGTAGCCACTCGTATATCGAATAAAATCAACTTGCAACCAAAAGTTATCAAAAAACAAAAAGAAAAAAAGTAACACTTCATACTCATCAAGGAAAAATCCACCCAGATGAACTTTCAATTCTGAATATCTATGCTCCAAATGCAAGGGCACTCACATTCATAAAAGAACCTTTATTAAAGCTCAAAGCGTACACTGGCCACACACAATAACAGTGGGAGACTTCAGCACCCCACTCTCATCAATGGACAGATCATGGAAATAGAAATTAAACAGAGATGCAGTGAAACTGACAAAAGTGATGACACAAATGGATTTAACAGATATCTATAGAACATTTCATCTTAAAAGAATATACCTTCTTCTCAGCACCTCATGGCACCTTCTCCAAAATTGACCATATATTTGGTCACAAAACAGGTCTCAATACATACAAGAAGATTGACATAATCCCATGCATCCTATCAGATCACCACAGATGAAGACTGGTCTTCAATAACAACAAAAACGACAGAAAGTCCATATATGGAAGCTGAACAATGCTCTACTCAATGATAACTTGGTTGAGGAAGAAATAAAGAAAGAAATTAAAGACCTTTTAGAATTTAATGAAAATGAAGGCACAACATACCCAAACTTATGGGACATAATGAAAGCATGGCTAAGAGGAAAGCTCATAGTTCTGAGCCTCCAGAAATAGACAATTTTCTAGACGGATACCAGGTACCAAAGTTAAATTGGGATCAGATAAACCATCTAAAGAGTCCCATAACCGCTAAAGAAATAGAAACAGTCATTTAAATCTCCCAATCAACAGAAGCTCAGGACCAGATAAGTTAAGTGCAGAATTCTATCAGACCTTCATAGAAGACCTAATACCAATACACTCCAAACTATTCCACAAAATAGAAACAGAAGGAACACTACCTAATTCATTCTATGAAGCCACAATTACACTTATATATAAACCACACAAAGACCCAACAAAGAAAAAGAACTTCAGACCAATTTTCCTTATGAATATCAATGCAAAAATACTCAATAAAATTCTTGCAAACTGAATTAAAGAACACATCAAAATGATCATCCATCATGATCAAGTAGGCTTCATCCCAGGGATGCAGGGATCATTCAATATATAGAAATCCATCAATGTAATCCACTATGTAAACAAAATCAAAGATAAAAACCACATGATCATCTCATTAGATGCTGAGAAAGCATTTGACAAAATTCAACAGCCCTTCATAGTAAACGTCTTGGAAAGATCAGGAATTCAAGGCCCATGCCTAAACACAGAAAAAGCCATATACAGCAAACCAGTAACCAACGTCAAAATAAATGGAGAGAAACTTGAAGAAATCCCAATAAAACCAGGGACTAGATAAGGCTGCCCACTCTCTCCCTACCTATTCAATATAGTACTTGAAGGCTTAGTCAGAGCAATTCGACAATAAAAGGAAGTCAAAGGGATACAAATTGGAAAGAAAAAATTCAAAATATCACTATTTGCAGATGATATGATAGTATACTTAAGTGACCCCAAAATTTCCACCAGAGAACTCCTCCAACTAATAAACAACTTCATCAAAGTGGCTAGATGTAAAATTAACTCAAACATATCAGTAGCCTTCCTCTATTCTAAAGATAAACAGCCTGAGAAGCAAATTAGGGAAACGACACCCTTCAGAATAGTCACAAATAATATAAAATATCTTGGTGTAACTCTAATCAAGCAAGGGAAAGATCTGTATGACAAGAACTTCAAGTTTCTGAAGAAAAAAATAGAAGATCTCAGAAGATGGAAAGATCCCCCATGCTCATGGATTGGCAGGATTAATATAGTAAAAATGGCAATTTTGCCAAAAGCAATCTACAGATTCAATGCAATCCCCATCAAAAATCCAACTCAATTCTTCATAGAGTTAGAAAGAGCAATTTGCAAATTCATTTAGAAAAACAAAAAACGCAGGATAACTAAAACTGTTCTCAACAATAAAAGAACTTTTGGGGGAATCACCATCCCTGACTTCAAACTGTATTACAGAGCAATCATGATATAATCTTCATGGTATTGGTACAGAAACAGGCCGATAGATCAATGGGATAGAATTGAAGACCCAGAAATGAACCCACATACCTATGGTCACTTGGTCTTTGACAAATGAGCTAAATCCATCCAGTGTAAAAAAAAGACAGCATTTTCAACAAATGGTGCTGGTTCAGCTGGCATGGAGAATGTAGAAGAATGCAAATTGGTCCATTCTTTTCTTTTCCTTATTTTCTATTTGTCCTTTACAGGAAGGCATGTAGTAGAAGTCTTGAGGAGGCAAGATTTTTGCATTTATGAATTTATACTATAATATTAGGACAAGTAACTAATAGGGAATGATTTGGCAAATTCATGTGTGCTTCTAATTTTTTTTTATTAACTTGAGTATTTCTTATATACATTTCGAGTGTTATTCCCTTTCCCGGTTTCCGAGCAAACATACCCCTCCCCCCTCCCCTTCTTTATGGGCGTTCCCCTCCCCATCCTCCCCCCCTTGCTTCCCTCCCCCCAACAATCTAGTTCACTGGGGGTTCAGTCTTAGCAGGACCTAGGGCTTCCCCTTCCACTGGTGCTCTTACTAGGATATTTATTGCTACCTATGAGGTCAGAGTCCAGGGTCAGTCCATGTATAGTCTTTAGGTAGTGGCTTAGTCCCTGGAAGCTCTGGTTGCTTGGCATTGTTGTACATATGGGGTCTCGAGCCCCTTCAAGCTCTTCCAGTTCTTTCTCTGATTCCTTTAACGGGGGTCCTATTCTCAGTTCAGTGGTTTGCTGCTGGCATACGCCTCTGTGTTTGCTGTATTCTGGCTCTGTCTCTCAGGAGCGATCTACATCCGGCTCCTGTCGGCCTGCGCTTCTTTGCTTCATCCATCTTGTCTAATTGGATGACTGTATATGCATGGGCCACATGTGGGGCAGGCTCTGAATGGGTGTTCCTTCTGTGTCTATTTTAATCTTTGCCTCTCTCTTCCCTGCCAAGGGTATTCTTGTTCCCCTTTTAAAGAAGGAGTGAAGCATTCACATTTTGATCATCTGTCTTGAGTTTCATTTGTTCTAGGGATCTAGGGTAATTCAAGCATTTGGGCTAATAGCCACTTATCAATGAGTGCATACCATGTGTGTTTTTCTGTGATTGGGTTACCTCACTCAGGATGATATTTTCCAATTCCAACCATTTGCCTACGAATTTCATAAAGTCATTGTTTTTGATAGCTGAGTAATATTCCATTGTGTAGATGTACCATATTTTTTGTATCCATTCCTCTGTTGAAGGGCATCTGGGTTCTTTCCAGCTTCTGGCTATTATAAATAAGGCTGGATGAACATAGTGGAGCACATTTCTTTTTTATATGTTGGGGCATCTTTTGGGTATATGCCCAAGAGAGGTATAGCGGGTCCTCAGGTGGTTCAATGTCCAATTTTCTGAGGAACCTCCAGACTGATTTCCAGAATGCTTGTACCAGTCTGCAATCCCACCAACAATGGAGGAGTGTTCCTCTTTCTCCACATCCTCACCAGCATCTGCTTTCACCTGAGTTTTTGATCTTAGCCATTCTCACTGGTGTGAGGTGAAATCTCAGGATTGTTTTGATTTGCATTTCCCATATGACTAAAGATGTTGAACATTTCTTTAGGTGTTTCTCAGCCATTTGGCATTCCTCAGCTGTGAATTCTTTGTTTAGCTCTGAACCCCATTTTTAATAGGGTTATTTGTCTCCCTGTTATTTGAGTTCTTTGTATATTTTGGATATAAGGCCTCTAACTGTTGTACGATTGGTAAAGATCTTTTCCCAATCTGTTGGTTGCCGTTTTGTCCTAACCACAGTGTCCTTTGCCTTACAGAAGCTTTGCAGTTTTATGAGATTCCATTTGTCGATTCTTGATCTTAGAGCATAAGCCATTGGTGTTTTGTTCAGGAAATTTTTTCCAGTGCCCATGTGTTCCAGATGCTTCCCTAGTTTTTCTTCTGTTAGTTTGAGTGTATCTGGTTTGATGTGGAGGTCCTTGATCCACTTGGACTTAAGCTTTGTACAGCGTGATAAGCATGGATCGATCTGCATTCTTCTACATGTTGACCTCCAGTTGAACCAGCACCATTTGCTGAAAATGCTATCTTTTTTCCATTGGATGGTTTTGGCTCCTTTGTCAAAAATCAAGTGACCATAGATGTGTGGGTTCATTTCTGGGTCTTCAATTCTGTTCCATTGGTCTATCTATCTGTCTCTGTACCAATACCATGCAGTTTTTATCACTATTGCTCTGTAATACTGCTTGAGTTCAGGAATAGTGATTCCCCCTGAAGTCCTTTTATTGTTGAGGATAGTTTTTAGCTATCCTGGCTTTCTTGTTATTCCAGATGAATTTGCAAATTGTTCTGTCTAACTCTTTGAGGAAATGGATTGGTATTTTGATGGGGATTGCATTGAATCGGTAGATCACTTTTGGTAAAATGGCCATTTTTACTATATTAATCCTGCCAATCCATGAGCATGGGAGATCTTTCCATCTTCTGAGGACTTCTTCAATTTCTTTCTTCAGAGTCTTGAAGTTCTTATTGTACAAATCTTTTACTTGCTTGGTTAAAGTCACACCGAGGTACTTTATATTATTTGGGTCTATTATGAAGGGTGTCATTTCCCTAATTTCGTTCTTGGCTTGTTTCTCTTTTGTGTAGAGGAAGGCTACTGATTTATTTGAGTTAATTTTATACCCAGCCACTTTGCTGAAGTTGTTTATCAGCTTTAGTAGTTCTCTGGTGGAACTTTTGGGATCACTTAAATATACTATCATATCATCTGCAAATAGTGATATTTTGACTTCTTCTTTTCCGATCTGTATCCCCTTGACCTCCTTTTGTTGTCTGATTGCTCTGGCTAGAACTTCAAGAACTATATTGAATAAGTAGGGAGAGAGTGGGCAGCCTTGTCTAGTCCCTGATTTTAGTGGGATTGCTTCAAGTTTCTCTCCATTTAGTTTAATGTTAGCAACTGGTTTGCTGTATATGGCTTTTACTATGTTTAGGTATGGGCCTTGAATTCCTATTCTTTCCAGGACTTTTATCATGAAGGGGTGTTGAATTTTGTCAAATGCTTTCTCAGAAAGCATCTAATGAAATGATCATGTGGTTTTGTTCTTTCAGTTTGTTTATATAATGGATCACGTTGATGGTTTTCCGTATATTAAACCATCCCTGCATGCCTGGGATGAAGCCTACTTGATCATGGTGGATGATTGTTTTGATGTGCTCTTGGATTCGGTTTGCCAGAATTTTATTGAGTATTTTTGCGTCGATATTCATAATGGAAATTGGTCTGAAGTTCTCTTTCTTTGTTGGGTCTTTGTGTGGTTTAGGTATAAGAGTAATTGTGGCTTCATAGAAGGAATTCGGTAGTGCTCCATCTGTTTCAATTTTGTGGAATAGTTTGGATAATATTGGTACGAGGTCTTCTATGAAGGTCTGATAGAATTCTGCACTAAACCCGTCTGGACCTGGGCTCTTTTTGGTTGGGAGACCTTTAATGACTGCTTCTATTTCCTTAGGAGTTATGGGGTTGTTTAACTAGTTTATCTGTTCCTGATTTAACTTCGGTACCTGGTATCTGTCTAGGAAATTGTCCATTTCCTGCAGATTTTCAAGTTTTGTTGAATATAGGCTTTTGTAGTAAGATCTGAGGACTTTTTGAATTTCCTCTGAATCTGTTGTTATGTCTCCCTTTTCATTTCTGATTTTGTTAATTTGGATACACTCTCTGTGTCCTCTCGTTAGTCTGGCTAAGGGTTTATCTATCTTGTTGATTTTCTCAAAGAACCAACTTTTGGTTCTGTTGATTCTTTCTATGGTCCTTTTTGTTTCTACTTGGTTGATTTCAGCTCTGAGTTTGATTATTTCTTGCCTTCTACTCCTCCTGGGTGTGTTTGCTTCTTTTTGTTCTAGAGCTTTTAGGTGTGCTGTCAAGCTGCTGACATATGCTCTTTCCTGTTTCTTTCTGCAGGCACTCAGCGCTATGAGTTTTCCTCTTAGCACAGCTTTCATTGTGTCCCATAAGTTTGGGTATGTTGTACCTTCATTTTCATTAAACTCTAAAAAGTCTTTAATTTCTTTCTTTATTTCTTCCTTGACCAGGTTATCATTGAGTAGAGCATTGTTCAATTTCCACGTATATGTGGGCATTCTTCCCTTATTGTTATTGAAGACCAGTTTTAGGCCGTGGTGGTCTGATAGCATGCATGGGATTAGTTCTATCTTTCTGTACCTGTTGAGGCCCGTTTTTTGACCAATTATATGGTCAATTTTGGAGAAAGTACCATGAGGAGCTGAGAAGAAGGTATATCCTTTTGCTTTAGGGTAGAATGTTCTATAAATATCTGTTAAGTCCATTTGGCTCATGACTTCTCTTAGTCTGTCTATGTCTCTGTTTAATTTCTGTTTCCATGATCTGTCCATTGATGAGAGTGGGTGTTAAGGTCTCCTACTATTATTGTGTGAGGTGCAATGTGTGTTTTGAGCTTTAGTAAGGTTTCTTTTACGTATGTAGGTGCCCTTGTATTTGGGGCATAGATATTTAGGATTGAGAGTTCATCTTGGTGGATTTTTCCTTTGATGAATATGAAGTGTCCTTCCTTATCTTTTTTGATGAATTTTAGTTGAAAATTGATTTTATTTGATATTAGAATGGCTACTCCAGCTTGCTTCTTCTGACCATTTGCTTGGAAATTTGTTTTCCAGCCTTTCACTCTGAGGTAGTGTCTGTCTTTGTCTCTGAGGTGTGTTTGCTGTAGGCAGCAGAATGCAGGGTTCTCATTCCGTATCTAGTTTTTTAATCTATGTCTTTTTATTGGGGAGTTGAGGCCATTGATGTTGAGAGATATTAAGGAATAGTGATTATTGCTTCCTGTTATATTCATATTTGGATGTGAGGTTATGTTTGTGTGCTTTTCTTCTCTTTGTTTTGTTGCCCAGACGATTAGTTTCTTGCTTCTTCTAGGGTTAGCTTGCCTCCTTATGTTGGGCTTTACCATTTATTATCCTTTGTAGTGCTGGATTTGTAGAAAGATATTGTGTAAATTTGGTTTTGTCATGGAATATCTTGGTTTCTCCATCTATGTTAATTGAGAGTTTTGCAGGATACAGTAACCTGGGCTGGCATTTGTGTTCTCTTAGGGTCTGTATGACATCTGTCCAGGATCTTCTGGCTTTCATAGTTTCTGGCGAAAAGTCTGGTGTGATTCTGATAGGTCTGCCTTTATATGTTACTTGACCTTTTTCCCTTAATGCTTTTAATATTCTTTCTTTATTTTGTGCGTTTGGTGTTTTGACTATTATGTGACGGGAGGAGTTTCTTTTCTGGTCCAATCTATTTGGAGTTCTGTAGGCTTCTTGTATGCCTATAGGTATCTCTTTCTTTAGGTTAGGGAAGTTTTCTTCTATGATTTTGTTGAAGATATTTACTGGTCCTTTGAGCTGGGAGTCTTCACTCTCTTCAATACCTATTATCCTTAGGTTTGATCTTCTCATTGAGTCCTGGATTTCCTGTATGTTTTGGACCAGTAGCTTTTTCCGCTTTACATTATCTTTGACAGTTGAGTCAATGATTTCTCTGGAATCTTCTGCTCCTGAGATTCTCTCTTCCATCTCTTGTATTCTGTTGGTGAAGCTCATATCTACAGCTCCTTGTCTCTTCCTTTGGTTTTCTATATCCAGGGTTGTTTCCATGTGTTCTTTCTTGTTTGCTTCTATTTCCATTTTTAATTCCTTCAACTGTTTGATTGTGTTTTCCAGGAATTCTTTCAGGGATTTTTGTGATTCCTCTCTATGGGCTTCTACTTGTTTATTTATGATTTCCTGGAATTCTTTCAGGGATTTTTGTGACTCCTCTCTATGGGCTTCTACTTGTTTATTTATGATTTCCTGGAATTCTTTCAGGGATTTTTGCGATTCCTCTCTGTAGGCTTCTACTTGTTCTCTAAGGGAGTTCTTCACGTCTTTCTTGAAGTCCTCCAGCATCATGATCAAATATGATTTTGAAACTAGATCTCGCTTTTCTGGTGTGTTTGGCTATTCTGTGTTTGCTTTGGTGGGAGAATTGGGCTCCGATGATGCCATGTAGTCTTGGTTTCTGTTGCTTGGGTTCCTGCGCTTGCCTCTCGCCATCAGATTATCTCTAGTGTTACTTTGTTCTGCTATTTCTGACAGTGGCTAGACTGTCCTATAAGCCTGTGTGTCAGGAGTGCTGTAGACCTGTTTTCCTGTTTTCTTTCAGCCAGTTATGGGGACAGAGTGTTTTGCTTTCGGGCGTGTAGTTTTTCCTATCTACAGGCCTTCAGCTGTTCCTGTGGGCCTGTGTCTGGTGTTCACCAGGCAGGTCACTTGCAGCAGAAAAGTTGGTCTTACCTGTGATCCTGAGGCTCAAGCTTGCTCGTGGGGTGCTGCCTATGAGCTCTGAGCGGCGGCAGCAACCAGGAAGATCTGCACCACCCTTTCCAGGAGCCTCCGTGCACCAGGGTTCCAGATGGCGTTTGGTGTTTTCCTCTGGCGTCAGAGATGTGTGCAGAGTGCAGTCTCTTCTGGTTTCCCAGGCGTGTCTGCCTCTCTGTAGGTTTAGCTCTCCCTCCCACGGGATTTGGGTGCAGAGAACTGTTCATCCGGTCTGTCCCTTCAGGTTCCGGTGGTGTCTCAGGTGCAGGGGTCCTGCCGCTCCTGGGCCCTCCCCCACAGGAACCCAGAGGCCGTATACAGTTTCCTCTTGCGCCAGGGATGTGGGCAGGGGTGGGCAGTGTTGGTTGTCTCTTCCGCTCTGCAGCCTCAGGAGTGCCCACCTGACCAGGCGTTGAGGTCTCTCTCCCACGGGGTTTTGGAGCAGAGAGCTGCTGTGGGCTGGGATCCACGGGTTTGGGCCTCCCGGTCAATTGGTCCATTCTTATCTCCTTGTACAAAGCTCTAGTCCAAGTAGATCAAGGACCTCTACATCAAACCAGATACACTCAAACTAATAGAACAGAAATTGGGGTAGAGCCTCAACCACATGGACACAGGGGAAATTTCCTGAACAGAATGCCAATAGCTTATGCTCTAAGATCAAAAATTGACAAATGGGACCTCGTAAAATTGCAAAGCTTCTGTAAGGCAAAGGACACTGTCAATTCAACAAAATGGCAACCAACAAATTGGGAAAATGTCTTTACCAATCCTACATCCCATAGAAGGCTACTATCCAATGTATACAAAGAACTGCAGAAGTTAGACTTCAGAGAACCAAATAATCCTATTTAAAAATTGGGCACAGAGCTAAACAGAAAGATTATCAACTGAGAAATATCGAATGTCCAAGAAGCACCTAAAAAAATGTTCAACATCCTCGGTCATCAGGGAAATGCAAATCAAAACAACCCTGAGATTCTACCTCACACCAGTCAGAAGGGCTAAGATCAAAAACTCCGGCGACAGCAGATGCTGGTGAGGTTGTGGAGAAAGAGGAACACTCCTCCATTGCTGGTAGGATTGCAATCTCATACAATGACTCTTGAAATCAGTCTAATGGTTCCCCAGAAAATTAGACACAGTGCTACTTGAGGACCCAGCTATACCACTTCTGGGCATACACCCAAAAGATGCTCCAACATATAACAAGGACACATGCTCCACTATGTTCATAGAAGCCTTATGTAATAGCCAGAAGCTAGAAAAAACCCAGATGTCCTTCATCAGTGGAATGGATATAAAAAATGTGGTACATTTATACAATGGAGTACTACTCTGCTATTAAAGCAATGACTTCATCAAATTCTTAGGCAAATGGATGGAACTAGAAACCCAAGTAACCCAGTCACAAAAGAACACACATGATATGCATTCACTGATAAGTGGATATTAGCCCCAAAGCTCGGAATACCCAAGATACAATTCACAAAACATATGAAGCTCAAGAAGTACAACCAAAGTGCGGATATGTCAGTTCTTCTTAGAAGGGGGAACCAAAGGCTCATGGGAGGAAATACAGGGACAAAGATAGGAGCAGAGACTGAAGGAAAGGCCATTCACAGACTGCCTCCTCTTGTGATCCTTCCCATAGGAAGCCACCAAACCAAATCACTGTTGTGAATACCAAGAAGTACTTGCTGACAGGAGCCTGATATCAATGTCCTCTGAGAGAGCTCTGCTCTCAGATCCTTACTGATGCAGATGAGGATGCTTGCAGCTAACCATCAGACTCTGCATGGGAGCTCCAGTGGAGGAGTTAGAAAGGACTGAAGGAGCTGAAGGGGTTTGCAACCCCATGGGAATAGCAACAATATCAGCCACCCAGAACTCCCATGCACTAAACCACCAACCAAAGAGTACACATGGAGGGACCCATTGCCTCAGCAGCATATGTAGCAGAGGCATCAAGAGGAGGAGAAGCCATTGGTCCTGTGAAGGCTCGTTTCCCCAGTGTAGATGAATGCTAGGGTGTTGAGTTGAAAGTAGGGAGTAGGAGGGAGAGCATCCTCATAGAAGTATGGGGAGGGAAAATGGGAGAATAGGAGCTGGGAAAGGGGATAACATTTGAGATGTAAACACATAAACTATTTAATAAAAAAGAAAAATGATTGCAATGAGAAAAAAAGAGAAAGGTTTGTTGCTAAGAGTGTTTGTGGAACACATCAGGTGACCATTCTTTCACAGTGCAAGGCATATCTTTTGGGCCTTCCTTTGTGTATACATTAAAAGTTCTAAATTGAACTCAGATGCAAGCCGGCAACACAAATGGGTGGGGTGGGGGGAGATTTGCAAGAGGTCAGTGTTCATCACTATCCTGTCAATGGAAGCCATATACAAGCCTTTGTGTCAACTGTCTACTTAAAAATCCTTCAAATTAATCCATAGATGCTTACAGAAATATCTCTTCACAGTCAGTGACTGGTTGACAGGAACCAATTATGGTGTCCTTTTGTGGGTTCATCAGAATGGTGGTAGTCATCGCTCATGCGTAGGTAGCATGTGTGTATTGTTCAGCTGCTGGGCTATTTTATTTTCTTTCTGTCTGTGATTTTCCTCCTTTTCAGCACTCCTTCCTGTTGCCTGCCATGATGGTGTTATCTTAGCTGGCTTTCTAAATTCACATCTGTTAATTTCACATGCAGATGAATCTTTGGAAGAGAATGCTTTCCAAAAGAACTCTCGCAATAGTTGGAGAAACCAAATGCTGCTGAAATTTTGATGTATTTCTCTTCCAGAATCTTGGGGCTCTTGCCAAAGGGAAGCTTAGCAGGCATCAACTCCTGTGATGTTTTGTTTTGTTTCTTCCTTTGGTGCGTGTGAGTGTGTAAAATGCGTAGCCAACTGTGCTCTTGTCCCTATACATCTTGATTCTTTGTAGATCTCCAGAGCCTGCTGCATTCTCTGACAATACATGTTTCTGTCCCTGTAGTGGGCTATGCTCAGATTCTAATGTTCTTGTCTTTGAGAAGAAGAAGAAAATGAGTGTCTCATTAGGCCCTTGCCATCTGACAGGTGCTGCACAAAGTTGGGCTTCTGAAATTTAGATTCCCTCTTCGTGCCCAAGTCAAATGTTTCTTCTTCCTTTAGTTCTTCTAAGACAGCTCAGCATTTCCTAGCTGAGTTTCCACTCTTTACAATAATTGACTAAACTGTCATATTTAAATTCAAGGACCCTTCACTGCCTTTTCAATCTATGACAAATTGCACTGAAATCAATGTTCCCTGCTTCTGTCAGTCTTTGCCCTTCAGTACATGTTTCCTGACTGTAAAGAATGGTGCCACCATGGTAAGTACTCTCCCTACCTTTTCAAGGCCAAGGTAACACAAGGTCTTTTCATAGCCTAGAAGTCTATCCTATGAGTAACAACTCACAGAGAGACTGGTAGAGCTTTCAACTGGCCTCCAGGTTCTGTGAAGAGCTGGCAAATCTGACCCGAGGATGCCCTCCATTAGAAGCTGTGCACAGCAGCAACAAGACAGAATAAAGTGTCCTAATGGCCTGACACAGGAGCATTAGGGAAGAAGAGGCCATGGATTCTGCTTGCAAAATACCTATTGTCATTTCCAGCACTAGAGAAAAGAGCCATATTGGTTGTTAAATTAGTACCAGAGACATAGCAAAATGCTAACACAAAGATACATTATTGGTTTAGCTTGCCTGACTTACCAGTTAACCTGACTTGCTTGTGTGATTTAGGCTTCCATAGAGCACATGAGAGTTGGCCTCAACAGTGGAGTTAGCTAAGAGTAAAAGCACTAGAATTTTTCAGAAACATACGTCCCCTGACATCAACAAATTATAGCCTTAGGGATAATTTCAAAAACAAGAAATGAGACATGTTCTTGCTACCATCCTTAACTGAAACTGCTCACACATCCTGGGTGTTTATTGATTCAACGGCAAGTAAATTCCACTTGGGATTAATAATCAAGATGGATAGCGTTGATGTTCTATAGAAAGAATACATGGACAAGAAGGCACAATGGCTGAAAGTATAAGGCTCAGACTGAGCACATCTGAAATGCAGGAGTTGGGACATGAGGGTAGACAGAGAGGTCCAGATGACCCAGTCTGAAGAGTCAGCATGTGGAAGCACAGCCTTTTAGCTGCACAGTGGGCTTTGTTGTGACGATATTCGACATACCTGACCTACCAAACACCACAGCTAAGAGCATAGTACGGCCAAAAGGTCAGTTCTGCCCTTCACGATTACATGTCTGGTTTTCTGGTACCTGCTCTCTAGCATCGTGACAGAGGATTGAACTTCAAGCCTATTTCTAGCCTTAAAGGAAAATAAAATGCACATTCAAAATTCTAGTGCTACTCCATGAGTACTGCCTTTTTGCCACTGTAGAATAAAAGACATACATTAAAGCATAAGATACTAGAAATTTTTCTGTAATATAACTCCCACTTTCACACAGAGCAGGACAAACTGAAGACCAGGTCTCAGGTGAGACATTATAACAGCCATGAGTCAAAGTGCTAAGGCCTGAACTGAAGCAGTGTCCAAACTGGACTTGAGAAACTGGGTAATCAACAGGAACAGGGGGGAAATATGGGATACTTCATCTTTTAGATTGGACAAATGGGTAGATATTGGTCCTGAGATGGGCCAGCGCAGAGTGTGCAGGACTGGAGATCACAGTTCAAGGTGGACACACCCAGTTTGTGTGCTGGTAGAGTATTATGCAGTATACACCATTCTTCATCCTGCATAAAGACGCCATGCTCTCTGTAGTCAGCATTTTTCGGCTGTGGCTAGCTTCCCAAGAGTCAGAACAGACCCTCCTCTTTATGGACTCATATTTGAGCAACATATTTCCAATACATGATTGTACTTTTATTTATGCAGAAGTTTCTCCATCAGTTTAAGATACTCGTTACATCTTTACTTCAGTTTCAAAGACCCACTCTGCCCTTCCTCTCTCTGAGTTTATTGTCCTTAAATTCATTTCTTTCTCTAGATTGAAAAATGCTTCATTGTTGGCACATGGGTAAGGTTTATGGCTATCTTAAGTTGTTATAAAGGAATGTTTTTTGAGATAGAGTCTCATTATATAGTACAGTGTGGACCTTGCCATCTTCCTGCCTCAGCCTCCTGAGTGGTGGGATTATAGGCATGTGCTACCATGCCTAATTTATTCTAAATGTTTGATATTACTACTGGTTCTTATATGCAGAGATTCCTTCTAAGCTTACTCAAAAGTGATGTACTTGTATGAGCAAATATAGGAAAAGATCTTCCACAAATTTTGTTTAAACAACAAACAAAATCATGCCAAAAACACAGTTAAATAACCATTGTTGGTTTCTGGCTGTTTCTGTGATGTGGGAAGAGAGTAGCACATTATGACCTTCTGTGTCCTGCAAATGCCCCCAACTCACATCTTGTCTAGTAACTTCTTCCTCTATTGTGCACCATAATAAATTAATTGGGGTTTATGTTCTTTCATTTAATAAATCTTATTCTCACACCAAATAGTCAAATTCACACTCTAAGTTTACTGTAGACTCCTGAGAAAGTAGAGTTGACATATATCAACAGTCCATTTCTGAAAGAAAGAAAAGCAGAACTCTTTGTGTCTTGGTGATTGTTCTTGCTGAAACACTTGTCACAAAGACAATTCTATGTTTTTCCATTTAGTCCCTTATCTACTGCTTGTTGTAGAGAAGTCAGGGAAAACTAAGAAAGAATACTGTTTCCACCTCTGAAAACTACCCCCAAAGTTCTATGCAAAAGGTTGGCCCTGATCTGTGCATAGCATTCAGCCACACCTCATGGTAGCCATAGCCCACAAGCCAAAACTGATTCAGAAGGAGCAGATGGGCAGCAGGCAGAATGTGTGTCCTGGCTAAGCTGGCACTAATGTAATGGTAAGTGTGTGTGTGTGTGTGTGTGTGTGTGTGTGTGTGTGTGTGTGTGTGTGTGTTTTATTACTGTACTCCTCACTACTGTAGTGAGTAAGCAGTAGTTCAGGTCAACGGCTTTAATTAGGCTGCCTTTCCAACTGGCAAATATTTCTGGATAACTGGAAGAAGGAACAGTTCATGAAATAGAGTCCCCATGTCAACCTATTCCCCATTTCACCCTTCCATATCCTGTCAGTAAACACTCATATGCAGTAATAGCAGGAAACAGCCAGTTCTCTATTCTCTTGTATCCATTAATCATTTCCCTGAGTAGCCTCTATGGCCCTGTCCAGAGTGTGGAAGAAGGTATTCATTCTCTATTAAGTCATGGACCCCAAATATCTACCTAAACACACAGAACAGAGCCTAAGCTTGGGAGTGGAGAAGAAAGATAACAGGAGATGAGAAAAGGAAACGCTGAGGCCCTTTGAAACTCAGGTCCTCCATGCTCCGGACTGCATGTCTGCTCTGTGAGCTCCTCTACACAGGAAGCTTTTCTGTTGAGGAAGGGTTATGCCCTGAAGCATGCCTTGCGGGGCAGAAGTGCAAAGGGTTGACACTCAAGGATCAGGAGCCATTTCCAACTGAGTATGTGCTTTCAGCAATCAGCAGAAAGGGACAAAAGTGAAGTAAGGAAATAAAGCTAGGTATTACGCTTAAGGAAGTCAAGTGCAGAATTAGAGGCTGCCAGGAGGTACCAGGCCAGAGAATGGGGGAGATTGGGGTAGCTAAGGAGAAGGGCTTGGGAAAACCTGAAGCTGAGATTGAGGCAGTGAAAAAAAAGGACAAATTATTTAGGGCTTTAAACTCAGTTTTATTGTTAATGACAGTGGTTCCTATTAAAGTCAAATACCACTGCTGATGCTGGTGAGATCTAACATAGATGCTGGTGCTGATGCTGGTGCCGATACGAGCTATAGGTAGGAGCTTTTCTGTGGACGTGAACATTGCCTTAGCACACCAGAGTCACTGCAGCAAGATTGAACACTGCTATGTCCTGGACCCTGTGATGAGTCTGACCGTACTAGATTTATATCAACTTGGCAAAGGTATAGTCATCTAAGAGGAGGAAATCTCAATTGAGAAAATGTCTCCGTAAGATCTGGTTGTAGGCAAATCTGTAGAGCATTTTCTTAATTAGTGATTGATAGGGGAGGGCTCAGCCCATTGTGAGTGGTACTGTCTGTGGGCTATTGCTTCTGGGTTATATAAGAAAGCAAGCTGAGCAAGCCATGGTGAGCAAAGCAGTAAGCAGCACTCCCCCATGGCCTCTGCATCATTTCTGCCTCCAGGTTCAAACCTTGCTTGAGGTTTTGTCTGGCTTACTTCAGTGGTGGATGACAATGTGGAAGCATAGCCAAAGGAACCCGTTCCTCCACAGCTTGTGATTGGCCATGGTGTTTCATCAAAGCAATAGCAACCCTAAGACTGAAATCAGCACCAGAAGAGTGGAGTGTTGCTGCAACAGGCCTGACCATGGTATTTTTAAGGGGATTTTGGACAGACTTTAGAACTTTGGGTCAGAAAAGCCATTGAGTATTGGCTGCTCTGTAGGAGCTAGAAGATAAGAATGTTGAGAGCAGTGCAGACAACAGAGGCCTGGCTTGTGAAGTTCCAAAGGCAAGTGATCACTCTCCTGGGCCTTTTGGGTGAGGAACTGTGGTATCTGGTCAGCTGGAGCTGAAGGATGAGCTGTGGTTGACAAGAGACCAGAACCACTAAAGTGAAACCTTTATTTTGCTGGAACAATGGATGCTGGTCCACTGGGACTGAAGAATCATATATGATTGACAAGAGACTGTCATCACTGAGGTGAAATCTTCTGGGAAGTGTTTCCTCTGGATTAGGACACAGAAGCTGTGTTCCAGAGGCAGCCAAGGTCACACCTCATGCTGGCAGCTGAACTTGGTAAAATTCACTCAGGTGGTGCTGGTGTTGAAGGTGTGAAGGTTGGATTGAGAACATGCTGGGGTTATTCCCTCTTGAAGTAAGAAAGTAGTTCATTAATTTTCAGTCTTACAGGAGCCCACAGTTAAGAGACCTTGAACTTCAAAAAAAAGGGGGTTTAGAGTTTTACAGAGACTGCATTTTAAAGAAGACTAAATACTTTAAAAGAGGCAACTGTTTGTTGCTCTTTTCAGACGCTATTTCCTGTCCCCTTCTTCTCTGAGAGGGTAGATTCCCCCCCACCCAGATATCTCCCCACCCTAGAACATCAAGTCTTTGCCATATTAGTCTCATCCTCTCCTACTGAGGCCAGACAGGGCAGCCATGGAGACCGAGCAGCACATCTGCTAACTAAGTGCCGGTGGCCTTGGTCCAGCCCATGTATGCTCTCTGGTTGGTGGCTCATAGTTTCTGAGAGCTCCCAGGAGTTCAGGTTAGTTGACTCTGTTGGTCTTCCTGTGGGGTTCTCATCCCCTTCAGGACACTCAATCCTTCTCCCAACTCTTTCATAAGAGTCCCCAACCTCAGTCCAGTATTTGGCTGTGGGTATCTGCATTTGTTTCAGGCTGCTGCTGGGTAGAGCCTCTCAGAGGACAGTTATGCTAGGCTCCTGCCTGCAAGGATAACAGAGTATTATTAATAATGTCAGGAACTGGGGCTTATCCGTGGGATAGGCTTCAAAGTGGGCCAGTTACTGGATGGCCATTCCTTCAGTCACTGCTCCTTCTTTGCCCCTGCATTTCCTTTAGACAGGACAAATTTGGGGTGAAAGATTTTGTGAGTGGGTTTGTTTCTTATCCTCCCACTGGAGCCCTGCCTGGCTACAGGAAATGGCCTCTTCAAGTTCCATGTTCCCACTGTTTGATATCTTGGCTTAAGTCACATGCACTGACTCCTGGGAGTCTTCCCTATCCCAGGTCTCTGGGACTTCCTTGAGAATAGGAAGTCCAGTGGAATATTATTCAGCTATTTAAAACAAGGACATCATAAAAGTGTGCAGACAAATGGATAGAACTAGAAAATACTATTCTGAGTGAGGTAACCCAGACCCAAAAGGATATGCATGATATGTACTCAATGATAAGTGGATATTAACCATAAAGTATAGAATACCTATGCTAAACCCCACTGACCCAAAGAAGTTAAACAAGAAGGAAGGTCCAAGTGAGGGTGCTTGAATCACACTTAGAACATGAAACAAAATAGCCATAGGAGGCAGAGGGAGGGGAGTAACTTGAAGGGGAGGTGGAGGGAGGGACATGGCAGGCAGGATCTGGTGTGGAGAGAGACAAGAAAGAGACCCAGAGGGCCAGGAGAATGAATGGAAATCTGCAGTTGCTGGGGGTAGGGGGTTAGGAGGCAACTTTTAAAGTTGGAATTTTTAACAATGTGGGACATTTTAATTTTGTAAGATGTTTTATATTGTGATGTCTTTTGTATGGTCTTGGGGATAAACATCAAAGGAAAGGTTGTGGCTTAACAGAGATGTGTTTGTGTTTCAAGTTGATAAGGGTTCAGTTGTGCTGTGATTTATGTCAATTTAACACAAGCTATCATCATCAGAGAGGAGGGGACCTCAGTTGAGAAAAATGGCCCTGTAAGATGAGCTGTAGGCAAGCAAGCCTGTAGAGCATTTTCTTAATTAGTGGTTGATGGAGGAGGGATCAGCCCATTGTGAGTGATGTTACCGCTGGGATTTTTGCTCCTGGGTTTTATAAAAATGCAGGCTGAGCAAACCAGGAGGAGCAATTCAATAAGCAGCGCCCTACTATAGCCTCTGTATCAGCTCCTGCTTCCTAGTTCCAGTCTTACTTCATTTCCTGTCCTGACTTCCTTCCGTGATGGACTGTGATCTGACAGTATAATCTAATATAACTCTCCTTCTCAACTTGCTTTGGTCATGGTGTTTCATTAGAACAATAGTAACCCTAGTAAGGACACTGCTTTAAGTGATCTGGGAGATGTTTGTGCACAGGAAACTTGCAGCTTCTAGAAAGTCCTAACAAACAGGCACGACTGAGAGCACTGACCCTGTAGCAGACAAAAGCAGACCAGTCTAATGAGGGCCTGGATAGGGACCCTGAGGTTAAGTTTGAAGAAGTACAAGATGACAGGTCTATTTTTATCTTCTTGGATTTGGTAAAAGATCTAAGCAGGTCATTGCTCTTTTATAATTGTGTTTGGCTTTTGAGAGGTTTTCACTATAAAGCCCACACTGATCCCAAGCTCAAGATCTTCCTGCCTCACTCTTCGAAAGGTAAGAACTAGAGACATGTGCTACCCTACCCTGCATTTTCTCTGATGTTCTTGAATAGTTCTTCCTTTAGTGATTACCCAACTCCATTCAGTCTGGGATGAGAATTCATGTAAGGAGCCTTTGCTCTGCTGTGGGTACTAAACATTTCAGCAGATGCTACCTTAGTGATTCTAGGAGTTAAGCCCCGTGTGCTATGTTTACCAAGGGAATGTGTTGTGCTTTCTAGGTTTGATAGTATCAATCCACATCAAATGCTAGATGTCTGGCACATGGAGATCCAGCACATGGAATCGACCATGGCAACCATCTCCAAGTCAGCTGATTTGTTTGAAGTCAATGTTCCTGACTACAAGCAGCTGAGGCAGTGCAGAAAGGAGGCCTGTCAGCTAAAGGAACTCTGGGACACCATTGGAATGGTGACTTCCAGTATCCAAGCCTGGGAGGCCACCAGCTGGAGGAATATCAGTGTGGAAGCCATGGACTCAGAGTGCAAGCAGTTCGCCCGGCAAATCCGCAACCTAGATAAGGAGTTCAGAACCTGGGATGCATTCACAGGCCTGGAAAGCACAGTACTGAACACTCTGACCTCCCTGAGGGCCGTGGCTGAGCTGCAGAATCCTGCCATCCGGGAACGGCACTGGAGGCAACTGATGCAGGCCACAGGGGTGAATTTCACCATGGATCGGGACACCACCCTAGCTCACCTCCTGCAGCTTCAGCTCCACCACTTTGAGGATGAGGTCCGGGACATTGTGGACAGAGCAGTCAAAGAGATGAGTATGGAGAAGACCTTAAAGGAATTGCAGACTACCTGGGCCAGCATGGAGTTCCAGTATGAGACCCATGCGCGAACCCACATACCCTTGCTGCAGTCAGATGAGGACCTCATTGAGGTCCTGGAGGACAATCAGGTGCAACTTCAGAACCTGATGATGTCCAAGTATGTTGCTTTCTTCCTGGAAGAAGTGTCAAGCTGGCAGAAGAAGCTGTCCACGGCTGACTCGGTCATCTCTATCTGGTTTGAGGTGCAGCGTACCTGGTCTCACCTGGAGAGCATATTCATTGGCTCGGAAGACATCCGTGCTCAGCTACCCCAGGTAATAATCAGGGAATCCTATGCTACCTAGTCTCTGGTCCATGTCAATGGAAGGCCATCCCAATAATGTCAGGGTTCCTTTCTCTGCACTTCATGGTACCTCCTACAAACACTAATCTGGCCCACCAGCAAAAAAAGAAAAATGGTAATATGTTAGCAACAAGTTGCCTTTACATGAGGAAGAGAAAGGAGTGATTTAGTTTGTGTTCGTTCTCTCTCTCTCTCTCTCTCTCTCTCTCTCTCTCTCTCTCTGTCTCTCTCTCTCAAGTACTCATAAGAAATGAGATAGAAGACTAGCAGCTGTGGCTTGGGAATGACTCTTTATGGGTCAATGCATATAGGGCTTATAAGACAAGTAGTCAAAGAAATTGAATCTTGTTCTCAGGAAGTTCAAGATCATCCTCCCCAGCCAATGAACCATGCTGCAAACCTTTAATTGGCACAACCATGCCAGATACCAGCTCTCTGCTCAAGACTAACAACAGATTTCCCTAAAATATATGCGGCCATCATTACCTTCCCCTTCTCATTAGCCCTAATTAATGTGTCATTATCCACCTCTATCTCAGAGAACTCTAATTCCTCCCTTTTTGCCCTAGACTTCTGTATCCATTCAGTACAGCTAGTTCTTTGCTGACAAATTAGTTTGATTCTAAAATGTCACCAGTTGTCCCGGCCTTATTAAGAACTTAAAGCACATGATGCCACCCAACACTGCCATTCTCCATCACATCTATTGACACAGACTAGTGCAATAAGGTGGCTTAAAGGGTGACATTCACAATGGAAACTAACAGGGAACAATTCTGTAGGGTGCTTGTAATGAAGCCAATTCCAGACTTTATTTATCCTAAACACCAGCACCTGACGAAGAATAGGCTTAATTAGAAAGGGCAAGGACATAGGCACAGACTTTGTGAGAGAGTTTAAGAGGATTGTGAGAACCCTTTATGAAAAACATTAAAGAACTGGGTCTCTGGATAGTGCCACAGGTTTGTGCACACAGCCTGTAAATGCCTGCATTTCCCTCCTATTAAAAACATAAAGAAAGGAATTAGTCGCATTACACCCTAACTAGTAAGTATTTTCATCCATTATGTCTATTTCCCAACATTTCTGCATGTACACACATAGTTTTTACATAATTGCTTCAGGAATAATTAGAGTTTTCTGACTGGCTCTTTTCATTTGAACATTTACGCCAGGTATTTTCCATACCCCCTGTCACCTTGATACCTTTTTATTCTCAGTCAAAGCAAAACACGTCATGGAGAGGGGACTATAATGTACTTTACCCATGTCCCTTGTCTCTTGATCTCCTTGGGCAATGGCTGTGGCTTACAGGTAAGACAGTAGACCTAGACTTCAGCATTAACTCTCCCACATTGTGGAAGTTACTGAATGTCTTCATGCCTTGGTTTCTCATGTGTAAATTGGACAGATAATGGTACCTCTTTCAAAAAGTCTATTAAAACAATGCACACAGCATATACCATTATGTTTGCTGTTTGCAATAATGCCATCTATTCTTACTAGGTGCCACATTTAGGCCAAAATGCTTTATATATATTATATAATTAATATTTATACATAATATATTTACATATTACCTTCTAATATATGATAAATATAAAATTTTATAATATATAATATATTTATATTAACTTCTTCATAGTTTTAGCACCATGGAACTGATAACAGTAAATAATTTTGACAGCATAGTGATACCATTGAGAAAAAAACTTTGGTCATGCAAAGATTTCTATAGATCTAGAAAAACCATCCAATCTGCTGCCCACTTGACTTAGGAAGAGCTTATTGGACAGTTAGAATAAGAGTGGAGAGTCCCTGAGACTTTGTTAGGGGTCTACAAGGTACACACTACCTTAGTGATCCTGTGTGCTATTTGACGTTTTGACCTCTGCTCTTCCATAAGCACACATGAGCTATAATGTTCCACAGCCTGTCAGAGCAAAAATCAAAGGCAGAAACCCACGTGGGAACACTGATGAGGTCCATTAAGTTAAGCAGTCCTGCAATTTGGAGGTTGAAAGGAAAGCAAAAGGATGCTATTTGGGTTTTCAATGTAGCAGTTTGGGTTTTATTTTTAATACACTTTAGATTAAAAACATGGTGTTAGGCTAATGTGATAGATTTATTATTGTCACATCTTAATTTTATTTTGAAACCTCAAAGCAAACTCCCTGTTCTCTGGCTTTTTTCACCCTCCTCTGTCACAATAATTGCGGGGCTTTCGACTCAGGCATTGTGAGGAAGACATATCCGCTGGACTTGGGCTCCGCAGGCTGCCTTTGATCAGTTGTGGTTTTTCTATAATTGTCTGCAAAGAGAAGTTCCCTTGATTGTGGGTGAGAACTACACTTATCAGCAGTATAATGATAAGTATTTAGGATGTAGTGGTGGATTATATCGTTTTAGTAATGTGGCGGGCAGTTGTAGGCTCTCCTCTGTGATCCATGACTTTACTAGCCCTGAGTAGTTCTTTGGCTAGGTTCCTAGTACCAGGCATGATTTCCTTCTTATTGAATGGGTCTTAAGTCCAATTAAGGAGCTTCTGGTTACTGCCTAGGTATAAGCGTCACTGCCGTACCCTTAGGATTGCGGTGCCATGCTGCTTGATGTTGTGTCTCATGGGTGTCATAGCTTGAGAGGACTGTTGGTTTCTTTCCTCCCTTGGGAACTTGAGTGCCACCTTCTGGTATCGTGAAGGCTAGTCCTCAGGGAGGTGGCTTTCAGGTCATTTTAGGGCCCTGTATCTGAAGTTCATGATATCTCTAGCAATAGGGACTTACCTTCTACCTCTGACAGGGGAAGGGGGAAATCTGGGGCATCAGCAAGGACTGTAATATTTTGGGAGTCTCTTGGACAATCCTGACCAATGCAAAAGAGGGCTTCTCATGGCTGGTATTGAGAATTTGTCAGATAGTCTATAACTCCTGAGGAGAGCAGTGTCAGCCCATATGGGAAATTTTCATTTAAACTCTATATGTATATTTATATACAGACTTAAATGTGTTATTGATATTTAAGAGTAGAGAGTTAAAGTATGATTCCTATGACTCTTTAAGATATCCCTAAATACTCTTATTTTACCTTCCTCTTTGTGTATACCCTTCTTCCTCCACCCTAACATCACCCGTACTCTTGAAAGGAATTAAATAATTTAAAAGTTTCTTTTAAAATACTTTAGCTTCTAGTACACACTAGCAGATCACCTGAATAAACAAAAGAAAGGGTTCCAAGATGACCATGTCCAAATGCTGCTTTCCTCACCCGGGTCTCTTCTTGGGATTGGACTGGTTTCTGCCTCCAGATGACTGCAAGGGTCAATGTGAGACAAGTATTATTATTTTCTGTGTGTTTCATTTGTAGGACGCTAAGAGATTTGAAAGCATTGACTCTGACTTCAGAGAGCTGGTGTATGATGCTCAGAAAACCCCAAATGTGGTCGAAGCCACAAATAAGTCAGGTCTCTATGAAAAACTGGAAGATATTCAGAGCAGGTGGGTCCGCTCACTGCCCCTGCTGTGAGGAGGAAACAAACTTTCCTTTTCTGTCTCTGACCTTTATTATCTGCCTGCCAATGACAGCATGCTTGGCCCTTGCTTTGCCTACAGGTTTGGGCAACACAGGGCGTGGTATCCTTACGGGAGTTGATATATGTGTCAACAGATGTGTGCATTTGCGAATATCCCTAGGTATTCTTTATTCTTCTGTTTGTTTATATCTTACATATCGCAAACATAGTTGTCCTTCAGTTTCCACTCAGCATTGCTTCCAAGACAGCCTGCAGATATTCAGAAGTCTGGGCAAGTTCCTTATGCAAAATATAATTGTATATAACCTGTATAGCCCTCCCATGGGTTGTACCGCCCTCTGGTCTATTTATAATACCTAGCGCAATATAAATGCTTTGTAATGGCTATGTTGTATTGTTTAGGGATTAAGAACTAAAAATGTTTGGATGCATTAAAAAGAAAAAAAACACGTGAAGAGATTTTCTGAGCATTTTCAATTTTCAACCTGAAGGTGGTTGGACCCTCAGAAGAGGAATTTCCAGACGCTAAGGGCTGACTTTATTTGCATTTAGGTAATGCACGTGCAGCCTGGGAATAAGCATACTAAACTGTAAGAACCTGTGCTCTGTGCTCTCAGGTTGTGCCTGTGTGAGAAAGCCCTTGCAGAGTACCTAGACACCAAGAGACTCGCCTTCCCTCGCTTTTACTTCCTGTCCTCCTCTGACCTGCTAGACATCCTTTCCAATGGCACAGCCCCACAACAGGTAAGTTGGGTAGCAACTTCAAGATCATCCAAATGGCTGGGACACCCCAGCAGGGGGCTCCTCTTCCATGTTACTTTGGGCATCTCTGCTCCCTTCAGCTTTCCACACACACACACACACACACACACACACACACACACCCCACTCCTCACAGGCCACCCACCTCCCTAGCAGCTGAAACAGACGTGGAGTTGCAAAGGAATATGAAATTAAGCCTCCATCAGGAATGCCTTTGATCTGGCTCCGAGGTGACATCTAGTCAATTGTGGTCAACAGTGACAGCTATATAAAGAAGAATGATCTTCTGTCACTGGCAGGATGGCATGCATGGAGCTGGAGGAGGATGTGAAATGAGATAAGTCAGTCACTGGAAGACAGATGCCACATGTGGAGGCTCAAGTTGATCTCACAGAAGCAGGGGCAATGACAGTGGTTACCAGAGGAATGGGGGATGGCTAGTGAGTGAAAGGTACTGGGTGTGCCATGACTCAATAACTTTTAAAATTTGATAGCATAATAAGATAACTGTAGTATACCACAGTTTACATATTTCAAAAAAGCTAATAGAAGTTCAGTAATTCCAATATAAGAAAGAACCAGTGTTTGATATAACAGTCATACCAACCTCCCTGACCTGACCATATTTGTTATATAGATCTGTTGAAGTGTCATATCAGACCCCATAAGTCAGTACAATTATTGTGTACATATTTGTAAATTACAAATAAGAAGAATGATGCCTAGAGTTTCCAAAAGGCCTATAAGTTGAGTGATTTTATTGGTTAAGTCATAGGGTGGTTCAGTCAAAAAAAGCCTGTGAGGAATCCCAGGTTTGGGGCTCTCCCCTTTAATTCTAGTCATTTGTTGGCAGATAGGCTATTATTGTTTTAAATGGTTTTGCCTGTAAAAGTGAGGTTTGCTGAATAACATGGTTTTCGAGTGTCCGAATAACTAGATGAAGCTCCCTTGGTGTTTGTATCAACAGACAGTGGACCTCCAACTTGAATAAGACCCTGTGGAGGGTCTGTTATGAGCACACCCTCTCAGCCTCTCCCAGAACTTCTGATTTCCTGGATACAGGTGTGGCTGTAGGCTTTGTTTTTTTAGGTTTTCCCACATGAGCCCATACCTTTAGAGCCAATGCCATTGGCCTTGCAGGCTGTGTCTCCTGCTAAATGACAGGTGCTGCCTCTGTTCACACCTGAGATGAGTTCATAGATCTTTCATTTTTCCTCAGACTGAAGATGTATAGACCAAACATTCAACTGAGAAGTTGTTTGGCTGAATTCCTTCCCTTCCTTCTGGGTGATTTTTTTATTCATTTGAAGTACAAAGGGGTTTCTCTCTCCTTTTTTTTTCTCACACAGAAGGTAGCATACTGCATATTCCTGTTTGTACTTTGTCTTCATGGGGGAAGGGCAGAGTGTCACTCTGTGGTCCAAGGCAACCATAAACTTGTGATGCTTGTGCTCCTGCCTACTGAGAATTCAGGCATGTGGTATTAGTTTTGTACTTTGTACTTTGTATTTTGTAATTTTTTACTTAGTTATATGTCTTTCATCTCTGTCTCTGTCTCTCTGTCTCTCTCTGTCTCTCTGTCTCTCTCTCTTTCCCCACCCCAGCCCTCCATTCCAACATTTGCATGATACTCTATTCTGGTGTATCATAGTCACACCACTACATCACTATTATTTTCTTATCTCAAATGAAGTGGCATTGGTGCCACCTTGTGTTTTGGATACCCATCTTTTAGACCTAGAGATATTCCTAGAGAGTGCTGGCTGAAAGTAAATACACAACATCCTTGTTTGCACACACAACAATGCTTCCCTACATGGGAACTGTCCCCTTGGCATCACTGCCAACCATGCCTGAGAACTTCTCCAACAGAGCCAAAAATCAGATCCAGCAGGTCTTCGGTTTACTTGTTAATAAGAAGCAAATACTAAAGGGCATCGTCCTTGCATTTGTGGTCCTTCTGATTTTAGCCTGCAGATTGAGTTTCCCCAGTGGCCCAGGCACAGTGAAGTTGAACTATATGTCATATCAGTATTCTGCTTAGAGTTGTACTAACCCCATGTGTAGAAAGGGTCAGACTGTCCTCATCCTGTCTATAGCTTTAGTACCTAAGGTACTCATTCATAAGTATTCACTTCTCATTTAGTTGTAATAAATAATCCATTCCTCCCATATCCTAGTGAATGAAGCACAGTAAAGGTATTTCCTGACCCCTCTTCTGTGTGAGCAACTTAATGAATTGACTTAGAAGTCATAGTGACAGTAATTTCTTTTTTATCTAGATGTCTATAGAAATCAAAATGTATATTAATATGCAAAATATGTTTTTATTTATGTGTTTGCTTTATTTTGTTAGTTTACTGACACTTGAGATTTACCACTACCTGGAAACCATGGATTCTGTTGTCTTGACAGTTTTCTTCCACAATGTTTTAGAACATTTCTATTATACTAATCTGCCCCTGTCCCTTTAGGTTTTCCACACATCTGTAAACTGAGGTCTGTTACCTTTGACTGCAGAAACCGTCTTCTCTTTGAGTGTAGACTTAGCTCTTGGTCCACTTCCTTGGCATTCTTCAGAACTTCTTCATTTAGTTTTTGTGTCAGTTGAACCTCGAGTGCTGTTAATGCTGCTGTAAATTGATTTTGAATTTGCTTCCTTCGTTTCTTACCAGCCCATCTTTCATCTTGCGATTTACAGTGCCTACATTTCTTTTATTTAAATGAGAGCAAAACCAAATGATAGTTATTTCCCTTTAGGTTACACATTCATTCCTGTTTGCACTCCTCTGATCTCAGGAGAGGGCACTGACTCCCATGATGGAATCACAATGGTGCAATGTTCCCACCAGTTTTATATTCTTTTGGTCATGTCTGTCCAGCTCACATGGTCCCTATCTTCATACCTGCATAATTGCTGTAATCTTCCTTCAACACTCTTGACATTCACCCTTCTATGTTATGCTAGAGTTGTCCCTGGCATACCCTAGACAACCATGATCAGCTTCCTGTGCATCCTCTCAAACCCTTTGCCATGACTTCCTTTCTCAGGTTCAACGTCACCTTTCCAAGCTCTTTGACAACATGGCTAAGATGCAGTTCCAGTTAGATGCCAGTCAGAACCCAACCAAGACAAGCCTGGGCATGTACAGCAAAGAGGAGGAATATGTGGCCTTCAGTGAGCCCTGTGACTGCAGTGGACAGGTCAGCTACAGCCTCTTCCTCTCCTCGTACTTTGCCCACCCCTTACTACTCAAACCAAATTCATGAACATCAGTTTCTTCAAGCCAGAGCTTGTGACCTGGAAAAGAAACTTTTCTTGACTAGGGTCCACACTGAAGCTGCCTCTGATGCCTTACTCTCTCCAACATAAACATATGTCAACATTTTTGTTCCTTCACTCAGCAGAGACCAGTGCTCAGAGAAAAAAAATGCATACAGTCACTGCAGTCAGCTATGAGATTTTCTGATAATTGACAGTATAGAATACGTTAACACAGCCACCTCTGAAGTACCCCATGGGGGAATCTGGAGCTCAAATGCCTTCCTCAAATGTCCTTTTCTTAGATGTCTCCTCTCTGCAAATATAACCCAGAATCACTTCATCCCATAGTTCTTTTCCTCAGAGAGCCCACTACACACCCTTTCTCAAAGAAGTCCCACTACACCTCCAGGCCTCTCACATCCAACTGCAGGCACATGAATCATAGGACAAGTCCTTCCTTACACCCCACCCTGTCCTTCAGCACCGCTGAAGTAAAGTTCCATCCTGTTCATTATTTATAGTGATAGAGCCAAGCATTGTCCCTGGGGAAATGGGACTCACTTCCCATGAAGATACGGCCTGAACAAGAAGGTCTTTCAGAAGTTTCTACAGAAAGAAATTCTCCTATCAGAAAATAGTCCAAACTTCTCAGCTAGATGCAGGTGTCTGGCAACCTTGAGTTATAATTTAGAATATGCACTTTTGATACACTGGGACCAGAAGGCATACAACTGAGAAATGCCAGCTCAGCTAACATCTTTATGATGTATAGACAAGTCCATGAGAATCAACTAAATCTGCTTTAATCTGGGTCTGGGGTTCTTTGTATGAGCTCTAATTAGCATTGCACCACCCTGTCACCTGTTGCCATCTTCTTCTGTGTTCTGTGTTAGCACATTAGCCTAGCTCTCACTCATTACATCCAAGATTATAATCACAGAATCCCTTTGCCTTCCGGCATTTGATTTGTATACAATACTGGAACTCTGTTGTCTTCACTCCCTCAGGCTGGCTGAAAGAAAACAGATAGTATCGATCAACCCTTCTCAGGCTTGTGAAGTCTAACACAGAGCTCTTCTTCCAGGTTGAAATATGGTTAAACCGTGTGCTTCGTCACATGAAAGCCACTGTGAGGCATGAGATGACAGAGGCAGTCACTGCCTATGAGGAAAAGCCCAGGGATCAGTGGCTGTTTGATTACCCAGCTCAGGTATTTTCCTAGGTGAACCTTCCTAGACTTCTGTCCTTGTCTGTTTTTCTCCTCCAACAGCCTCTGTGGACCTTCTGAGGGAGAAGGGCCTCAAGCTAACTACCCAGTGCTGCACAATAGGAAAGGCTTGAATCCTAGACTATTGTGAGGACCAGAAGACAGAGCAGAGGCATTGACAGCCATGACTGAGTTCAACCATTGCTTTGGAAAATTTGGGTTAAGTTATCTGTATCATTGCTTATAGGAAAAAGAGGTGAGCAATTAAAGTCTGAATCCCCTTATGTATGGATGTGCCAGATTTTTGCTGACTATGAGGGGAAGCTCAGCAGGAGACAAGATGAGGCAGCCTTCCCCGCTGGTATTCACAGGCTGCTGAGGAACCTAGGCACTTGTAAATCACAGGGTAGGCTCAGAACTCCCTGGCATCTATAACTGGCTAGTAAGGTCTGAGGTTATCTTCCTGTGGATATACTTAAGACAAGCAAAAGAGCAGAGAGGAATAGAGAAGACCTGGGCATGACTGAAGCTGGATGGGCGAGAACAGGAAGCAGCTGATGGAGTCTATCTTGGAAACTGGAAGCCAGTTCTTATAAACCATGTTACAAGACTGTCTTGATCACAAATTTCAACTGAATTCTGCCCATGTTTCTCAGGAAGGTCCCGACTTAAAAAACAAGTGAAGGTTTAAATGACTCTGGCTGCAGTATACCCACTCTTCTTGCATCCTAATATGGGGTAGTACTGGTGTGGGTTGTGTTGATTTATCTAGGTGTTGAGAACAAGGAGAAATAATGGAAACCATAGAATTCAATTAGAGTGATGGTGGGTATTTGGTGGAATGAGAAGGAATAGCACCAATCTTTGAACATTACCAAGCGCCTGAGCAGGTAGGAGAGGCCAATCAAGAAAAGGAGCAAAGAATCTTAAAAGGAAAGTCTGGGACACAGTCACCACGAAATTTAAAAAGAGCTGTGGGTAGCAGACGAACAAATTTCCAGTTACTTCTATCAGGTCAGGCAAAGCAAAGACAAAGTCTCTCCCTGGGTGACTTAATGACGTCATTTCAGCAGAGGACAATGGAACAGGTCACATGGAAGTGGGCGGAAGGCTCTGAAGAGAGCAGAAAGGATGGAGTGTATGTGGAGAGCATGGAGACATAGGGCTGTAGAGAGAAATGCATCCCATCAGGCCATCTGATACAGCACCACTGCAGAGGACACGATCTCATAAGAAAGCACAAGTAACCTAATGGATGGGACTGCTTACAACAACTATTCCTGTTTCATGAAGGGAATAACTCCCATGAGGTTTCCTCATAGCATCAGCCCTGTATTAGAATTTTGAGCCAAAAAATATATCGTGCCTCCTGCTCATAAAAATGTAGTATCTAGAACAATGTCTCCAAAATCAAATGAAACTACTGATGAACTATGCAACTAAATCCTCCACTATAAATACTCAAAAGGATGTATTTGCCATGTACAAGTTCACAGTCAACAGGAGAAATGTTGGTTTAAATCCCCCTTTCTGTGTTTATTTATAATCTCTGACAAATACAAGCATAAAGACCACATTGTTTCTTTTATTCGTCTGACCTTCAAAAGTACTTATTTTCTGATTGTATATTTTGGGAAATTAAAGATATGGTAAAAAGATTAAGAGCAAGCAAATGTATACTCCTGCATTAGAATACTTGGACCATGAACAGATCAAAGGCTAAGCATCATCGAGATGCTCAGTGTGCTATACTCCTACATGGGGTAGAGGTACCGTCTTTGAGAAATAAGAGGTTATTCCTGTAGCTATTCCTAGAAACCTCACCATCAGCCAGAACAAGCCTTTGACTGTTCTCAACCATAATCCAGCTTTCAAGAGCAGAATGTGCTCTTCTCGTTTGTGCTGTAATTAGTTCACATCTCTGAGGACTTGGAGCATATGGTCGCCTTAGTCAATGATCAGGAAAGAGGGAGGGAAGGGGCCTTTCACCCACACAGTCACATCCTGAACTCTTGCTGCGTTGTGAGTGGGTTGCTTGGAAACAGCCCTGGTAACGGCCTTACTAAGCAGCTGTTGGTCCCACAGGTGGCTCTGACCTGCACTCAGATCTGGTGGACGACAGAGGTGGGCATTGCATTTGCCAGGCTGGAAGAAGGCTATGAGAATGCCATGAAGGACTACTATAAGAAGCAAGTGGCCCAACTCAAAACCCTTATCACCATGCTAATCGGGCAGCTCTCCAAGGGGGACAGGCAGAAGATCATGACCATATGCACTATTGATGTGCATGCCCGGGATGTGGTAGCCAAGATGATTGCTCAAAAGGTAGGTGCTGTATCACCAGATATGTTTCTCATTCCCTCTGGACAGCTCCAAGATAGCCCCTGGATCTACACATCATCAGAATGAGAAGCATGGTAGTTCCTGCTTCCTTTCAAACCTTCCAGCACAACAGTATAGGGGTAGTCCTTGATAGATGATAGCTCAGTGTATGATGTTTTGACTTAATGGAGGTAGGAAAACAATATGTATGTATTAGAGACTATACTTTTATTGTAGTGTGTAATTAAGAATATGAGCTACTCAACACAATCCTGTATTGGACATTATATAAAATGGTTTTATCCAACTATAGAGTAATGAAAATACTTTCACTGTGTAAGGTGGTTATGGTGTTTAGTAGGATAAGTGGATCAAATTCTTTTTCCACTTAAAACATTTCAATCTATCATGAGCTTATTATCGGGATGTAACCCCCGCATAATCTGGGAAACATCTGTAATCAGAACTGCCTATGCTTTTCTGTTCTATGGGCCAGAGTATCCTGCACTCTGAATTATCAGACAACATCTAAGCTGCCTAGAGGCTTCTATGTCCTATGAACAGAGGGCTACCTATCTATAAGGCACCCATCTGATCTGCCACTCCTCCTTTAGGTTGACAATGCCCAGGCTTTCCTCTGGCTGTCACAGCTACGCCATCGTTGGGATGATGAGGCCAAGCACTGCTTTGCTAACATCTGCGATGCCCAGTTTCTATATTCCTATGAGTACCTGGGAAATACCCCTCGCCTGGTGATCACGCCTTTGACTGATAGGTATGTGCTGTGGCCAGCTACTGATTGGTCTCTGTTTCTGGACAGGCTAACCAGTAGTCATCCACAATCAAGGTCATCATAATTTGCTGTCTGTTTACATAACTTCAGGAGAGAGAATCTTGTTTTCAGTATTCAAGAGAGCATATTCTCTACCCATCACCCTAGCTCATAAATGAATGAACTCAGGCTGCACATGGCAGCCACAAAACAAAACTATAAAGAATGCAAAGTGGTCTTCTCAGAACAAGCATCAGAGCCAGTCTATGAACTGTAGCTTTCTTGAGGAATTGTTGAGGCCATGAGGTACCCAACAATAGATCCAATACATGCTAGCTGCTTACCCACACCAAAAGTGACCTCACATTTGATCTTCCTAACTTATATCAAGAGGAGGTAGTAATGCACATGATCCCCCCACCACAACTCCTGAGGATAAGACAGTAATTCTATAGAGAAGTTATGAGGCCGGGGAATATCTCAGGTGGTAAAGTGCTCACCGTGCAAACATGAGGCCCTGAGTTCGTCCCCAGTTCTCATGTTTAAAAGTACATATGCATTCTCAACTGGGACATGTATTCACCTCTCATCCTCAGAATAAAAACCTGTAAGGAACATACTAGCAACCATTAAGGTATTTTCAATGTTTCAAGAGAGCATATTCTCTACCCTTCACCTTAGTTTCATAAATGAATGAAATCAGGCCTCACACTGAGCTGCTCACTGACATTTCCAGATGACTAAAATATTCTCTACCCTTAAATACCAATCCTAGTGAGAAGAAGGTAAACACATGCAGATAAAAATTTAACTAGAACAAGGGGCAGGGAGAAAGTGCTAGGCCTTAGACTCGACTAAGGCTCAAAGCCATTGGCTGTGAATTTCCAGGGATGGGACACAGAGTGTACCCTCTGAGCACAGAGGATCCCATCAAAGCAGGAAGAAAATGCCTAGAAGTTTTTGAGCAACAATAAAAATCAAGTGCCTGGATCTTCAGGGCCTGCTGGACCCGGGGGGAGACTGTCAGGGTGGTCATCCTGCAAAATCTGTGTCTGTACCACTCTTGCTGGCAAAAGGGACTCTAACATCTGTTTTGTTTCTCTGGATGTTTTAAGACAGCATCTCCCTGGAATGCACCATACAGTTCAGGTTGGCCCTGAATGTGTGATAATCTTTCCTCAAGCCCACACCACCACACAGCACATTTGTCAGTTGTCGCAGTAGATGTCCCCTCTCAACCCCGAGCCCCCGCCCAAGGGAAAGAACTATAGGTAATCATTACAGGAATGTCCCAAGCAAAGTCATGGAAATGAGAGACCTTGGAATGGATGTAGACTCCTGACTTTGGGAAAGGCTAGTCACTGCAGTCAGTCTAGGAATGTAAAAGATGTGTTCTTTATCCAATAAGTAATGATGAAAGTCATACTTACAAAATTTTATTCAGCAGTTAGAGTGGGCATGAAGAGAAGAGGGCATGGGGAAAATGTCATGAGATACAGTATTTTAGTTCTTCCCAAGTGCTCTCTCTCTCTCTCTCTCTCTCTCTCTCTCTCTCTCTCTCTCTCTCTCTCTCTCTCTCTGTGTGTGTGTGTGTGTGTGTGTGTGTGTGTGTGTGTGTGTGTGTGTGTGTGTATGCGCACGTGCAGAAGACATCCTTAAATATTATTCTTTAGGCATTTTCTACCTTTTTCCATTGTTTTGTTTTTGGATAGGGTCTCTCTCTGGCCTGGGAACTTGCCCAGTAGGCTAATCTAGCTGAGCAGCTCCAGGAATCCACCTACTTTGGTCTCCCTGGTCCTAGAGTTACAAGTACATACCTAGTTTTTTTTCTTTTTTCATGTGGAGTCTGAGGATTGAACTCAAGATGTTTAAAAATGCATGCAAGATAAGTACTTGTCTTAGCGTTTTATTGCTATAAAGAGACACCATGACTAAGGCAGCTCTTATAAAGGAAAACATTTCATTGGAGCTGGCTTACAGTTTCAGAGGTTTGGTCCATTATCATCATGCCAGGAAGCATGACAGACTGCAGGCAGACATGGTGCTGGATGAGCTGAGAGTTCTACATCTTGACCCAAAGACAACCAGGAGGAGGCTACAATGTTTTACACTGGGCAGTGCTTGAGCTTATATATTTCCTCAAAACCTTACCTCCACAGTAAAACACTTCCCCCAATAAGAATATACCTCCCCTAATAAGGCCACACCTCCTAATAGTGCCACTTCCCATAGGCCAAGCATATTTAAACCACCACAGTACTTTACCAACTGAGCCATCCCACCAGCCAGATAGCTGGTATCATCTGTCTTACAGTCAAATCCTCACACACATTTCCAAATATCGGATGAACATTTTCAAGTGACTTAAAGAAACCACTATTTATTGAACTGGGAAAGTATAGATACCCAGCATCCTCTATGAATGAAGACATCTTGGCTTGTTTGCCTCCAGGTTTTCTACATCATTCATTCATTTTCAAACCCCGTTTGAAAAGTCCCTTACACCCAGACTCCCACTCGTCATTCCCTTTTTATTCCCATGACTCCTTTTCTGTGTGATCCTCATGAGACCGCATCCCTGATTTCATTAGCTCCCCACTGCACTCCAACTAAAGTCTAAAGTCCTTGCAGGACATGGTAATCCCTGCTGATGCCCCCTTCTCCTCCATCCCTGGTACTGTCTTCAAAACCTCCTTTCTACTCATCACCAGAGCTTCATTCCAATTTGGAATTTTGTGCTTGGGGTTTCTTCCTCCAGGCTGTCTATTCCATCATGGCTCCTAATCCTTCCCTGACTACCATGTCTAAGGAGCAGCCTCTTCCTGGTGATGTACACCAGTCTTTCTCCTAACTTGCCCTGCCTTCTGAAATGATCTATTTGTCTGTTTGCTTTCTCTCTGCGATCAGTGACTTGTGTCTGCCTTGGGTATAAGATCACCAGCACCTAGGAGCACTGAATGAGTGAATGAAGGCCAAAAGTGGAAGTTGCAATCCTAAGGACAGGCGGCATCAAGGACAGGCGGCATCAAGGAGAGGCTGACTTGGGCTTTTACTTGCACTGGGTTACCTCTGGGGCCCGTCCATTGTAAGATGAAGGGAATTTTTCACCAATTCAAGGTACATTAAGACTGGATTCTCCCAATCCTCTTTTCCAGTTGTGCTTCTCAGTCAGACATCCATCATTAGAAAGAAACCTGGCAGCACATTTCCTTTTACTGTGAGTTTTCTGGCTTGCCATGGAATATGAGCTAATAGTTAGGGAAATTATATCACTTGAAACAGTATAATGAAGCTATTACATGTTTGAGCAGTTTGGTTAATGTCTGTCTCCCACTCTAGAGGGCATGTCCTGTGATAGCCTTGACTTTGGTTTGCCCTGTTCTGTTCTCAGAACTTAACACTGTGTTCAGCCATAACAAGCACTCAGGAAGGACTCCCCAAATTCATGCAGGGAAATGAGGCCTGAGGCATGGATGCCATTTTCCCATAGCATCCAGAGTTTTGCTTTCTTTTCTTTCTGCTGACCCATCAGATATTTCAAGTCATAGGAACTATAGACTCCTATGTCTCTAGATCTTGGTACTTGTCTGAAAGCTGAAGAAAATAATTAGTACGTTGGGATTTAGATGACACTGGTGCCCTAAGCCAAATGCCTGTGAGAGAGTGAGGAGAGTAGTTTGGCAATGAATTGTTTCTAAAACAGGCACTTATCCCCTCTTCTATGGAATATTGCAAATAACAACTCGAAAGAAGAATTTGCTGCAGATATTGGTAAGTGTGATACAAACCTTGAACTCATTTTGAACATTAAATGACTTTCTGACAGAGTATATGTAATTGAATATTTAAATAAGTTCCCCTTTCTCATTGATTTCCATTATTATCTCAAAAAATATTTTACTCAGTAAAAAAAGAAGAGAAGGAAGAGGAGGAAGAAGAGGAGGAGGAGGAGGAAAAAGGGGAGGAGGAAGAAGAGGAGGAGGAGAAATAAAATTGGTCTTCATATAGGAAATCACATTTTAGAAAGCATTCAGACTTTACTTATGTGTGGCATCAGGACATTTAATTCGCTCCTGCCAGAAGAATTAATCAAACGAACAATTGATCCATACAACCTTTGCACATTCATTAAAAGCAACCCATGTACAGTACATCCGACTGATTGTTCCCATGCCCGTGTCTTTGGAATTTCCCACTGCCAGGATGGGACTTGAATATGTAAGTAGGCTCTGTCGATGCTGTCACGGGACTTAGGTACAGCTCTAAATTGAGGAACCAAAAGGAAATGTTTTCTCAGGCTGAACAAAAGCAATTCTTCTAGGCTGTCCCTTAGCCTTGGGTGAGCACTTTCTATTTCCCCTCCCATTTTCTTCCCTCCCCTTCACACACAAATGCCCCTTTCTGCTCTGTACTATATTAGGTAGTTTTAATCAGCTGCTTATCAATTTTGAGCACCTCTTAATTTCTCTGGAAAAACTGTACTTAGGTGAGATATAATTGATGCAAAAGTCTTTGAAGGTGATTTACTGGAAAAGGACAGAGCCAGCAACTCTCTGGAAGTTTTTCTTCAATATGTCTGTTAAAGGAAATCTAAAAACATTAGTAGTTAGAGAAGAGAAGCCAAATCACCCAGAGGTGACCTGTCACTGTTTGCCAACTTCTTTCTATGTGTGGGTTCTAAAAAGAGAAATTGAGATCATACTGTGAGCTGTTATGAGACATAGAGGATTTCTCATTTTACTTAACACAGTGTTGTAAAAACCTCTTCTCTGAACATGGCAGCCATTACCATCGTTCTCAGGGCAGCTTAATCACTTCTTGCAAGACACTCTGAGGCTCTGGTCTGGTGGCTTTGCCTTCTTGCTCCACCTCTGATCTAGATATTTGTAGTTCTTCCCCAACTGCCTATGACCCGTAAGGTGATGACACGTTTAGATTGTGAAAGGTTAACTTAAGGGGAGAGATTCTATCTATGTCACTCATAGAAGATGTTATCCATGCTGAGTTGAGACTCTCAAGTGGCCAGGCTACTTTACTCCTGTAAGTAATGTCTCACCCATGCCCTCTAAGTAAACTCAATACGTACATTGGTAGTACATAAGTACATAAGTAGTTTATGTAATGTAACCATGTGGTGGGACATTTTGGTTATAACAATAAAGCTTCATGAACCCCTCTGAATGTTCCTCCAAGGTTCTTATCATTTCCTGAGATGATAACGTTAAAAATAACCAAATGGTACAAACTTATACTTCATCATCTGTGTACGTGTGTGCACACAAACATGTATGGGTAGGTGCACCTAGAGTCCTGAAGAGAGACTCAGGTCCCCTACAGCTGGAGTTACAAGTAGCTGTAAGTCACATGACTTGACAAGGGTGCTTCTATCCTAATTCCTGTCTCCTGAAAGAGCATCAGGTTATTCTAGCCACTAAGCCATGTCTCCAGTACCCCGTTGGTTTTGTTTGTTGAAAATTAATGTCCCTACTCTCCCTGATTTCTGAAAGTGTTCAGTGCAGGGCACATTAAATAGCTTTATATATTGCTTTAATGTCCCGATTCATTTTTCTGGTCACATATATCTCCTTTGGGTTTGGGCCTTAATTACTCCCAGGCTTCAGAGTCATGTGTTTATTGGCGATTGGATTTCCTTCCACTGAGGGTTACACTGTCACCACTCTGGTTCTTCACAAATTACTCTTAGGTTTAGAAAAGTTTCCATGGAAAGAGAAAGGTATTTACTTATACCTTTTGCTAGATTGTTTTAGTTTACTTTTTTTTAACCTCTTTGAGTCCTCCAGTAAATGTTTTGACTGTTGAAAATGGTGAGTCAAAATATTTTTTCATCGAACCATTTTTAATTACAAGTAATAGCAGCCCAAATTAAATCAACTTTGAATAAAAGAGGAAGTATTACACAAACCTGGGAACTGTGTCCATCTGGCAGGAACATGGTTAGCACTCAGCCCTAAACAAAAAAGACCCTAACCCTAACCCTAACCCTAACCCTAACCCTAACCCTAACCTCATGGACAGACAATGTTCTGTGCACTTAGATGGTAGCAGACACTTGGACTGTTTCCAGCTGTGGACATTATCACAATACTAATATGAACATTTTCATGCAAGTCTGGCTTGTGAATGTGGGTTTTGCTTGGATGGGGACCTATTAGGTCTTATGCTCTCTCATGCTTGACTTTGAGAAACTTCCTAATTGTTTTCCAAAATGGGCGTACTATTTTAGACTCTCACCAGCACTGAATCCTTGATGGTGGTGGTCATTGTTGACGTACTGTTGCAGCCATGGTGGTCAGTGTAGAGGGTTCTCTCATCCAGACTGTACTTTGCGTTTTCCATGTCAAGCAACTTTTAGCATGTACATTGCACTGTTCAAATTTCTTCTTCAGTACAATAACATCTGTTTGTGTTCTTTTGGAACTGTGGAGAGTCTTTGTATGCTCTGCTAGATTACATATATGCTTCCAGAGATGTTATCCTAGTTGGTGGTGTATCTTTTCATTTTCTTTATAGTATCTTTTGAAGTTCAAAGGTCTTGAATTTTGATGCAGTCTAATATTTAATGCTTGAGTGTTACTGTCTTTGTTTCTTTGCTTGCTTGATTTAAATTATCTTAATTTATTTTCTTTTGTGAGTATGGAAACTTTTACCAATTATCTTTTATTTTTCCCATTTAATGCCCAGATTTAGAAATTCCAAGCATTTTACTTACAAGTATTTTGGGTTTTCTGTCATTTCTAGCATTTCTTTTCATACATGAGACTCAGAAGCCATGTGATTGTGTTGTTACCACTCAAAACTAGTTATAGGCACCCTACTCGTTATGCTAGAGAGATTGCCTCAGGGATACTTGGGCTGTTTGTGCCATTTCTTTGCATCATATATTGAGAGGATACTTCCTAGATAGTATAAGCAAAGAGAAAATGCACCCTAAACAGAAAGGACCTCATAACCTAAACAGACACAGAAGCATAGCCAGGTATGGTAAATATGAGACAATAAAATGTAAATGTTGGGCTGGGAATTTAGCTCAGTGGTAGAGCGCTTGCCTAGCAAGCACAAGGCCCTGGGTTCAGTCCTCAGCTCCAAAAAAAAAATGTAAATGTTATAATGGAAAAGGAAAATTTGTTCTAGATTGAAGTAGATGCCATTTTTCTTCCCTTAACACTGCCTTTTATGTTGTGGTTGGGACCTGTTAAAGTCTCTGACCCTTTTACATGGGCCTCCCTCTAACTACATTTCCCCAAGTTCTCTGTGTGTACAAGGGTTAGAGGACAACTTTGCATTTGTCTTTTTGAAGACAAACTTCTTCATATCTGGTGCATCATTTTTAATATTTCATTAATATTCCATACAATATTTTTTATCATATTCACCCTGAATCCTCCCTTTAGCTTCCTCCAGAGCCACTCCTTACCTCCCTAACCCACTCCCAACTTTGTGGGTTTTTTTAGAGCATCATTTTTAATTACTAAAAATGTTCAGAAATTTAGTCCTGGTTAAAACCAGTGGGTCACAAAGCAAAATGATGTGACTATGAGAAGAGAGCCTAGAGGAAAAAGGGACAGAGATGTGTGTGTTTGTGTGTGTGCGTGTGTGTGTGTGTGAGAGAGAGAGGGGGGTGGGGGAGGGGAGAGAAAGGAGAAGAGAAGATAGGATGGGAAAAAATAGAATGCAGTATGCATGTGTATGAAACTGTCAAAGAACAAGTGAAACCAATGAAAAAGTTTTGTCTATCTTCTACATGATGAACCAATTCTTAATTCAAATTACCAATAGTGATATTATTGAATGTTGGGACAGCTGAGTTCTGGGCATATTGCTTGAGACCTCGCTCCAGGTAAAGACTGCTGTACCAGTTTGATCCCTCAGTTCTCACCATTGTAAAAGTCCCTGTTCTTTGAGTTGAGTGGAAATGATGACTATGCCGAGGTCATGTCTACAGTCGTGTGTCACTCTGTGGTAGGTTAGTGAGCTTTCCGTCACTGTGACAACAACCAAATTGGAAGAAGAAATATTTGTTTGGGCTTCTAGATTCAGGGGTTTTATTCTTCATCACCTGGACATGATGCTTTGGTCCTGTGACAGCACAGGGCATTGTGGTAGAAGAGCATGTTGGAGAGTGCCTCGTCGACTCATGGCAGAGCATCTCCCACAAGGAAGCAAGAGCAGATGGAAGTTGCTTGTGTGTTTAAAAAGATGGCTTAAGGAGGCCACAGGGCCTTCTAGAGTAGGTATCTGTCTGAAGGATGGGTACATGTGACTGGCTAGGTGGTTTGAGCATCTTGGCAGTGTCTGCTACAGCAGATGGCCTCTGCTTGCTTTGGGCTCTTCTTGTTGCCCATTCTAAAGTCCCTATTGATGGTGTTTTAGTTATTAGATCCAATCAGATGGCCCAGTTCCCCAACTGCTAAGCCCCAGCCTACCTTTTGTTAGAGATGTTAGATTTATTGACTTTGGAAACTTCTTTGGGTTCTGAGTTCTATTACTATGGATGGAAATAACAACATTTTGATATTCCCCAAGTGCCCAGAAACTCAGCATATCCTCAAAATAAGAGTGTCACCTAGTTCCAAATATTTCACTCAAATGAGTTCTTTGTTTCCAATGGGAATTCTGCTTTGTGAAACATTGCCTTTATAAACTTCCAAATTCTATGTGGATACTGCAACTCCAGAGCAAAGAGGCCAAGCCTGACTCGTCAGCTTTAGGAAGAGAGATATGAGACAGAAGGCGGTGGTGTGTATCTTAGTTAGGCTTCTGATAATTCAGGCTGATGCCTTTCCTCCTGTGTATGGAGTTTCGAACTTCAGTGACTGGGAGAGGTGGCAGCTATGGATCAGTATGGAACCAGAAACCAAGAGCTGAAGAAGCTAGATGTAGGGCTCTGTGAAGGGCTGGCTAGAGTAGCCAAATGGCAACAGGGGCCAAGAAAGATGATAAGAGGACCATTCAGCTTTTTACCTCAACCCTCATTTACTTCATCTTACTTCACAGTCCATCCAATGCTCAATGTCTGTCATCTTGCCCCATGGCCTGTATCATGTTCAATGTCCCAATTTGTCCATGGAAAGTAAGGTAAGCCAAGGAGCCTGCATGGCTAAAGGTTAAGGCTGAATGTAGCCCAAATCCCTGTGATCAGCTAAGTCAGTGCCCCGCATTTCACAAACAGATGAAATGATTCCAACCCACTTCTCTCTGCCCAAGGAGACTGGCCTCCTAGGTTTTACTCTGAGACTGAAACATAAATGGGAAATTGATTAGTGGAGAATACAGAAATATAAATGTTAGCCCCTTCAACACTATGTTGGTGCTGAACTCCATTCAACCAAGAAAGGCCTCTCACCATCTGGCAGGAAAGGAACTGACTCAGTTGCTGGTCACCCTGAAGCATCAGATACTAAACCAGGCAGATAATACTGGACACTGATTCTATCAGACAGACATCATGAGTAGAGTCTGTATTCATTTGCTAGGCATGAAAAAAAAGTTAGACCATTGATGCAATTTAACAGATTTATTGAGGTATACTTTTAGCGTTTTAAAGGGTATATAAACGTATCTTTTATGGCATTGTGGTAAATCCCTACTCCCACCCCAGGCCTTGGCAGCCATTGATCTAATGGCTGTCTCTATCGTTCATTTCTAGATGTTTCATACAATCGTTTTATCTGTCTTCTTCCACTTGTAGAACATGGCGATGATTCATCTGTTCTGTACTATGTTCACACCTCCGTTTCCTTCCTATTGTCCCAGGACTGGTCTGTTGCTTGGATACTGCATTTCATCTATCTATTGGCCATAGATAGGCATTTGAGTTTCACTTAGTTTTATTGATATGACTATCATGACCATGATTGAGTTCTATGAATGAGTGAACTTATTTTTCTTGGGGAAACTCCAAGGAAGGGAATTTCTGAATTATATGAAAAGCCCTTCTTTGAAGAAATGTTTAGCTGGTCTTTCAAAGTAAATGTATCATGTAACATTCCCACCAGCAACATTTAAGCTTTCTCTTGAATCCTTGCCATTATTTCTTATTGCTATATTCTGTATTGTAGACATCCTGGGTAATGTATCTTTTGTGGACTTTTTATCTAATGAGCACAACTAAATGAAACTATGAAAACTACGAATACTTTGAATACCTTAAATAATTGTGTGCTTGATGTGTGTATAGGAGGGGTGTAATATGTGTATGTAGTAGTATGTATGCATACATCTATAGTATGTGAAGTGGAAATGTGTGTAAGTGCAGCATGTTGGGTATGTGTATTTTGTGTGTGTGTGTATGTGTACGTATGTGAGTGTGTATATGTGTGTGTTGCATGTATACATGGGTTCACATGCCATTGGGTAACAATGTTCCTTTATTTTAATGACAATGTCTCTCTTACTGAATGAACCTGGAGCACACCATTTCAGCCATACTGGCTGTCCAGGGAGTATGAAGGATCCTATGTCTCCATCTCCATAACCAATTCACACGTGTGCATGCATATACTACACAGTGCTTGGATTACAGGAATGTATCACCAATACCCAGATTTCACATGGGAACTGAGTATCTGCAGTTGGGTCCTCATACTTGAGCAGCATAAGCACTTTACCACTGAACCATCTCCTCAGCTCCAACAATATTAATCTTAAAGCTGATGTTATGCTATTGTCATTAGTGAAGATAGTAATAAGAATACTAAATTAAATGATTACTTTTGGAATAAACCATTCATGTGCTTCTTAAAGAATCTCTGAGGGCTCATATGTGCCTAGAGCTCTGCTGGGTCCTGAAGGTAAAGCAATGAACAAGAAAGTTGTGCATCCTAACTCCTATAAATGCGGATATGAGAAATCTGTGTGACATACATGGTGGGCATTAAGGTGGACAGAGTAGAACAGGGGCTCAGCTAAGCAGCTTCTTCTTACTCATCCCAGTCCTGCCGGGATTGGGGATACTTCATGCATAGACTAATGTCAACTCCTACCCAGAAGTTACTAGCTATTGCCTAGACAGATGGGAAATGAATATCACCTAGGTAGGCTCAAAGGGGTTGTTAGAGTGGGGAGGAGAAAGGGCCAACACAGTCTCAGAGCACTTGGAAAGCAAGGGTTGCTCTTCATAGCTTGTTGTTGGTGTGCTTTCGGAGAGAGCTTCAATGCAGCTAGAGTAGAACATGCAATCAAGGTTAAGATGGGCCAGTGAGGAGCCACAATGCCCTACGGGGAGGTTGTAATGGTAATTTTAAAAGGTATGTAGTTTTTCTACCCCCTGCTAGGTCCCAAATGAATAAGACTGAGGCTGATTTATTTAATTAAGCTTTACTGCATAATACCTGGGCAGTCATTGATCTATTTTAATCCTCTAAGATAATCTGACTACCCCTGCCCCCCAGCCAAAATCCCCAAGATTTTTACATTTTAGTATTGGTCTGGCTCTCTGGGCTTTAGTTGAATTTTCTTGTCCTCATAGTAGCTGGATCCCCCTTACTCTTTTCTCTCTTTTTCTCCCCTGGGTGGCAGAAGTCCCACCCAATTCTCTCTTCTGCCCAGTCATTGACTGATCAGCTTTTATTGGAAAGGCAGAGAATAAACGGTATACATTGTTTACACAAACTTGAAACAGGAGATATTTGGAATAAGCATTACAGTGCCTTGTCTGGATTGCAACAAGATAATCTTTACACAGTGCACAAAACCATTATGCATACAGGAGGCAGTCATGATCAGATTGGGTTGTTCTTTGGGAAGTTCAGGCTCTGTGGGGAACAGACAGGGGAGATGTTCTGGGTTTTCTTTCCTTGGTAGATGGTAAGTCAGGCCTATCTCTCCTTGAGCTTCCAACTCCCTGACACCCAGCAGAGCCATCAATGGCACAGGTAATAGAATTCTCCCTCCTGTGTTTTGCAGGTGCTACATCACTCTCACTCAGTCTCTACACTTGACCATGAGTGGGGCTCCAGCCGGACCTGCAGGCACAGGCAAGACAGAGACCACCAAGGACCTGGGCCGAGCACTGGGCATCATGGTCTATGTGTTTAACTGTTCCGAGCAGATGGACTACAAGGTAAGCACTTGCTTGTCTTCTGGAGAGACTGACATTTGGGTGGCAGATCAGATCAGGTGCTTGGTTTATCTGTATTTTTATTTCCCTTCTATCCCAGGAGATACAGAATCCAGACAGGAGGTTTCTTCTTCCTCTTTCACAGTAGACTTAAGGTCACTTTAACCCTTATTGGCCTCCTGTCAACCTCTTAGGTAATCAAGAGGCACAGCCTGTTACATCCTGACTCCACTGATGAACTTTGTAAACAAATAGATTATTTGACAAAGTGGCCTTTCTCTTGTCACCTATAAAATGACGATACTAAACAACTCCCCCCTCCCGCCAAAGTCCTAAATTTACTGTCGGGTGAAAGGGCAGAGAGACTCACGAGTAGCTAAGATGAAAACACTGGCTCCAGGTCATGGTTTTATGTGCTCTCTTCTGTAAAAAGGGGCATTCTCCTAGGATATTATGCAAAGGCAGATGAGAATCCTGTAACCAGAAGAGATCAGCCACTACTCTCTGCAGGAGAGGCCTGCCAACAGGCAGTGCAAAGACAGTGTACTTCATCCCCAAACCCAGCACTTTTCAAACAATGAATGTGTTCCAGGTTGTATCCTGGAGAAAAGCCAGAGAAACAAAAGGCCCACAAGGTCACTTTCAAATAGAGACATTCTACTCGCAAACGAATAAAAACTCATTTTAAAGATACGTAATGACAGCTTGCCCTGCTGCCTCTAGATAGGGTTTTCTCATACTGTATGTTTTTAATAAGATACCTTATGATTCTCTTGTAACAGATAATGTGAAAGTTTCAGAGTAGAAAAAAATGATGTGAATTAGATCAAATAAAATTTCATGTTTGAAAATACACTTAGTGTAGAAATAATTTTAGAGACTGCAGTTACTAAACCATGACCCTTTAGACAACACTCATTTTTCAGAACGGGGATAGTTAACTTTAGTACATACCCCTTCTGTGTACAGAGTCCTGGGAAGCCACGTTTTCTCATAGCAAATAAACAGAAGGGGCATCCAGACCTGCATCCAATCCTTCCCTGAGCCATCGCCTCTAAATTTGAGCGCAGCTGTTTTTATTGATGAATACATTAAGATAATGTTTCTTTTCAAGGCTGCAAGAAGATTTTCTTTTCCTCTTTAAAGAAATAAGCTCAGCTTTAAGGATTATTTTGAGCTTTTAGATTCTTCTGTAGTTAATTATTGGCAGGATTGCTGATATAAGTAAATCTCCCAAGGGGAACATTGTGGAAGACACACTCATTTGAACGTAGAAGGCGTGTGTTTTCATGGCAGAAAATCAGCAGATTTCTTCAAAGTCAAATCAAGCACAGCAAACAGAAAGAGTTGACTCCACAGCCAGGGATCATAAAGGCCATTTATCACAATTCTTTCAAACTTAATCGATTGTCCCTAACCCCACTGATTGCTCTGAAAGTACAGGGTAGAAGAGCATTTGTCCTTGGCTCACTTGGGCTGTCAGTTAAGTTTCAATCTTTTGAGTCCAGGCCAGACATGGACTAGGGCAATATCAATAGGAGACTAATGGTAGCCCAAAATGAAGGTTTTCATTTCCTATGCACCAAGCATCATTGTAATCAGATAGCTTCACTAAACTGCTTCTGCAAGCCTTTCCTCTTTATTGTCCAGCTGTCTGGGAACTATATTTTATCACAGAATACTCCAGAAACAAAGTGGGTTGGTTTACTGGTTACTTCCATTGCTGAGAACTCAGGGAACATTTGCGAAGAGACCAAAACAGATGAGGTTTCATCTTGCAGAACAAAAGTAGCCACAAGGGAGGTCCTACCAGGGAGTGTCCTTGGGGATAGGAAGACAGAACTGGGAAAGATTCTGAAAGACAAAAGGCTAGGGTGTCACTTAGTGGGAGAATGCTTACTTAGCATGCAGAAATCAATAGGCCTCTGGGTTTAATCTCTAGCAGCAGAGGAGGTCAGGTGATCAGTGAAAGGCAGGAGAGGAAGGAGGACAGAAAGACTAGATACTAGGGGATCTATTCAAAACACTTAGTAGAGGAATGAGTAGAGCACTGGAACTTACCTCTGAAGATGAACTGTGACAGGCCAGAATATTGTCTAGGAATCTCCTCAGCCACAAGTCAGTACATGTGGCTCATAGGATATTTAAGAAATTTTCTTTATGACCAGGGCCAGTTTCTTTAGGTTTGAGAAACAACCCAAAAGTCTTTACTCTGGTGTCTAAGAATACTCAAGACCCCTGTTTAAACTCAAGCCTGCTGGAAAAACTTGCAGCCAGCTGAGTCAGGAGTGGACAAAGAACTGTGATTTTCAGTGAGGACACAGAAGAAACATGGGAGAGCCCTGGGAGGACCCTGTGGATGATATAGATGAGTAGACAGATGGAGCAGGTAAATCAATAATTGAAAGATGATGTATATGCATCGGTTGAATATAGTCCAGCCTATCTGGAGAGACAAAACATTTATGGACTAATTGATAGGACTAATTTTTGCTGAAATGCCACAATCCAGGGCATGAATGAGTAACCTATAAACTCTAGGCCTTGGAATATCCCATAACATGGGTGCAGACACAGTGGTTGCTGGTGAGGAAACACATTAAAGAGCTCATAAGACCCAAAGCCATTTGAGTCCTGAGATGTAACACTTTAACATAGCATGGTCTAAAGCCTGGCTTTAAAGCCAGGATCTAGTTCTAAGCAGCCAGCATTCCTACCCAAGCCCTCATCAGCTTCACTCCTGAGTTTTTCTCCTAGAGCCTGTCTGGGATAAGGAGAGAAAGGAATGAGAGCCAGGCATAGCTCTCATGCATTTTGATGTGTCTGTTATGACACTAACAATAATAGATTCTGCTTACATTTCTCCAGGATAGAGACTAGAACTGAGCATGGTGTAGTGGCCAGGCAGTCTTAGGGAGCATTGGAGGATGTCAGGAGGGTCATGGGGATAGAGTATGGATGTCAAGGACCATAAGCCCTTCAAATGATGGGCTACAAAAAGACCTATGGGCTTTAAAATAACAGGAAATCGTAAGCATGCCAGGAGGTCATTGTAGGGATCCACATGAGCAGAGGCAGCTGGAGAGGAGATGAGAAAAAGTTACAGTCCTTCAGACAGAAAGAGAGAGGGCCCGAACATCAAGACAGTAAAGGGGGAAAGAAATAACGAGAGGCTTAAAGGAAGCAAAGCCAATTAATGATCTAGGAAACATGACAAAGAGTTGACAAAGCACACAGGCACTAGAGAGGGGGGCTAGGGATGTAGGTGGTGACCTCCTGAACTTCTGTCCCAGGAATTCCAACAGGATACCAGCCCACTCAACTCCACAAACATAGGTGGAGGGCCTGGGTGTTCCTAGAACAGCACAGAAATGTAGACAGAGGGAAAATAGAAAACTTAACAAAGCTAGCCAGAGTCCCTAGACACAGCCAATTAACTCTGAGAAGACCTATTGGTCTTCTCAGAGATGGAATTTGACAAGTTGATGACATATGAGCCATAAATGAATTCACCCACATCAGAATAACGCTGCAAAGCTTATTAGAACACTGCAGCAGAGCTGAAATGGGTAAAACAGCCAAGAGAAACTTTACACAGAGCCATTTAAAGGTTGCTTTTATGTGCAAGGTTTGCACATGGACTGTCAGGCAGTGTTTCAGTGACACAGTGTCCTGGAATAATTGTAGTCAGAATTTATCGTGGTTAGCAACAGCCTGGTCCCGAGGCAATGATGGTCTCGCCCTGAGTCAGATATGGCACAGCACAACCGCCTGGCCTACACTGGCACCCACATTCTGCAGCTACAACTTATAACAGGAGTTCTTTCTGATGAGATAATGGTCCTGTTTGTAGGCAGAAGTGACCTAGCACAGCCATTCATTGTGGAATGCCATCTACAACTCATATTACAGCAGTAATAATTTCCCTCTGACCTTAATACAGAGGCTGCTACAGAAACATCCAATGGCTTTGAAGCTGATAACACTTGGAATGATTTCTGAACCATGGTGGGGAGGGGCTAGCCTACTGTAAGAGTCATGCCTATGTCTCAAGACTTCTGACGCCCTCGGCTTCTCCAATGTCATTTTCCCACCTCTCCTCTCTTGATCTCTCTATCCCATATGCTGTTCTTTTGTGGAGTTTCCATTTCAACTTCTGGTGCCTCCACATCTGTCCCCATCTTCACCAATATTCTAGTCCTGGCTCTAGTTAGGCACAGGGTTTCTGGTACAGATGGTCTCTCCCACCTTGGGGGGAGCTTGCCACTCTTCCCTGTCATATTTCTCAACCCATCACTATGTTGGAAACGTCAGTCATCCTGCCTGTGTGAACACTTAGTTCCCTAGTGCAACTCAGTCATCACCATGGATTCCCCTCACCATCCTCCACTTTCATCCTTTTGCTGTGACCTGCCCTTATTCCAGGCTAAGAGCTCTGCCTAGGTGATGCTCCCACTTACCAATGATACCAAGAGATGTGTACAGCAAGCAAGTGGGGTGACATGAGTTCTACTGCTGGTTCTCAGGGAATAATGAATTTAAGACCTGTACTTATGGAAGGTTTTATGTTAGGCTTACGATTTGGTTCCTGAATTTCTAATTTAGGGTCCATTGTACTTATCAGGTTGATATATACATTTATACACCTACATGAACATACATACATACATACATACATACATACATACATACATACAAAGGGTGGGTGTGTGGATGCATACATACATTTATACATACATACATAGATACATACATACAAAGAGTGGGTGTGTGAATAGATAGATATATACATACATAGATACATAGATTCGCACATAAATACATAGATAGATGACAGATAATAGTCTCAACCTATAGGGAGAATAAAACACAATGCCTGGCACTCCCTCATTCTCCTGGAGACATCCCTAATTACTAGCCCTAAGGCAGCTGTGTCATCTTCTCTTTTCTCACAAGAATGTCACCCACAGAAAGACCTTTCTTTTCTATCCTGTGTACTGTTGATTCCTCATGTCCCAAACATTCTCCAGCAGACAGTACCTACTCAATTAATATTTGTTAGGTGAATAGATAAGCAGGATAGCATGGTTTTGCTTTAATTTACTAGTAGTCTTCTTTTGTAGAGCATTTTCAAATTTGGAGAAAAACTGGTACACAGCACCCTCATTTCTCTCCCTTCCTCATACATAGTCCCCATCCAATAAATCATATTACATTAAATGATAGGTGATCTAGGTAGTTTTATGTCAACTTGACACAGCTAGAATCACTGCAGTGGATGAAGATTCAATTGAGACTCTGCCTCCATAAGATCAAATTGTAGGCAAGTCCACAGGGCATGTGGAAGGGCCCAGTCTATGGTGATGGTGGTCCTGGGTTCTGTAAAAAATCAGGGTGAGTAAGCCAATAGACAGCACTTCTCCCTGGCCTCCACATCAGCTCCTGCCTCCAGGATCCTGCTCTGTTTGAGTTCCTATTCTGACTTTCTTCAATGATGAACAAGGCTGTGGAAGTGTACGTTAAATAAACCCTTTCTTCTCCAGCTTGCTTTTTGGTCAGTGTTTTATCACAGCTACAGTACTAACTAAGACAACATGTTAGTGTAGCATAGACAGTGCCAAAACACTGCTCTAAACTAAATCTAAGACTATGTCGGGATCCACTGTTTTGAAGAACAGTTGAAAATATAGCTCCATGGGCTTAAGGAAGTATATAATATCATCTACCCAATGTGACAGTACCATGTGCAGTCCTCTCTCTGCCTCTTCTCTACCTGGGTCTCATTCTCTTCTCCCCTATTCCTTCCCTCAAAACTCTTGGGCAATTGATGATCCTTTCGGTTCTCTTATGTTTGCCTTTCCCTCCTGAGTTTGAGTTGTAGGGTTTAACGTGGCTTGGGATGCATTTTCCCTAGCTCTTTAAACTCTGCCCTACATCTAACCTTGCCTAGGTAGCTTCCTGACTGATTCTGACAAACCATTGCCTTAATCATCTCTGCTCATGCAAACCTCTAAAGACTCCTTGTAATAAATTCAAGGCTTTGTATTACTAAGACTTTCCTTAGTAATCAATTTTCCATCCCAAATGGCACCTTTACTTTTCTCTGGGCACATCATTATTTTGCTCATTTTTCTTCAATAATCTTTCATCCTCCTGGATGGCCTTCCCCTCTCCCCACCACACAGACAGGAACATGCACTACAGAGTGCTTTCTGAAGCACCTTCTTCTGGGAACTAGGTATTCAGGCTTATGTCTGCCTCCTTTTGTTTTCTCAGTAGCCCCATTTTATTGGAGTGTATTCTGAGATGATCAGAGGAAAAAGAAATTGCAGCCATATAACAAATTCATCTTATTTCATAAATTTATAGTGTATATATGCATATGAGCATATATGTATGTGTATGCATTTTTGTGTAGAAGGAAAAAGAAGGAAAGAGAGAGGGAAAGAGACAAATATGTGTGTATGTATGTATGTATATATATGTATATATATATATTCTTTTTAGATTAGACAAATACATGCTCTCCTACTGATCTACCCTCATAGCCCATTGGTATATATTTAGAACTTGGCAAAGGTGGATTATGGGATGTACTGTTTCCCCTGCTTTCATGATAGCAAAATCCTTTTCTCAAGGAACTTCTGGTTTTCCACAAAACCTATCTTGGAATGTGCTATTGTTCTGCCATGTTGTCTTCACCTATCACACTGGACTATTCTTATCCATTCCTCTCTGGGCTCTGTAACTCTGTGACACTGTGGTCTGCAGTATTCACCAAAACCAATACTTCTGTAGCAATTCCCTCTGATTTGTATCTTATTGCCAACACCTTCCCAAAAGTCCCTGAAGGAACCATATCCAGCAGTGGGTCCTATACACACAAGCAGTCATTTCATAAATGACATCACAATAGATGTCAGGGCTCCTATGACTGCAAATCACTGGCATTTTAGAGGCATCCTGTAGCCTCCTGTACCTGCCCCTCACCACTCTCACATTGCTCAGTAGTTCCTCCTTAATGCCAAATTTTTTATATTTTAGGACAGAAATATATTCTTCCATTTGAAATTCGTTTTCTGCTTTCATTTGACAAGATTTGCCCTTAGTTGCCTCTATAACTGTTGTCAGTTCCTGACATCCCCAGCCCCACTTTACCTGGGAAGTCTGAGCGGCAGGGCATGGATTGAAAATGTGGGCATTGGGTTCCCATTAGGGTGTGCCAAAGCCTGAACAGAAGCTTATTTGTCTATGTGGTATAAGAGAAGCTATCTTTTATTCATTTCCTGGGACTTTGAACATTCCAGAATGCTCAGGAAGAAACCCCGATGGCATCTTAAAGGGGTTTCTCCCTACAGCATTGTGGAAAGCTTGTTTGATACCATGACTTGTGTTGTGACCTGTTGCCTTCAAAAGCATAATTGTTCTTGAAATTACAATGCTAGTTTCAGGAGACTGATGTGTCTACAATAACAAGGCTGGAAAATGACTGTGGGCACCACTCTAAGGTGTTGTCATCATTTAATCTTTATATGTTTCCTTGCAGTCCTGTGGCAACATCTACAAAGGCCTGGCTCAGACTGGTGCCTGGGGCTGTTTTGATGAATTTAACCGAATCTCTGTGGAGGTCTTGTCAGTGGTGGCTGTGCAGGTATGAACAAAGAGGGGGTGGGAGCCTTGCAGTCTTCATAGCTGGCCCTGTGGAAGTCTATAGCCTGGTGTTTTCACTCTTCCTCAACATTTTCTCCTACCACTTGCCATTCCATTCCCCTTTCTCCATCCTCACGATAAGTCTCCCTCCATGACCCATCAAAGCACATCCATTTCTAACTAGGAGAGTCTCCTCTGTGTATAAAGCAAGGACAGAAATTATCTGCCCTACCTGCTTCAAAGGGGGGATCCCAGCCGCTTGAGAGCATGCACATTGGCTGTAAAATCAGGGCTCCAGTGTCTTTTCATTGTTATAAAAGCCTGTAAGCAAGTTGCCACACATCTCTCAGCCCAAATCACACACATTTATGTATAAGACTACAGTGTCATGGAGCTTGAGTGTGTGGCGGTACCCAGTTCCAAACTTCAAATGTGTTTTTGAGACAGGTGTGAGCATTTCAGTATTCTAGTAGGGGTCTGAACACTCATACTATAGAGTAAGACTCTGCAACATTCTATCTTAAAGCCAATCCCTAAAGGATAACTGGAGAGGATTTGAACTGGGGTCAGCAACCCATGGACAAAGAGGGGGAAACAGGAGAGAAGCAGAGGGTAAATTCCTTTGCTAAGATTCTTATACCAACACACTTCACATATCACCCCTTATCCTCCAGAGGCTATTCTGGTATAACTACTGCTTTAAATGGAGAAAACATATCAGGAAAGAAAAGGAACTTGCCCAAGGCACACTTTTGCAAAGGGACAAGGGAATTTTGTCAGGATTTGGGCCTACTTCCTTCATCCACACCATCAATGTACACATCTCAGTGGCCAGAGAAGGAAGTTCAAATCAAGAGATGGATATAAATGCAAGTGGCAAGGAACCCTGAGGATTCCATAGGAAAGTTAGCCTATATTTGATGGTGTTTTAGAGCTGGGCACAGGAAAGATCCTTGCCTGAGATCAAAGCAAGGGACATTCCCACACATCTTCCTTGAGCAGCAAAGTCTCTGGTAACCTTGTATCTTCCCATCTCCTTTGCCAGACCCCTTCCTCCACTCCTGTTACTATAAGCTGAGGCAACCTCATTTTCCACCAAGGTGTGGATGGTTGCAAGGATCCTTTCTCACCCTCTTTCGTGGAAGCTCAGCCTCTATGAAGCACTATATGCAATGAGGTGCATGGGACAATGGTGTGCCTTCTGCGCCAAGTTTGCATCCACATACCAACCAGTCAACACAGTTGAAATTTCCTCCCTTTTGGCTTATTTTTAGAGTATTACACAGGTAGCATTATTTCTTAAAAAGAAATAAGGAAGGAGGAGGAGGAGAAGGAAGATGATGAGGGGGCGAGGAGGAGGGGGAAGAAGAGGAAGAGTAGGAGGAGGGAGAGTAGGAGGAGGAAGAAAAAGAAGATGAAGAAGAAGAGGAGGGGAGGAGGAGGAGAAAAAGGAGGAGGAGAAGGAGGAGAAGAAGAAACAAGAAGAAGAAGAAGAAGAAGAAGAAGAAGAAGAAGAAGAAGAAGAAGAAGAAGAAGAAGAAGAAACAGAAGAAAAAAGGGAAAGGGAGGGGGAGGGGAGGGGAAAGGAGATGAACAGGAAGAAATAAGGAAATAGGAAAAAAAGGAAGTAGGGGAGAGAGTGAAAGGGAGGAGAGTGAAGGGGGAGGGGAAGGAGTCTAAAGCTATGAGAAAGTTTCTGATCTGGTCCCTGTAGATCTGTATGATTATAAATGCCCTACTCAACTGGGCTGAGCTTTTCTTTTTTTCTTTTTTGGCAAGAACATGGAGTGGAAGAAGGTTGGCAGAATGAGGGTAGGGATGGAACATCAGGCAGAGCAACCACATGGGAGAAACTGGCCAAGGCAGCATTATCCCCTTCAGTGGAGTATGTGCCCTGGCAGGAGCCTGCCTCCTCTACATAACCTCCAGCTGACACCCCTCTCATCCAGCATGCTGTCCCTGTCACCAGAGGCTAAATGTGGAGCTTTGAGCAACTGCAGGGCTGGAGAGTGGTCAACCCTATGCCAGCTGCTATTTCACAGCACTATACCCCTGGGCTTCAGCTGCCACTGGGAGCCAGAAGCCACCACGGGACTCTCAGAGGCCTTTCACTTGCCTGTTTTGTAGTGGTCAGTCCTTTGGGCTCTCTTGTCTGACAAAGGCTACTCCACAAACACTGACTCTTGCCCCAGCTGTCCCTTAGTGAAGCTTCCCAAAGCAAGGTGAACTTTCACCTTCCTTAGATTTACTCTTTTCAGTAGGAGTCAGTGAAGGTCTAGGTACAAGGCCCAAGTTGTGACCTAAAAGCTCTTTTGCATCAACATTGTTCTGCCTTGGCTTGGTGGGTCGATTATACAAATTTCTGTGGTCTCACATTATCATGATTTGACGGAGCCTAGGAAGGAAGTATTTCTACCAAGAAACTGGAGCTAAGGATGTGAATGAATGGGAGAGTACTTGCCTAACAGGCACAGGATCCCAGGTTTAATCATTGTAACTGTTTCTTCCAAAATCTTCAGCTCATGTCACTGATCTATTCAATATATAAAGGCCTTGATTCTCTGGACAGTTAAATATTTATCAACACACCTCTGCCTTGTATAGATGGGAGCCTGCTATTACCTAAACTGAAACCAATATTCATATTTTTACAAGAAAGTATGTTAAACTTGTTCTGTGATTATAATGAAAAACCTGAAATTAGACAACATATAAAGAAAATGGGTTTACTTGTCTCACATTCCTGGACTTTCAAGTACACATATCTGACAATGATTTTTTGCTTTTAAAACTACAAGATTCAATCATGAGTCCTAACCCAAATAACCTTATCTAACTATAACCACCTCCCAAAAGTTGGGTCTCTAGGCACCATAGCTGGATCAAGTTCCTCTCAGTATCTTATAACGAAGATTTAATTCCAATATATTAACTCCTGGAGACAAATTGACATTATATCCATATCATACCATACCATACCATACCATACCATACCATACCATAAATTACACATTTTCTGACTGTCTCCACCCCTGGGAGGTCGTATCACAACTTGGAACCAGAAATAGTGCTGTAGAATCTCTCTGTGGACTGTGGGGACTAACCCCTTCCTGTGTAGCTTATGAGTGGCTCTGAAAACCTGGGGAGATACTGTCTTTTCCTTGTAGCAGCCACTGGACATGACTCTGTTTCCTTCTGTTGTCCCATGTACTTGGAGCTTCTCTTCTCACTTCTCCCACCATAGACATCCACTTTGCCCTTTGCGCACTGTTCTATTACCTCCATTCATCTGTATGAATCCCTCTCATCTCTGCATTCATGATTGCTGTGCCCTCTCCTCTGGCTGCTTGCCACATTGTTTAAAGGACATCACTTGCTCTCACCAGCCAGATATTGCGGTCTCTGACTTCACATAAGGCTAGAGCACTCATGCTGTCTAATTCCATTGATGGGTGTCTCAGGGTGATGCTTAGTGCTAGCAGCTTGCCACAGGCTGTCTTCATGTGTGTTCCAAGGCATTCTTCTCAACATTCCCCCCCAGAGAGCTCACCAAGCCAATCGCAGTTCTTTCAATGTAATAATTTTTCAATGATTTGATGTCTAAAATACTTAACTCAAAGATCTCTAGATCATAGGGGCTCAAGTTTTAGGGCAATAATCCTAGTAGTAGTCATGTTAGCTATGGTGATGATGGTGTAACTGATGATAATGGCAATGGTCGTGTTAGTGATGGTGATAGTGGTGGTGTTTGTGGTAGTAGTAATGAAGGTAATGATGGATCTGGTAGTGATTTTGGAGATTGTGTTAGTGGTGATGCTGATGGTAATGAAAGCATTGTTGTTGTTGTTGTGGATGATGACGATGATGATGATGATGATGATGATGACAGTATTGATGATAGCGATGATGATGAAGGTGATGATAGTGGGATCCATGATGAGGATGAGCACACTAGTGATGATAATGACAGTGATGGGGATTAGAACGAGGGTGATGGTGTTTATGGTGGTAGTGCTAGCAATGATGAAGAGGAAATGAATGGTGGTGGTGGTAGTAATGGCAGTGAAGGTGGTGGAGTATATGGTGGTGGTGATAGTAATGAGGAGGAGAGTGGAGGTTTGGGTGGTTGTTATAACAGCAATGGTGTTAATGATGTTGAAGGTAGTGGTGGTGGTGATGATGAAGAAGATGATGATAATGATAGTCCCCAGATGATCTAACCAACTCTAGCCATTCACTAGTTTTTCTTCCTGAAGGCATCGTCCAGGACTCCATGTGGTCCATTTCTCAGGAGCCAGAAAACAGAATGGCCTTATGTTGAAAGGTCAGCGTAGGGCTTTTCCTCTTTTGTTCCTAGAATTAGTAAAATATGTTCTACTTGGGACTCTCCGATGCTGCCATATTCTGGTCTAGGGACATACCCTTAAAAGACAGACAGGAGGAAGTGGTCTGATGACAGCTAAGGCAGAATTGGAGCTGGTAACATTTAAAATCATATAAGCATCCAAGGAGAAAATTGTGCTTAATTATTTACACACTCATCTTGGCTGGCATATTGGTTTGGAAGCTGTGCCAACTGCTGACATCCCTGCTGTCCCCACTCCCCCACCCCTCCGTGCTCTCAGCCCAGTTACTTCTGAAGAAGTGATTAAGCTCCAGTGTTTACGTTGCCGGATATTTTCATGTCTCTGTCAGGTTGGTCAAGCAGAATTGCATATCCATTTGGGAAAATCCTCACTGTGGCAATTTCGAGAGAAATTACTCGCTATTTTTAAAAAGCATTATACTGCTTAATTCTCCTCAGAATCTCCTCATTGCTGGCCCAGCCAGCTCTCTAAACCTTGGCTTATCTGAGCCTTGGGAAACAGTCCACCAAGGGTACAACTTATTACCTTGAACCTGCAGCCCCTTAACTTCCCCCATATTCTCTGGTGTCCCTACTACTTGTGGGTACAGGCACTGACTGGAGGCTGAGTTGCGGCATGAAGCACCTGAGCAGTTGATAGAACCAAGTCAGGCCTGGCAGCCAATCCCAGTTAAGACTGTGAGTTCAAGCGTAGCCTGTGAGGCCTTGTCCTCCCCCAAATAAATAAAAGCCAGAAGATCTATTAGCAAGGGATTTACAGCATAGTTCCAAGGACGCCAGGCCTAGAAGAAATGCTCCAGCCTCAAAGCCCTAAGAATGTCCCAAGTTGCACCCTTTTAAGAGAAGCTTACTGTAAAGGAACACAGAACTCTGACAAAATGTACAACATGGTGACTGATTTGTTCTTCCTGAAGGCATCCTTCAGGACTCCATCCTACCATCACTGTGGAATCCAAGCAGGATTTTAATAATAGATGGAATTGGGACAAAGGCTTCATAAAAGAATAACCAGAGAATGAGCTGCAGCCCTAGACTGGAAGGAGTATGGTAAAGGAGTGGGCAGAAAAACTGAGAACATTCACACAGGTTGGGTTAGCCTGTGACCTCCCTAAATTGTACCATACGCACAAGGATAAGACAATTTGCATGTGTCATACACTATGAGAGATTCGAGGCCTGCATGGGAGAACACAGGACAGACTTCTGAGAATGCCAGCTTTCAGGATAGATCTGTTGCAAAGTCTGTCCTGGGTCTGTCCTGGGTAGTGTAGAATATCTACCCACTCAGATGTGTGGAGCATTCTTCCTTCCATGTTGTAAGAATGTCTCCAGATTCACCCATGGAGATTGGGTGAAAATGATCCCCAGTTGAGACTCAGCACCCTTACAGATTTACATTTCTGTGTCTTTAATGCATGATATGAATGTCTTTTACTGTTCATAGGAAATGTTTGTAATATATAATAAACATTATTTTCAGGGTAAAACAAATGATGTGTTCATAATAAATGCAAATAAACTTGCAGAAATAATCTGTCACCTAGGTGACACCACAGTTTCCTAGTAGGTACTCTCTGTGGTAGTCATAACAACCAGACTGTCTATTAAAATACATAGGGACCTATCACCAGTTACCTGATGTCAGCCTGAGTCTGATGAGGTCGTGCTTGACTTCTGCCACGCCCCTTCTGGATGAAGTGGCTAAACATACATCCTGTTTTCAGTTTGTTTGGTTTTAGGACGTGGCCTACCCCACTTGCAACTGTTCATTTTTTACCTGGTAACTTTTTATTTTCAGTCAATTTTAGATGCAAAAAAGTTTCAAAGATAGTAGCTTCTATTCACCCCCACACATACACACAATGTTAACTTAAAACCTTTTGCCTTATTTCCACCCCCACAAAATTAGAGTCTAAAACCATCCATTTCAATCTCTAGAGACATGACTGGGAAGCTTTCTGTACATGCTTCATAAAGGATAGTGCTGGTCTGGTCCAGTGCTTCAAAATAACATTTATTATTATTGTTATTATTATTACTAATAATTACTAATAATAATTATTACTACTAATAATAATAATACTCCCAGTGGCTTTAAAATCCCCAGAAGTGATGCAAGTTTAGAGATGTGTGTGCAGAGTTGGCCTGGTAGCCTCCACCCAACAGGGTTTGCATTAAATCCTCACCTTCTCTGTGCACCTGTGTCCCCCTGTGGCACCCCCAATCCTCTGGTCTTTATCTGGCCCCTCGGATCCCGATTACCATCACATCCCTGAGGCTTGTCCCAGTAGTCTCAGTTGCTGCAGAGGCAGTGAGGAAAGTCATAGCCATGGTCTTGTGCCTGGCACGGAGCAGGCTAAGAGAAACACCTGTCAACACAGAGACTCCAGCGTCCCCCACACCCACCAGCCTGCTCAGTCATTTCCCTCAAGAGCCCCCAACAGAATTTTACACAAAAGCACAGATGCCTCCAATCCAAAGGCCGTCATGAATTCCTGCTGAGTGCGGGCTTTCTGGGCTTCAGTGTTTGGGTAGAGATTGCAGAGTCAGAGCCAACAGCAGGAGGGTCCTACGCTCTAGCCTTGGCCTTCACCCAAAGGCAGCACAACAGCTTGTAAACACTAATTAAACTTGCCTCCCTGTCCCTAGCCAAGAAAGTGCTCTGTATAGTTTATAGATTTAACGACTAGGAAAGAAGGAAGGACACCAGCTCTTACTGGCCATCTAACGTTCAGACATCGAGGATGGCAAGGAGCTCTAAGACAGAGCAGGACTGGGCTGTGAGCCCAGAGTGAACCAGCAGACTTCAGCCTGGGTGGTCAGTGCACAGGGTGCTGAAGGCTGGCTCTGCCTGAGTGACATTGGTATTCTGCACATAGAGAAGTCTCTGGTTCCCACTAATTGCTGTGAGCTCAAATACATTCAGTCATTAGAACTTCACTGCAGAAGAAGAGCTGCATCCCAATTGCCAAACTGTCACTGTCACATATCCTGGCAATGGTGCCTCCTTCCCTTTCTCTCCCACCTTCACACACACACACACACACACACACACACACACACACACACACACACACACACACACACTCCATAGCCCTCTGCAGAACCGGGCAACCCTTGGCTTTTCTATCAGCCATCCTTGACAAATGTGCTGGAAGTTCATTTCAAACTCTGCCCTGGTCTTAGCTTCAAGTTATGCTTCTAAGACCCACAAGAGGCTAGAAATTCGCAGCAAAACTGTGTGGGCCAGCTGAGCAAAGTCAGCCTGCAGGTATGTGCTTCTTGTCTTCCTCCTAGAGCTGATCATTTTTGCCTGTATTTCTAAGAAGAGTGAAAAGCATACCTGGTTGAGTTTCCTCTGTTGCTCTTCTCACTGTAAGACCTACCCAGAACAGACAGCTCTGACCAGATCACACTTGTTAGATTGGGACTGGTGGAGGTAATAATAGAAAAAGGAGACAGATGTCTAAAGAAGCAGGGTAACTCGTAATCAGAACAATGAGGGGCAGTAGTCTAAGTGTGTGTGGAAGCATGGGCGTAGGAGACGGGGGCTGGAGGGCTTGGAAGTTTTATAGGGGAAAAGGGGAGAACTTTTGGGAGTGGAAGATTCCACCTAAAGACTAGTTCGCATGTGGCCTCAGGAATGTTCCTCATCCTAACATCCTACAAAAGCTATGAGGCTGTTATCAATGTGTCAATCTTCCTGTCCAGAATTTCTCAGCTCTCCTGAAGATTTGGTATAACTAGCCCTTTAATGCCTCAGCTAACATAATCGTCTGGCTTCGTCAGAGGCAATTAGGAAGTGGAATCCCCTTGAATAGGTTCCTTTTCAAGTCTTAGCTTACCTGTGTCATTCTGACTCATGACAACCCTCCCCATAGTCCAGACTTTCCAATCTGTGAAGACAATATCATTCAGACTCCATGAATGCATAATGTCACCCTAGACATGCAATGTGGGGAGAGATGGCTTAAGCTGAGACAATAAGCACAGCTGCAGGGGCAAAGTTCACATTCAAATGTTCCACACATGCCGCTATTTTCTTCCAAGTAGATTTTATCACCATTAGAACCAGCCTGGGGCGGGGGGGGGGGGGGGGAGGTACCTGCATTCTCACCATGGGTCCGGGGCCAAGAACACATCCTCAAGAATCCCCTGGCATGGATTCAAACCCTGCTGCCCCACAGAAGGGCTCTGTGACTGTGGGGACACCACTCCACCTCCCTGTGCTTCTACTTTGTGACAGTGGAGTGGAGGTGATGGGTTGAAGTGTTCCCTCCAAGTATCTTGATGAGGTTTAAATGTCTTTCTGTGCAGAAAAAGTACTCAGGGCTAGGAATGAAGTCAGGAGGCATGACACAGGCATGCGCATGTGCAAGGCCCTGAGTTTGACCTCCAGCACCCCTGTCCCTCAGGCCTCTCTCTCTCTCTCTCTCTCTCTCTCTCTCTCTCTCTCTCTCTCTCTCTCTCTCTCTCTCACACACACACACACACACACACACACACACACACACACACACACACACACTCCCATTCTAGTAGATACCCAGACTCTTTCAGTCTCATGCTTACTGCCATCGGCAAAGGCTCCAGGCGCCCCCACCATGCCTGTCCTTCAGTGCAGGGGTCACAGAACAATTGCCTGTGCTGTGTATCTGGATTTCCAGCTTTAGTGACCAGCCACCACTGAAATTTCAGGAGTCATCTTTCCTCTGATCCTCCGCCAGGTGAAAAGCATCCAGGACGCAATCAGAGACAAGAAGCAGAGGTTCAGCTTCCTTGGGGAGGAGATTAGCCTTGACCCTTCTGTGGGCATCTTCATCACTATGAACCCGGGCTATGCTGGCCGCACAGAACTGCCAGAAAACCTCAAGGCCCTCTTCAGGTATGTATGTCTCTACACAGGGCCTCCCCAAAGAGGAGTTTGTTGAATTTTCCTACTGAAAATTTAGTTTATTCGTTAAAGAAAATTTGGAACGTTTAGAGAGCAGACTTTCTTCCCACTGTTGACATTCCGTTGATCTTCTGTTTGCCCTCAGATATCAGTAGCAGATAGCTTCATGGTTTGGGGTGGGACCCTGGGGCTGTTGCCCTCTCTCCATGCTATGACCCAGTCTGGCTTGGAGCTTTGCAGGTCCTGTGTGTTGTGCCACTGTCTCTGTGAAGTCATATGTACATAAGTCCTATTGTGTTGGAGAAGGGAAAACATGGTCAATATATTTTATGAAAAAACTGAATAAAAAAACAAAAGTAGATTTTAAATATCTACTTTTACTATAATGACGCCACCAGTAAAATCATTCTTTGCTTAATTGTAGCTCACACATATAGCATATGTATATATTAATTTCTTTTATATACTTGCGATATACATTTGCTACTTGTGTACAGTTTCATTCTTTATTTTTATCCCCTACCCTATCATAAATATTTTCTCCCATTGGGTATTTTTAATAAATCTCATTCCATGGCTACATATTTTTCTATCAAGTATGTGGTTCATGGTATAATTAATTGGCCTCTCATGGCTGCATATTAAGTGTTTCTAGCATTTAAAATAAATTCATACATAATTCTGTAATGTACATTTTTTGTACATAAATCTTTTTCTGTATGCATGATTATTTTGTTTGGCTAGCTTCCCAGAGTGGAATTACAGAGTTAACGAGCAGGAACATTTTTAAGGCTTTTGATACACATTGCCAAATTACTTTCTAAAAAGCTCAGTGTCAAATTACATCCTGGTAAAGACACATGGAAACACCTCTTTTATTTCACCCTTGTTGCGTGTGCATATGGCAGTGGTTTTAAATCTTTTTTTAATTTTATTTTGATAAGAAAACATCAAGATCCTACCTAGCAGGAGCTAGAGTTTGTGTTCTTTCTTCAGGCAAGTGAACTTGGTCAGACAAAGAGAGAAGTGGAGAGGATGTTCCTGCTTTTGGAGCGTCTGTTCATTAAACTTTGTCCTAGGAGAAAGATAGTGGGAAGTGCGATAGTACTGCTGTCTCATTGGACAGCTGGGGGACAGTGACCTCTCCAAGGAAGGTGGAGTCAACCTCATGGTCCCCAGTCAGGCTGCCAGACATCTCACTAGTTGCCCTACTCTCTCCCAGATTTGGTCTTTTGCTTGCTTGCTTGCTTGTTTGTTTGAAAACATGGTCCTACTGTGTAGCCCAGGCTGGCCTAGGACCTGTGATTCTGTTTGCCTCAGCCTCTTGAGGGCTGGGATCTTAACTGTGCATCACCACACATCTGGCTGAGCCTTATACTCCTGTTGAAGCAATTCTCTGAGTCACACCAGCGTGGGAGTGGCCTCACTCAAGCGATTCCTACATTAAACAAAAACCATTGAAATATTAGCAGGCTATACTCACCGTCCAAGAACACTGCACTGTTGGCTGTTTATTTACATATCTATTAAGTAAGGTAGATATGGCAAACAATACAGGCTCCTCATGTTTTCTCTTTCAATTTAAAGTCATCTTAGTCTAGGCCATCTACAGTAGCAAACTGCTGTAGACCAGCTGACCTAAACAGTAGATACTTTTCAGAGTGCTTGAAGCCAGAAGTCCAAAGTCTCAGAGGCTCAAATGGTCAAGTTCTAGAATGGATCACTTCCAAGTTGCAAGAGATGGTGACCTCAGGTATTCCTCTGTGGCAAAGACCAGCAAACTTGATCTCTGACCTCATCCTATTCCTATGGCCTCAGTCTGTATGACCTGTACCTCCCAATCCCATCACACTGGGGGGTTTCCATAACAATTTTAGAGAGACACAATTATTCAGACTCTGGCAGTCTTAAATATATTCATAGAAGAAAGATGGGAAAAATAAGAACAATAGTTTTAAGTTATTTATTTTTATCTGAGGTGTATAAATATCTTGCCTGCACGTGCACTACATACATGTTGTACTGGCTGGTTTTGTGTCCACTTGTCCCAAGCTAGAGTCATCAGAGAGGAAGGAGCCTCAGTTCAGGTAATGCCACCATGAGTTATAGCTAGAAGGCATTTTCCCAATCAGTGATCAATGGGGGAGGGCCCAGCCCATGGTGAGTAGAGCCATCCCTGAGCTGATGGTCCTGGGTTCAATAAGAAGGAAGGCCAAGCAAACCATGAGGAGCAAGCCAGTAACAGCATGTTTTCATGGCCTCTGCATCAGCTCTTGCCTCGAGGTCCCTGTCCCATTTGAGTTCCTGTCCTGACTTTTTTTTGGTGATGAACAGCAATGTAGAAGTGTAAGTTGAATAAACCCTTTCCTCTCCAACTTTTTGGTCATGGTGGTTTTGTTGCAGCCATAAAAGCTCTAAGACAAAGCCTGATACCCATGGAGGCCAGAGAAGGACATGGTGTCTTCTAGGACTAGAGTCACAGATGATTGTTATTGACCATGTGGGAGCTTGGAATGAAGCACAGGTCCTCTTTCAGAACAGCAAATCATCTTAAGCACAAACCTGCCTCTCTAGCCCAGAGAAAGAGATCTTTTAAAATATTAAGATGAACATCTATTTTACATTAATTCTCACAAAGGTCCTATAACATCGATACTATTAGTATCCCCCTGTACTGCGACAAAATTGATGGATTCTCTAGTAATTAACAGCAGAATGGGAGTTTGAAACTGGAGCTTTGACTCCTCCCAGCTCAGTCCTGTTACCTAGGGGCAATCCTGTAACTTCTTGTCATTTTTCATCCCATACCATGTCAGCATTTATTTTTCATAGCTGGGAGCTGGCAACATTGTTTAATTAATATAATTAATTAATATTTTCCCATGTTACTTGCTAATCTTCTTTCTGCAGCATAATTTTCCACAGCCCCATTAAATTCCATTGATGTCCTCATGTTCAGACTGCCAAATGATTTTGAAAACCTAAATATTTGGTGGCTTCTTCGATTCTGACTGCAGTGTAAAACATTTCAAAGGACAATATGTACTTCAATAATTTTGAAAAATAAATGTTAACCATGCAGGAAAATACAATTAAAGAGATTTGACAGGGAGATATCTCAGCCAGTGAAGTGCTTGTGGTACAAACATGAGAAGAACTTAAGTTCAATCTACTTTTAAAAAGCTGGTTATGGTGCCAGGTTGGAGAACAAAAGTATCTATCTCCCTGGAGTTTGCTGGCCAGCCAGCATATCTGAATCCATGAGCTGCAAGTCAATGAGACACATTGTCTAAACAAGGTGGGTGGCTTCTGAGGAATAGTATTGAAGCTTGACTTCTGTCCTCCATATCCATGCTCAAAACCATGCACATCAATTAAATAATTGTAAGTATACACAACACCAAATAAATTAATAGTTTTGACAAGTCACTTAAAATTAAAAATATATATATCACTAATGCCAGAGAAAAGAAAAACATAATAAATTATCTTATAATCTTATATAAGATAGAATTTCATTTTATATAGAGATGAAAACCTCAGCTCTTCTGTGTTCTTGTATATGCTATCTTATGTCAAGATGGTGCTAATCTTGACCTTGGTCCTTAGCTTTAGAAACTTAAAAACATTTATATAAATAAATGCAAAATGCACCATGACTACCTGGAGGACATCCCCACCTTGAGGAGATGGAGCTGAGAAATGCTCTAATTCCAGCAGACACCCAGGGAGAGGCTCCATTCTTCGATCTTAGCTCCTTGCCTATTTTAGACAGCTTGCTGTGTTAATCCTTGCCTTTGTGTGAGGCACATTGACCTCAAGACACAAGACCTGAGCTGTAGCCCTGACTCTTCCCCATGCCTGCCTATATTATCCACCACTTTGGGGTAAGAGGGTCACTCCCTTTATCCTTACTTAACTCCTCTCAGATTTTGAAGTGTGAGATGGAGTGATTACAAAGGTCTTTCCATGAATTTTTGCCCTTGAAGACAGCTCTTTGTGTGATCACAGCAAGCATCTCTTATCCTGCCGTCTCCCCTTCAACTCAGTTTCTCAGCCTCTGTCTCCCTGCATCCAGGCCCTGTGCAATGGTAGTTCCAGACTTTGAGCTGATCTGTGAGATTATGCTGGTAGCAGAAGGATTCATTGAAGCCCGATTGCTGGCCAGGAAGTTCATTACCCTTTACCGGCTGTGTAAAGAACTTCTCTCCAAACAGGTAGGATCTCTGTGGAAGCTACTGACCAAGCACCACTCGGGGGTCTGGCTCTAAACCAATGCAGTATCTGTCACAAAGTGTCTGGTCTGACATGCAATAATAGAAGATCTTGGGACTTCTGCAATAAAAGTTTGTGTTCAGTTTTCAACTCGGTACTTGTTGAGAGTCTTGGAGCACCAGATTATTTTTTAATGGTGTTCTTCATGGCCTTTCTCAGACAAGTGCCCCATTGGAAACATAGCAGTGATGAGTGACAGTTCCTAGAAGAAATGGGATTGGGTGTGTGCTGGGAGTGGTTTAGAATAAGAGCTTTATGCTTTTCCTTAGAAGCGTGATTTTAAAATGCCTTCTACTGAAGGCAGACCCAGGAATTAACATCTTAATAAAATTGAACCCAATATCTGCAAGGACCATCCATACTCTGCCTGGAGAATTTCTTGGTGTTGAGGATAACCACAAAAGCATCCCAGGAAGTTTCATGCTCCCTTCGGGGTCACCTTGCTTTGATTACCTTCACTGCTGTGGACTCTATCAGTCCCATCACATATTTACAAGACAGATGCATCCTGTGTCCTCCATAGCTGCACATCACATCCTCTCTCTAGGTTCTCCATCACCAATGACTTTCAAAGCCGGTGAGTTCCGTACCCAATCCTGCCACAAGCCTTTCCCGTGTCTAAACATATATTGTCAATGGTGTATCCCCACCATTCTCCATACATCTAGAGAGCAGCTCCATCCAGCACACTCAAAGCTGCTCTTCCCTGTCAACCCCAGCAACCCTTCTTTCCCTGCTGTCTTTGACACAGTTTGTGAAGCCACCATGTACTTCTTGCTAAGGCAGAGTATGGGGGTGGGGGCAAGGATTCATCCAGGATACTTTCTTCTCCTTCTTGAACCTAATCATTAACAAAGTGATGTTGATTCTGCTTTCTAGAGTCTCCTTGTGACAGGTCATCTTGTTAGTCAACTTGGCACTCTTGAGAAGAGAGAGCCTCAATGGAGGAACAGCCTCCATCATTCTGACCTGTGGGCATGTCTGTGGTGGGGAATTTTTTTGGTTGATAGTTGATGTAGGAGGGCCCAGATCACTGTGAGCAACGCCATCTCTAGGCAAGTAGGCCTGAGCTGTATAAGAAAGAGAGCACAATGTAAGCCTGAAAACAAACAAGTATGTGGCTCTCAGTGGTTTCTACTTCAAGATCCTTCCTTGGGTTACTCTCCTGGCTTCTCTCAATGATGAATTATAATCTGTGAGATAAAATAGACCTTTCTCCTCAAATTTATTTTGGCCAGGATACTTATTGCCTCAGCAGAACACTGACTAGCACTAACCAGAATCAGCCATGCTTTTCCATGCTCACTGGACCCACTCTAGTTGCAAGTACTCATGTATCCCTGTTAAGCTCTTGCACCTGACTATAGAATAAGTTTGCTGCTGGCAATTCAACTTCCTCAACCACTTCTCAAGATAATAGCTAAGCTAAAGTAATTATTTTGAAATGTCCCTCACTGGTCTTAGAATTGAGGCAAACTTGTGATCCCTCTGCTGGAGGCTGTAGTGCTCTGTCCTCTGCCTTCCTCAATGGCTCTCACTCATGTTCCTCATTCAGTGTTCTACCTGCCTAAGTCCTCTTGGACTTCCCTGAGATAAGCCATCATCGCATCTTGAGCTGGTGAAAACCCTGTTTTCCTGACTGCACTGCTCCTATCTGTGCCTAACTGACTTCCAGTGTTCCATAATGCCTTTCCTTCATCTCTGGTCTCCAGTCCCCCGGGTAAAGCCACTGCATCTTTTGTCTTCACTGCACATGGGAACCTTTTCCTTTGTGCCATTTATTACAGCTCTAATTATATTGTGATATGGTGGGAGGCAAAGTAGGGTCTTGAACCTAGATTCATGAGAGCAAACTCTGTATTCTGTACCACCTCCTTCCCTCGCCATGTTGTGGAACTCTGGGGCCAGTTTTACAATCCATTTGCCCCAGAATCTGCCATCAGCACTGGTGGTACTGTGGAAATCTTACAATTCTTTTTGTAGTGTTGGGAATCAAACCTAGGAGCTTGCGTATGCTAGGTAAGATTTCTGCCATTAACTATGCCCCTAGCCTCAGGAAGTATACCTTTTTTTCCTTTTATTTTTTTACTTATATTTCAAATGTTATTCCCTTTCCTGGTTTCCCGGACATAAGCCCCCTATCCCATCTCCATCCCCTTCTTCTATAAAGGTGTTCCCCTCCCCTCCACTGACATTCTGCTACACTGCGGAGAACCAACCTTTGCAGGACCAAAGGCTTCTCATTCCATTGGTGCCCAACAAAAACATCCTGTGCTACATATGTAGCTGGAGCCATGGGTCAGTGATTTAGTAGTGGTTTAGTCCCTGGGAGCTCTGGTTGTTTGGCATTGTTGTTCTTATGGGGTTGCAAGCCCCTTCAGCTCTTTCAATCCTTTCTCTAATTCCTCCAATGAGGATCCTGTTCTCATTTCAATGGTTTGCTGCTAGTATTCACCTCTGTATTTGACATGCTCTGGCTGTGCCTCTCAGGAGACATCTATATCCGGTTCCTTGCACTACCTAAGGACCCAGGTATGCCACTCTCCTGGGCATATACCCAAAAGATGCTCCAACATACAGCAAAGACACGTGCTCCACTATGTTCATAGCAGCCTCATTTATAATAGCCAGAAGCTGGGAAGAACCCATATGCCCTTCAACAGAGGAATGGATACAGAAAATGTGGTACATCTACACAATGGAATATTACTCTGCTATCAAAAACAATGACTTCATGAAATTCATAGGCAAATAGATGGGACTAGAAAATATAATCCTGAGTGAGGTAACCCAATCACAGAAAAACACACATGGTATGCACTCACTGATAGTGGATATTAGCCCAAAAGCTCGAATTACCCAAGATACAATCTACAGACCACATGAAGCTCAAGAAAAAGGATGACCAAAGTGTGGATGCTTCACTCCTTCTTAAAAGGGGGAACAAAAATATTCATAGGAAGGTATATGGAGGCAAAGTTTGGAACAGAGACTGAAGAAAAGGACATTCAGAGCCTGCTGCCACATGTGGACCCATATATATACAGTCACCAAAACTAGATAAGATTGATGAAGCTAGGAAATATACTTTTAAAAACTATTCTTGATGAATTTGGCAGCCTCTAAGGAAAATCTCAAGCTCAAGCTGTACCTTTTCTAACAGCTAAGATGCTCTCTTCTTGATAGCCCTTTCAGTCTCTGAATATATGAGGAACAACAAGATCAATTTGAAAATGGGTCTTGTTCATCCTCCAGGGCCCCATTCCCTTGAATGTTCTGTCTGTTGTATTATCCTAGATGAACAAATATAAGAAATGCCAGATTGAGAGCATAGTGTTCAGAGACCTATTCACCTCCCCTCCACCTGAGCTTCAGTAGTGACCTTGCTGTAATTTTGTGTGAGTTATGTAGCCCATGCATATGATACTCTACATCTAAGCAACCCTGGCCTTCCTATGCTATCTTCCCACAGGATCACTATGACTGGGGACTTCGGGCCATCAAGTCTGTCCTTGTGGTAGCAGGATCACTGAAACGGGGAGACCCTGACCGACCAGAGGACCAAGTCCTGATGCGCTCCTTGAGAGACTTCAACATCCCCAAGATTGTGACGGATGACATGCCAGTGTTCATGGGTCTGATCGGCGACCTCTTTCCTGCTCTTGACGTCCCCCGGAAGAGAGATTTGGACTTTGAAGCTGTGGTTCGGAAAGCAATTGTGGACCTTAAGCTCCAGGCTGAGGACAACTTTGTGCTCAAGGTGTGTGGGGCTTTCCCTGACAAGCCTCTCTGGCTCTGAATTCTTTACTTGGACCACACATTAGCCTTCATGCTCCATTCCAATGGAATTTTAGATGTACAGACATACACCTAATTAGAAACAACTCAATATCCGTAGTAGTTCTTTAGTGGGGGACCACAATGTGGAATAATGATGGGGAAGACAAGACAAAGAGGGATCCCCCTGCCATTAACATCAATAGAAAATGAACTGTTTGGTGCTATGGACCTTAAGAGGAAAAGCTGAATCTTCACTATATCTTGCTGGCGTCTTTAAGACCAATTTAGGGCGCTCATGCGCTGCTGCAGAAGCTGCAAGAGCACACAGAGACCCTGGGAAACTGTCTCCCTCACATTCAAACAGTGGCTTAATGAGGAAGGTTCCATCTGGGTCTGATCTTTAATTGATATTAAAATAGTCTCCAACAGAACAGGACCTGCCTCGCTAATGAGGGAGCTGAGTGCTTAAACTGGTTTAAGCCTGCAACATGCATACTGACATTGAGGCAAAGTAAAAATGAATTGTGTGCCCATGGCGTTAGGGACAGGGGTCACTGCTGACGATTTAGGGCTTGGAGCACAGTTTTCTGTATGTCTCCCTGCCCACACTAATCCTGGTTTTCCACGAGTCTGTCATTTTCACGTGTGATTGTGCCAAATGTGATGGCTTCACAGTATATATGAAATGGAAATGCTAGAAATGACTGCTTGTCCTGGAAACAGGTTTAGCTGACTGAAGAAGACAGTTGCCGGAAAGAACAGTCAAGGTGTCCAAGTACAAAGACATAGATGTGAGAAACACATGTGCATCACTTTCGAGTTCCCACGTGGGTTTTATAATCTGTCACACATTTGATCTCCCCAACAACCTGAGGCAGATGATACAGAGGCATTTCACAAGTGGAAAAATGAACCTCTAGAAGACAGTGAAGGAAGAACTTTTATGAGGGAGAAAGTGCCCCACCCCCAAAGGGAAGTAAGACAAAGATCTTCCAGGAGGAATTTCCACCACATGGTATGTTCATTGGTAGAGAGAGAATAAGCCCCAGTTAGGAAAGGACAAACTTTAGAGTGAATTGGCACACACCCTTCCCAGTGCAATGAGGTATGTGCTTTCATTGCTGGAATTTCATTTTACAGAAGCAAGGAAAGCATGATCTGCCCTTTGCACCCAGTTGATCCATCCCCACTCACTATCTCCTGCCTTCCAAGTTCAGTGGACAGATGGACCTTTGGAGGTAAAGAAAGGCAAGATTGCCTTCTATTCAGGGTAGTTCCTTCTATTCAAAGGAATGTGTGCAGGAAACACAGGTTATGCAGACAACAGCAGAGAACCCAGTAATGACAAAGGAAAAGGTATTGTGGTGATGGGAACTTGGGTAGAAGGTTGCAGTTAAGACTGGAGGGATAGCATGGGGCTGTGAAGGAGAGGCCTCTGAATGTCAGACTGAGGGTGTTCCCTTAAAGTGGCTAATCCTGGGATGCACCCTCTCCAAAGAGGTGAGGTAAACCCAGTGAGCTTCATACAATAGTTGTAACTTAAGATGCTGTCTTAAAATCAGGGCAAGTCATGTCTTCCCTGACTTTCTGGAGTCTGGTCATGACATTTAGCACACAAATGCCTCCATGATTTTCTTCTAGTATCCTGTCTTTCCCTTTGTAGGTTGTCTGGCGCTCTGCTTTCTTCTTTTCTCCCTTCCTTTCCTATAGCTGCTTCTGATAAGATGGAGGCACTCTGCTAAAAACTCTTAAAGTAGAAGACGACATTCCCTACTCACTTCACGTTTGCATCACCACTTCAACTTCTACAAAATAATCCCCCAAAACTGTCTCATTGAGCACTTGTGCAATCCTGTGATCCCTTAAATTCCTATTAGAATTCCTTAAAGGCAAAGAAAATAGGTCATAGAACTATAGAAACTGAGAAATGGACATCATGGCAAGTCTCTGAAAACATGGCAGAAGTCTCAGCCCTGATAGAATGTGAGATGGGATACCCTCAGACAGAGAGCTTTAGGAAAAAAGGATCTTCCACATGAGAAGTCCAGACTAAAAGGACTTAGCACAGAGCAGAGGGCATGTTGTAGTGTCACTCAAAGACACATTCTCATGGAGATTCAAGGGGCAAGAGCAACAAAAATTAAGTTTTCTAGCTGGGTGGTAGAAGTGCAGGTGAGTCAGAAACCTTTAAGTTCTAGGGCATAGCACCTACTTTGACTCAGCACTGGTGAGAGCCAACAAGACAGGCAGCAGTGGCAGTACTATGCCCTCAAGCAAGCAATCCATCTAGGAAGGAAACTTAAAAGGGCTTGAAAGAGCTGGGGCCAAGTTTAGGAGTCTTTTATATCCACCTTCTCATGAGAATAAACCAGGTCTCACCGGATATCACAAGATATCCTTGTGTCCCTTGTGATAGCATATATCTAAGTTGCCTAAGCACTGCCCACTAGGCCCCACCCCTTGAAGTCCTAGCTCCTTTGGTGAGCTGGCTATCAATCAGTGAACCAGAAAAGTAGCCACCATGATGTTGTCAAGTGCTGGGATACAGGAAGGGTACCTGTAAGCACAAGGCAGAGACATGGAAATCAGCATAGGAGAGCAGTATGTATGTCTATGTGGGGGAAAATGTGCATAGTGGGAGATAAGAGATGAGAATGGAGTCTGGTTTGAGCTAGATTGCCGAAGTATTTAGGACTTTATCTCCAGTGCTATAGGTAGCCACTGAAGGAGCAGACAGACGGCAGGAGCTTGACTACCTACAGGTCTGCTTGTTCTTTTGAGCTTTAATTTAATGCACAGTGGTTTGATGCATACTTTCTGCATGGTGTTTTCTGTTCGCATCCTCCAATCCACCCTATCATTCACATCACATTCTATATCATACTGCAAACCATTGTCATCCTCCTGTCCCTAGGTCTTCCAGTATACCCTTTCTGTGCATCCTCTGGACAAACTCTTATTTGCCTGTAGAACCCTGGTTTAAGTGCCCTGTTCTCTGGAAACTTTTCCTTATTCTTGTTGTCTTCAAGATCAGTAATTCCCACACACTTGGTAAAGGTTTATGTTACTTTCACATGCACACACACGCACACACACACACACACACACACACACACACACACACACACACACACATATCTGTACTATGATTTTCCAACATGACTTTCTTCCCCATCAGAGTATGACAGCAATCAGAATGTTCCTCATCTGGCAGCTCCTTAGAACTTAGTCAGCTGCTGATACTCACATGGGCAAATGTGGGAACTGTGATGCTCTTGCAGATTAATCTCCACTATGCTGGTGATAAGCACTCCCATTGTTCCATGGCTTACGTCCAGCCTCACTTCACACACCAGCCTTGCTCATAGCAGAGTGGCCATGATAACCTGTCCTTCTCCTCCCAGGTAGTCCAGCTGGAGGAGCTGCTAGCCGTGAGGCACTCTGTGTTCATCGTGGGTGGTGCTGGTACTGGGAAGTCACAGGTACTGAAGTCTTTACACAAGACCTATCAGATCATGAGACGTCGCCCTGTGTGGACTGACCTTAACCCCAAAGCTGTCACAAATGACGAACTCTTTGGCATCATCAATCCAGCCACTCGAGAATGGAAGGACGGTAAGAACGAGATGCTCAAGACAAAGTCTTTATCCATAGAGTTCTGGGCTGGCTCAAAAGTTGAGATGAGCTTCAGGGAAGAGGATGATGAGCTGGTTGTGGGGACCACCAAAGAAGATTAGAGCAGCATCAGAAAGGAAGGAGCCACTCAGCTGGGAGGAAAACCCTAGCTTTCCAAATGTCCCTCCCCGAAGAAATCTTCTAGCCCCTCTTGTAAAGGTCCTTAAAGTATCCCAGAGTGGCTGCATTGCCTCATATGGACTCAAGGGATATACAAGAAAGGGAAGTTTGTAGTTCATTCTCATAGAAGTAGCATCTGCCAGCAGCCCAGAGAAGGATCCTCCCTGCTATGGGCACTGCCCTGGCAGTGATAGAAAGTTGCCTGCTATGTAACAGTGTCTGGATCTAGTGCCTAGTGACACATGGGATAACCTCTCTATCCTAGCTTGTAGGCTAATTTTGTCCTCCATAGAAATGCAGAGGACTCCAAACACACAAACCCTGTGGTCTGGGTGAGGAGATATCAGCCTCTCCTAATGGTTCAATGTCTGACTTCATCAGAGCCAAACTGTCTGAATTTCTTTAATTTAGAAGTTTCAGCCAGAGGCCCAGAACAAGGAAAATTAATGAACTGATTCTCTGGGTTTTATTTCCCTGTTAGTGATGCTCTTCTTCTTGTTGCTATTACTGCTGTGCCTCTTGTGTTTTGCTTCCCTTTGCTACTCTGTATCAGTGTATAAGAGTTCATATATTCATATGTATACACATAACAGAAGCCCTAAAGACAACTCTGTTTATGATACATTATGTGTGTTGCTAATGCTGTCTCCTGTGATGTTTCTTTAGAATTTCATGCTGTAATTTATCGTGCATTTTTTTAAAGGAAATTATGTGTGTTTGACTCTTTTAGCAGCTGGGATTCCTGTTCATTTATAACTCTGTCTAATTTTCAGCTGCACATATAAGATCATAAATTTGGTCAGTAAGGATTCTTTTACATTCATGTTTTTTTAACCCATCTGGAATTTATTTGGGGGCTTAGTAAGAGGCAATGTAGAAAAATCAGCTTTGCTTCCTTCCAGATGGGCAATTGATTCTGCCAGTACCATTTATTAAATAGACCATTCTTTCTATCCGAGCCTAAATGCCAGCTTGGTGTGTATTAAATCCCATGCACACTGAGCTCCTACTCCAGACTTCCCAGTCTGTCCACTCTCATCTTTTCCTGTTCCTAAACTAGTTTTATTCTGTGTCAGATGCAGTCATTTTGAGGCATATCTTACAGTCTGATGAGGCACATTGGCTCTCGTAATTCTTTTATAATTTTTGGGAATACTCTCAGACACTTGTTTTGTTCATATTAAATTTGAGCTTGATATGATAATTCAATGCTTTAAACTTTGCTGTAATTCTAATTAAAACTATATTTAATTTATATATTATGTTTGGAAAACTTGCAGAAACAATATAGTAATCAAGGTTCTATATTCAGTAAATAGCACAATTTTGAAGCAAATGGTATATAGATTTTTAGAGATTTTTTTAGAATTTGCTAAAATTGTAGGGTACTATTTTTCTATATCCCCCTTCCAAAATCATATGGTTCCAATAGAGAGAAAAGGAAGTGCACGCACAGAAGAATCTCAATATATCACTGTATCAAAATGATACACAGTTATTCAATTTTGTATTCCATAAATAGAAAACATTTCTTTCTTGCTATGTTCATGGAATAGTTGTAAAAAGTTTAGAATTCAGCTAATTTCACAGAAACGTATATTGAATTCCAAAGTTTCATGTTATAGGTTACATTCTCTAATAATGCAGCTGAATTATAATTGGCTAGCAAGAAAATAACTCCCAAACAATCTTCTACTTGAAAAATCAAGAAATGTTCTCTGTACCTGAATCACAACGATGATCAAGGTAAAACCCATCAAAGAACCAGTGAGTAGGATAATTCACACAGAATCCAGAGAATCTTTCCATCCTGCAGCTCTGAAGCCTATTAAACTCTATCAAGAAAATAAACTGGAAACAAAAGTTGTTATCGTCATGGAACAATTAAACTAAACCTGAGGGAAATGAAACTAATAAAGACAAAGTCTGAAATTAGTCAGAAGGAGACAAACCAACAAATAAAAACAAACATAGATAAAATTACCCTGAATGTTTTGTGCATGCGTGTGTGTGTGTGTGTGTGTGTGTGTGTGTGTATTTTGTAAAGATTAGTAAGTTTCTTGTGAGCCTTCTTGGCGGGAAAACAGTATATATTGTGTGTACATGTGTGTGTATGCATGTGTGAGGGTGCGTGTGTGTGTGTGTGTGTGTGTGTGTGTGTGTGTGTGTGTGTACAAAGAGGCGGGGGACAGGCCTGGAGAAATAGCTTGGTTGTTAAAGTGCTTGACTTGTGAGCACCAAGACCAGAGCTCATAACCCATAAAGCCTTGCGGTGGCACATGCTTGTAACCCTAGTACTGCAGAAGGGGAGATTGCTCTGGGCTGCACTCGTCAGCTCCCCTAGCTTACTCAATAAGCTCCAGGCCTGTGAGGGACCTTGTCTCAAGGAAAATTAAATGAATAGCACCTGGGATGCACACCTGAAGCTATCCTGTGTTCTCCACACACATCTGCACATACATAACATTCTCAAAATTTATTTAGAAATTATTATAGAGCAGTAGAAATAAGATTTAAGAAGAGTGTTTAAGCGGATGACCTAATATCTGAAGTAGATAACCTTGAGCAAAATGTAAATTAGCAACAATGAGTCCATAACAAGTAAGGAGCTTGAGTAAATTAATGAAAATCAAAATGTACAGATAATAGAGAGGCAAAAACAAATAATTTTGAACCATAAAATGGTGGCTCAGCCATCATTTTGTGGACCCAGGATAATTTTGATACTGGCATTTAGGTAAAAATCGTGATCTTTTTGCTTCCCAGGCAAAAATTCTAAATCAAGTAACCATAAATAGAATCCAACAGTCTGAAAAGAGTTCTCGGAGTACAGGCCAGACAATTGTTTTTATAAAACAGTGACAAAATGCATTGACAAACTAAAAGAAATTAATTGGATTGATAAATAAATACCAAAAGTTCAGTAGCCACTTCTAGCAGGAAGTTCCAAGTGAAATGGGATCTGACAGGCTCCTCCCCCAATATGATATGCACTGTACTTAAAGCCCTCAGGAAAATCAGCCCTTCCTGATGTTTACATATAAGTCCTCTTCCCTAGGAAGGGCAGCATGTCAGGGAAGCCTCTCGTCATCATTATTGTTTAGACCTGCTCTGGTGGCTCAGAGACTGCAATGAGGCAGGGGAAAGAAGCCTATGATGTACAATGGAGAAAAAGAGAAAAAAAGTTTGAGTTCTTTAATTCTGCGACTTTACAGTAAGAAAAACCCGGGAGACATTATTAAAAAATGACTGATGTAGCTCAGGGGGGTTTGCAGCCCCATAGGAAGAACAACAATATCAACCAACCAGACACCCAGGGATTAAACCACCAACCAATGAGTACACATGGAGGGACCTGTGGCTCCAGCCGCATATGTAGCAGAGGATGACCTTTTCCGGCATCACTGGGAGGAGAGGCCCTCGGTCCTGTGAAGGCTTGATGCCCCAGTATAGGGAAATGCCAGGGCAGGGAGGCAGGTGGGAGTGGGTAGGTGGGTGGGGGAGCATTCTCATAAAGGCAGGCTGGGGGCATGCGATCGGAGGATTCCTGAGGGAAAACCGCGAAGAGGGATAATATTTCAAGTGTAGATAAAGAAAATATCTAGTAAAAAATGAAAAATATTGGAACTAATAAGACAATTTACTAAATATAATTGAACATAAAATATATAAGATTCGGTAGCTTTTCTCTCTACTAGTAATAGCTAGCTAGCAAAAAGTGAAAACCCCAAAGGAGAAAATCTCATTCGAATTAATGGCAAACATATGATATCTTTAGGAATATCTTGGCCATTGAAATAGGTGTTTAAACTGTATAATTTTAGTATTGGCATAATTTTTTAGAAAGAGACCCTATTATTTAGTAGGAGAATTTAACATACAAATCAATCCTACCCAAATCAATGTATAGATCCCCAGGTACTGATAGTGAGAATGGCAGGACTTGGCTCCAAAAGTCCATCCTAAACCAGATTGGCTAAGGTCATGATTACAAAGCTCAGAAACTTCACTTCAGAAACCGTGGTGTGATTCTCAGGTGATGCAGTCACTTGCTGAAATGATTTGCTGGGTCCTTTGAAACCTAAAAATCTCAACTATCCAGAACGGCAGCTGCTGTTCTGTCCTCACTTCTGTTCTGGTATCAGTCTGGTACACAGAACATATGCCTCGGGAGTGTGTGTCAGGTACCAGGGAGAGCAAGATGCAAAGCCGGGTCTGTCCTGTCTTGTCTGTTTGCACCTCAAAGAGTGTTGTAGCCAACGTGGGGAAGCCATGTTAAGAGAAAGAGGGTCAGTGCTGGAATGGAAAAGAAGCCGTCTGTGATTACTTTTCAGGACTGTTCTCTTCCATCATGAGAGAGCTTGCCAACATCTCCCATGATGGCCCCAAGTGGATCTTACTGGATGGTGATATAGACCCGATGTGGATCGAGTCTCTGAACACCGTCATGGATGATAACAAGGTATCCTGCTAGGGGTGGTGTGTTTGCCTATGGTAATATGTGGGGGTCGGGGGAGCCCCATGCAATGTTCATCTAAGAAGATAAATTTCCAGTGCAACAGCACACCTGGAAATCTTGATTCCACATCATGGTCAGCCTAGCATAAGCAGCCTCCCTGGTGTCTTCAGTAAGACACCCAGGACTTACCTGTCCCCACTCAGACCTGCTTAAGAGGCCCTGCCACTGCCCACCCTGTCTTTGGTATGGTTTTCATGACTTTCAGAATCTCCTGTCTGTGGATTCGTTTAATATTTAGAGCTGAGAAGAATGTTAGTCATCCATTCAAATCCTTTTTATAATTCGTTTCCTCTTAATAAATAAGGAACTAAATATCGGAAACATCCTGAGTCTGTCAAACACCCTATGGGATGATAAATGTCTATCCTCAAAGAGTAAACATTTTTTTCTTACAATGGAAACTAACTGCATCTCAGTAAAATGGCTGTTATGCTGGGAGCTGCATCTAAACTTGTTTAAAAACCATGTCCAGATTGGAAATGTTCAAACGACTCCAGATTCACAGAATCATTAGAATAAATGCATAGTTTCCCAGTGGGGCTGCTTAGAAAGAAGAGCAGAAGTATAACACACGAGTCCCTTTCTTTTTATAGTTTTATTGTTCCAATATGGTCTGGTTCATTCAAATTATCAGCATCAATTTGAAGTGTTTAAATAACTTTTTTTCAGACTCACTGAGGTTCAAGGGTGAGGGGAGAAAGGATGCAAAGAAATAGAGACAGGATTATTAGAGAAAACACTTGGGCCTGAGAACACAGAAAACACACAGTTGTGAGGACACACACTTCTAACCCCACCACACAAGAAGTAGAAGCAGAAAGATCTTGAATTCAATAGCACCTTGGTCTACATAGTGAGTTTGAGGCCAAACTAGGGTACACAGTAAGACCTGAGGTAGGGAAAGGGTAGTGAGAACCAGTCCTGTCCATGTTTTGTGCTCTGTGTCAGAATACTGGAGACTGAAAAAGACATTATTTGGCTCACAATTCTAGAGACTGGAAGTGTAAGATCGAGGGGCCATACCTTTTAGCTGGGTAATCCTGTGTAATCCCAAGAAGGAAGAATGTGGGCCGGGGTGCCATGGAACAGTGGGGAGCAGACCTGGAGCAAAAGTGGGGTCAAGCTGCATCTAAAACCTGGGAATCTCACCCTGAGATGGGCAGGCGTAGGATCATTCCTCCTCTGCCCTGGGGCCTGCATGACCCGAGGAATGTAGCTCTGTTCCCCACCTTTGCCCACAGGAGGAGGTCATGTATCCTAGTAGCCAGGCTCAACTTCCTCTCCTCTCCAAAGGTCACTCCCAGCAGCACCAGGAATTCTTACTTGTGCTAATGAGGCATCCACAGCACCCTAGCCATGCCTAGCCATGCCCAATGTTATATACTCATCCTGAAGAAAACCCCTCCACACTCCCCAAAGGTTTAGCTAGTGGTAGCTCATACCCCCCATTAAATGAGCTGTCTCACTGATGCTGCCTCCCAAGAGCCTGCTCTCAACAAGCTCGCTGATGCTTGAGGTCACTTAACTCCCAACCACATGCCTTACTTTCCCTCCCAGGATCTTCCAGTCAAGATCTCAGGCTGATCACAGAGCTACAGGTGGGGAGTGGAGCCTGAATGGCAGGGGAAGGACAAGAGAAAGCAAAGGGGAGAATTCAGACTTGAGTCTTTGGGTTCATCATTAATCCATGTACCCAGATAGAGCCTCAAGATCTTACCACTTCTACTTCTTATGGTGTTTGGAGTACATACTCAAAATGTAGCATATCCACATCCCCAGCTGACAAGAGCCTACCAAACCCCACTGGCTACCAATACATTGGTATTAGCTACTTCTTTTTCTCTGTAGCTAAACACCTGACAGAAGGAGCTGAATGGAGAAACAACTGACTTCCATCAGTTTCATCATGGTGGGAAGACACAGCAAGAGCAAACACATGGGGATGGGGCTTCACATCTTGGTGGATGGGATGCAGAACACAGGACTGGAATAGCACCCTACTGTAACCCTCACAGGTCTACCATCAACGATCCACCTCCACTAGGTGGACCTGAAGTCCCAAGGGTTCCATAACCTCCCAACAGCACTGCAAGCTGACGTGTCCCTATGAGCCTATTGGCCATTTCACCTTCAAACCATGACAACATCATGGCTCTGTCCTAAGTGATTATCCTTTCTGTGGATTCCAGGTACTGACCCTAGCAAGCAACGAGAGAATCCCCCTTAACCCCACAATGCGTCTCCTTTTTGAGATCAGTCACCTGCGCACAGCCACACCAGCAACCGTCTCCAGAGCAGGTATGGCTGACCTGTCAAGTCAAATGGCTCACTTGAGGGATATGTTTTGGGTGCACATCTGCTTTCTCATGTGTTGAAGAAAGCTCCAGACAGGAACTATATAAACCTGACCCTTCAAAACTCAAACCAAGTTCTCAGCCCGTAAACCATGCCCACAAGAGCAAACAGGTACCATGAGACAGGCTACCCACATGACTTTGTACCTTCTGGGAAAATATTGTATCTAAAGAAGAAGAAATAGCCCCTGATCTGTACAACTGTGCACTTATGGGAATGTCTTGAGTTGGACAAGATTCAGATCAAGTCTGGCCTCCTTGTCAGTAGAGACAGGCATTGCCCCTTCTCATTAACTCCTTGTGGCAAGTGGCAGTGTGATCCTAACTCTCCCCTGTGTGCACCCACTCAATTTATTGGCAGAGACTAGAGGACAAAAGGGGGTCTTGTCAATGAGATGGTCAAAGCGAAGGTAGGATGCTATCTATGGTTGCTAGAATCTTACTGAAAAACAGAACAGAGCATGAGAGCCATAGAGATCCTTCAGTGTGATGGGCATATTGATGGCTGCCATCATGGTGATAGGTTACACTTGGGTTCACAAATCCAAAACTAACAATAAGTCTATGTTAAATGTGTGATGATTTACACATCATGGATATCTCACTAAAACTACTCAAAGCTTTTTATAAAATAGCATAAAATTAATAAATAATGAAGAAATAAAACTTTATGATCTGAGACATCATAGCAAATGTTCTCTAAATGGCTACACTGGAGTTGGTGAACTCTGTCTCTCTCTCTCTCTCTGTCTTTCTGTCTCTCCCCCTCCCCTTTTCCCTCTCCCCTCTCCTCCCCCTTTCTCCCTCCTTCCCTCCCTTGTAGTGACACTGACAAATGTCCCATCTAAATAATCTGTGACAATATCCTCTTAAGATCTTCAGTTCAGCTACATCCAGAAACTACCTTTGGTAAAAAAAAAAAATGCCAGATTGAGAGTGAGCAGCAATGAAGACATGGGCATATCCTTAGAGGACCTCCATTCCCTTGCTGTGCTGACATTCCCATTCCCACATGCTGACAACCATTGTTGACCAATCCCAGCGTTCTTTCCTCCTATCTAGACGTGTCCCCAGGTTCTTGTCTGTCACCATTCTCTCTTCTTTCTTGACTTGGCTTCGGTCTTCAGCAGCAAATCCGTGTGCCTCTTTGACCTAAGTGAGGACCCAGTCCTAGGTCCAGTCTTCTGCACATTTTTATACCGAGAAGCTGACTTTCTTGTGTGAAGAATCTACTGGCATGTATGGAATACTCAACCACATTCCTTGTTCACTCAGGGATCCTGTACATAAACCCTGCAGACCTGGGATGGAACCCTCCAGTAAACAGCTGGATAGACCAAAGAGAGGTCCAAACTGAGAGAGCCAACCTGACCATCTTGTTTGACAAATACCTTCCTACCTGCTTGGACACCCTCAGAACCAGGTAGACCAAGAAACAGGAGCAAAGCACATCAATAAAGTCATTAAGAACTTGATGGCTTGCAGTGGAAACCCTGCTGATGTTCTCTCCTGTTCTCAAAACCAGAGCCTTCTAGACACAGCAGTTGGCAGAGGGAAACACACATTAGGATGACCATGAAATGCCTGTTGTCACCCAGACAGAAGCGAAGGAGAGGAAAGAAGGAAGGATGGTTTAAAGTGCTCTTCCTAAGAGCCACATGGTTCTGTCTACAGGGGACAATTGTTTTTAATGGCTGACAGTTGTCCTGGGCCCATAGCTTTGGCTTACAGAGCAGTCAGCTGGCCCTCCAACTAGACCAGGTATAAAGGATACACTCTTCAAGGACAGACACCTATATCCTGTTCCTGACTCTGTGTAATAATGTAGGATCTAATGTGACAGGTCACTTGACCAGTCCTGCCAAAGCTAGATTCTGCGAACTTACTTTTACTCTGACCACCTGCATTACTCAGGTTTCTATCCCTGCAAAAGAGAAATACCCTAGATAATTAGTTCATGAAGAAGGATTTGCTTTGGCTCTAGATCTTCAACTTTAGTCCATAATCAGTTGACCCTGTTTTGAGGGTGTCTGTAGAGACATATGGGCAGTATGTGTGGCAGAGTCAAACCATTCATCTCACATCTGGGAAGTAAAAGAAAGAAGGAACAAATCAGAGTGCTATATCTTTGCAAAATCACATCTGCAGTAATCAAAAGACCCCACTAATCCCCTCTTCTTAAAGGCTCCACTCCCTCCCAACTGCACTAAATTGGAACCCAAGCTACTAATAGGTTGGTGCTAGGAGACACTCAAGATCCAAACTATAGCACCACCTGTCACTTAAATAAAAGACTAATTATGCTTGACTAAGCAAAGAACTATTAAAGCAAGAATAATGCATAGGTCAACAGAGAGGCTCCCAAGTTTAAAGCCTACTTCTCTCTCATTCACTTATAATTTATTGGCTGATATATGTATTTATGCTCCATTTGATGCATTATTCTGTAACCTGGGACCTGTCACCATAATCTGGCCAAGAATGGCCATATTGATAAAGCCCCCCACTTAATATCTATTTCTTTCATCAGCGGCCTGCTTCCAAGTGCTCACAAGGACAGAGGCAGTGGGGAGGGAGGTTTTAACCAGAGGCAAAGTCACAGTGGACACAGACACTCTTACTCTATATACCCTGTCCCATCCCTACTCTAAAAAGCAGATCTACCCACATTACCAATGTATTCTTTACAACCAGAAATGGAGCTGTGGTTTATTAATTGAAGTAGTGGTATATTTTAGATATTTAGGCAAACACTGATTTTGATGTACTTTCTGTTGGGGGTGTTATTCACAATTATTTTTCACTTCTGAAGCATTTGAGAAGCCTTCAGCCCCTGGGGGGTCTGGGCCCTGCATCCTTTATATCTGATGTGTCTCTGGGAATGAGCAGACCCAGGTGTGAAAGCAGTGTCTCAAGCAAGCAAGAACCGTATGCAGCTGTAGTAATGAAGAAGGGTGGGGTATTAGCAAGATGTATGACACAAGTTTTCTTGGGGAAACACAATACACATGCCCCAGGAGGGGAGGCCATAACAGACCGAAGCATGGATACCACCAAACCAATGAGTTTTATTGGGGTTACCTGTAGGTTACCTGAGTAAGAGATTACTTATAGAAGAGGAAGTGATTCAAAGACATCACTAAAGCCCATCCCAGCATGGGCAACAGCTCATAAAAGCTGAGAACCTTGAACACACTGCTCAGCCTGCAGGCCGGTCAATAGATTGGACAGTGTCTCTTCCAAGTGACTCGGTTGGTCTAAACCTTTTCCAGCTATACTCATTTCTGCTTCTTCCAAGCAGCTTATGAGGTCTCAGAGTCTTCGTTGCAGTTTGGCTTGTCTGAAAGTGACCATCAGCGCTCTTTCCTGTTTATATACCATTGGGGATGGAGGTACCTATTGAATGTGGTCAATTTAGGGGCTTCGTGAGTTGTTTATTTTCTAAGTTAAAGAATTCCCTGCAGGATAGAATGTTTCAGTCTCCAAGAAAACTGCTGTACAATAGCTGGTCTCTCTTCTTTGAGTTTCTGCATGGACAATGGGTGATACCAACACATATAAAAAGATCTTGTTTTCTTTTGTTCCATATATTCATTATACATGATACTGAGTCACAAAAAGGGATTGTCGTGCAATTATATATGTTGTACCCTCAGTGGTTATTCTCCATACCCATCAGTCCTCCTTGTTCTCCTGAGTGTTTCATTTGTTTTTTGATCATGAATGCATTCATGTTCTTACAGGTTTATATAAAAATCTAGAGCTTGCAAATGAAAAAATCATAATGTCTGTGACCAACTTCACTTTCTTAATACAATCATCTCTAATTCCATTCATTTACCTACAAATGGCACAACTCCATTACTTTGCATGACAGGAGAAAACATATATCAAGTTTTCTATCCATTCCTCTCTTGAGAGACAACAGGTTGAGTTTATAATTCAGTAATTCAGCCTTGGGGCCTTCCAGTAAGTACGCAGGCATAACATCATTGGGTCATATGGTAGGTGGTTGTTAGTATTTTTTAGAAGTTCACATAGTGATATTTCCATAGTAACCTGACTGATTTACATTCTAGTAGAATATAGTGTTCCCTCTTACCCACAGCCCTCACTAGCAGTTGTTGTTCTTTGTTTCCTCAATGACTGCCATTCTGACTGGAATAAGAGTTGTTTTCATCTGCATTTCTCTGGTGGCTGATGAAGATGAGTGTTTTTTTCACGTGTGTGCTGACCATTGTACTTCATCTTCTTAGAACTCTCTGTGCATTTCATTAGTGCTTTTCTTCCACTGAGTTGTTTGTCTTTTTGTTTAGTTATTTTTAGTTCACATATATTATAGAGTAGCAATCCTCTATCAGATATATAAATAGAGAATATTTTCCTTGACTTTCTTTTTACTGGGTTATTTCCTGTTCTTCATAGAAGCTTTATAATGTCATGAACTTCTACTTATCCATCATTGATGTTATTTTCTGAACAACTACAGTCCTATGCAGAAGTTCCTTGCTTATGCCTATATCCTGAAATATTTCCCTACTTTTTTTCTCTAACAGTTTCAAAGCTTCAAGTCTTACATTAAGATCATCAATCATTTGAAATTAATTGTTTTGCAAGTTGACAAATGCAAATCTAGGTTCATTATTCCACACAGAGAGCTTCCATTTTCTCAGTACTGTTTGTTGAAAGAGCTGTATTTCCTCCAATGTGTACTTTAGGTAGTTCTGTCAAAAATTAGCCGTCCTTAGCTGTTATGGGTTCATCTAAGGGGTCTTTGTTATACCTGTTACTCTATATCCCTGCTTTTTTATCCATACCTGGTTGTCTTTGCCACTATGGCTTTGTAGCATGATTTAACATCAGGTGATGTGATGTCTCCAGTAGGTTATATCTCCTTAAGATTGGTTTATATCCATGGCATTGTGTGTTTCAATACAAACTTATTTTTTTCTTAATTCTGAGGCAAATGTCATTGGAAAATTTATAGGTATTGCACTGAATATCTAGATTACTTCTATAACATACTCAGAATGCTAATTCTTGTCATCCATGAGCACCAGAAGCCTTTACAGCTTCTAGTGTCTTGTTTTGATTCTTTCCTAGATATTTGACATTTTCATTAGGAGGTCTTTTGCTTCCTTAGTTTGGTTAGGTCAAGGTTTATTTTTGAAGCAATCATGAAGGCAAGTGTTTCCCATATTTCTTTCTTGGATGCTGCTTATGGGTATTTGGAAATGATTCTGATTTTGATAATATTTTATACTTATTTAAGAATTTCATATAACATTTTCCAATCATATCTACTTCTTCCTCCTCAAACTCCCCCCAGACCCATGTCTCTAACCTGCCATGAGTTGCATGTTTGACAAAGGCTGATGTTCCCTCTCCCAGCAGCGATCAAATACCAATAGCTCCTCACCCAGGGTAGGGCTTTTCTTTCACCTCCTTTCTTCCATGCTGTGGTTTTGTCTGGCCTGAGTTCATGTTAGTCTTGTGCATGTGGTCACGGTTATTTTAAATTCATGCATTCAACTGCTCTGTGTATCAAACAAGAACAACAACAACACAATAACAACAACAACTAAGGCCTATGACCTAGCTAGCAACAGATCCTTTGTCCCAATATGATGATTTTACATAAAAATTTTTATGAAAGTATTAGTCATACCTAAGAGTTTTCTTAGGGAGTTGGTATATCATCTACAAATGAGAACACTCTGACTTCTTTTCCCAATCATATTTCTTTCGTTTACTCTAGCTAAGTCTTCAAGCACTATCTTGAGCAAGAGCGAACACAACACCCTGTCTTAGCCCTGACTTAAGAGGAAATGCTTTGTGGTTTACCCACTTACTATGATGTTGGCTATAGGCTTTTTAATATGTAGAGGTTATGATTTGGAGAGATGTTTCTTCTCTTCCCAGTGTTTTCAAAGCTTTTATTATCAAGGCATTTGTATTTTGTCAAAAGCTGATTCCTCATCTTCTGGCATGGTCATGTACAAAGTTGGCATTAGGCTTAAAGCAAAGGAGGATCCATGTGGAGGAGAGAGCTCAGTGGGGATAGAGCATGATTGTAGTCTGTCATACTCTGCAGGTTCCAAATCTCAAGTCCTTCAGTATTCCTTGCCAGGCTCCCAAACACTGGCCATACCTCTGGGAGGGTTTCAAGAATCTGGTAGTCACACCAGCCCTTCCCCACGTGGTCCTTCCTGGCCACAACCACTTGTACAGACTCTGGCTCTGATCATGTTTCCACCTCACTGACTACCATCCACGGCTCTGACTCAAGGTTTCTTCCCAGTAGTCTAAAACAATTCTAGACCGGGTGTCAGTATACAGTCCTGTGACACATGTTCTGAGTCTCTCAAGAGCTAGTTTGCAGATGGCCTTGTGCCACCCAACCACCAGCTCAGCATGGGTCTTTATAAGATGGCTTTTCACAGCTGCTCCCCTACAGTGCTAAGAAGAGAGGATTCTCCCAGTATGGCTCCTCTTTCTGCCATCACAGCACACTCCGCTCTGCTCACTGAAACATCTGTTTCTAAAAGTATGGTACAGACATTCTGAGGCTCATTACCTTAAGCTGTGGCTACTGCTGCCTGCTGTTGGCACCCTCTCTTACTAGGGAATGGAAAACTCCCTAATATGCCAAGATCCCGAGGAGAGAACACTGAACTTTCTCCCCTGCTTTGTAAAGTTCCCTAGTTGATTTGCTGTTAAAGCTATAGATATTGGAAGGAAGCCAATCTCTTCTGAGCTGTTATCCAACTTCTCCCCGTTTATTTCCTGATGATTCTGCCAGCTTGTGTGTCACTGATCATCTTAGAGCTCATGTAGTTTTTGTATAATTCATTTAATAAAGTTTAACTATAAAGCAACTTTAGGGTCCCTTCAAAACTGTTTTTGTAGAGTTCCTTTCCTGCCCCTGGGTAAGATGTAGGTGTAAGATATGCATGATGCCACATCTGTGTAATCGGGGCACTAGGGAAGGTATGGTGAGATTAAGTTAAAAGACTAGTACAAAATTGAGTTATATGCCATCTTGATCAAACAAACACTTACAAAAGACTGGAGTCAATGTTTACAAAGTTACCAGTCATTCTTTGGTAATAAAAATCCATATACTCACTTCTAGTCACACACACACACACACACACACACACACACACACACACAGAGAGAGAGAGAGAGAGAGAGAGAGAGAGAGAGAGAGAGAGAGAGAGAGAGAGAGAAGCATGCAGCAGTGTACTGAAAACTTAAAGAAACAGACCTAATGGGAACTTCTGATTCAGAAGCTCTATTCCATGGTGAGGAATGGGAGTGTTCATCATCGCTTCTTTTCTATACGTAAAAGCATCCCTCAGAGCTGAAAGAAGACAGTACAAAGAGAAGGAGGGGGTTGGGGTTTCACTTGGCAGGAGCTGTGTATCCATGACTACTATAACTATAGATCTCAAAATCTAACCCCTTCCTTTGGGACATGTGGGAGTTCCTTGTGACTCTCCTCATTACTAGCATCGCCCATTTTTACTTCTTGAAAGATATGTGTCCAACTCCTTTATGTGCTACTGGCCATGCAAAATTCTGCAAGGTGAGCCTATAGCCTGCCAAAAGTCCTAGTGGATTCCCAAAAACCTTTTTCTCTCCCTTGCTTTGACAAACTAGAGCTCAGGATGCCTCACCAAGGAGCTTCTCTACAAATTCTCTCAGATCCAAGAGCCCCTTGTGTTCCTCAGACACCAGAATTTCCAGCTGAGAGCAATCCAACTGAGGCCTGTTCCCTGATTTTCCCTTGGGGCAAACCCTCACCTTCACAGACATAGAGATAGAGTGTCTGCTGAAAACCAAAATTCTCATCACAATCATTTTGATCCTCACTAAGAAGTCCAGAGGTCAGACTTGCAAGTTGGTCCCACCTGGGATGTCTGGAATCTCATTTTATAGTAGAGAGGCAACTGGTATATTTTATTCTGGTGCCTTATTCATTATAGAGCCAGAGATGATGGCATTTTGTTACTCTGTCACAAGTATGTATTGAACAAATGATGGATGGATCATTAGGGTTTGGCTTCTTCGTTGCTCATGGACGTTATGTCCACCATTAGACCACACACTCATGCTGTTGTAAGAACTGCAGACAGATTAGAAACAGCTGCAAACAAAAAAGTTAGAAAAACTGAATGTCAGTCAATTTACAGGCCCAAGGGCTCTAAATGATTTTTAAGATGGTTGTTGGAAGTGCTGTTCATCTGATAATACTGGATTACAGTGAACCTGCCTCCAACAGTCTAATAGGACAGTACCCCATAGCAAAATGTAATATGAGCTGGCTATATGTTTACATGATGTATACTGTCCACATAGTTTGAAGGATAGAAGTGTGTGTGTGTGTGTGTGTGTGTGTGTGTGTGTGTGTGTGTGTGTGTGTGAGAGAGAGAGAGAGAGAGAGAGAGAGAAAGAGAGAGAGAGAATGTGTGGTGTTAAGAGTATGTGACTAAATGACTGTATATGGGGGCCCATGCATGTGTGTATATGTACATTCACAGGTGGTGCTGGAGATTGACCCAGAACCTTGTGTATACCAGGCAAGTTCTCTACCACTAAGCTATATCCCCAGAACTTAGCTGTTCTTTGGGCATTAAAAAAATTGCTAGATGGGTAAAAACATGAACATTGGTTCATTTTTTTTCTCACACCTGCACTCCCCAAATACTGTGAATGAAATTTCAATGCAAACAAGGGAGAAAATAGGAAAAGAGAGTATCAGAGGACAGATGCAAAAGAAACCTTATTTCAAAAGACTCTGTTGGGCTCAGTTCTTTAGAGGAAACTGACCCCAGAGTATCTGTAGATACAGAAGGCCTATACATGATCCTTTGTGCTCCTAAAGAACATTAAAAAAATAAGCACTCTGAAACCAATGTGCTTCCGTGTTGTCTTGTTGAATTTCAAGAGCATAATACTCATGGAGTCTTTGATGTATTCTCTTTCTCTCCCCGCCCCCCTCTGCAGATTTAAGAAGATAATCCCAGTCCCAGAGCAGAGCATGATCCAGATGCTGTGCTACCTCCTTGAGTGCCTCCTGACAAAGGAGGCTGTCCCTGCAGACTGCCCCAAGGAAATCTATGAACTCTATTTTGTGTTTGCTGCCATCTGGGCATTTGGCAGTTCCATGGTCCAAGATCAGGTAAGATGGCATGTTGAGACCAATGGCATGTTATAGTATACAGCAACAAAAGCCGATGCAGGAGGATAGGCTACTAAACTCTGCAGTCATTTGAAATCATCAGAGTAGTTTCTTGCACACTGTGCCATTAAAGGCATGGATCCCTGGCAAAGCTTCCTAGGCTGAGACAGAGTATGGTATGTTTGGAGCTGTGGCTTTCTGGGATGAGGAACACATCTCTGCTTTTGTGGAAAGCTGTGCAGTGCCGAGACTTAGACAACTGCAGGGATTGGTATATGATACTCTGCCAGATGACTTTCATTTTCTAGAGAGGAGTTAGAGGATGTTGTACTATAGAAATCTAAAGGAAAGGAATATCTTCAGCCTTCTAGAGAGCCTTCTGTAGCTAGCCAGAGTCCTCCAGGGGGTCTCTACATCTCTTAAGCATAGAGAAGGCCAGGTCAAATGATAAGTGTAAGTAAGAAACCAAGTCATATTTAACATCAGGTATTGACCACTGTGGCTTCATGTTGTTGAGGAATGGAGACATTGACTCAGACAATGACCCCAGCACTCGATTCCTTAACCCTTCCTATGTTCAAAGCCCCTTTCTTTACTTTAGTATGTTTTATCTAGACATAACATATTCAGAATTATGCAAGCTGGTGTTTTATTACTGGATCTATGCAATGTTATAAAGATGTCAAAAACATGGACTATGTTAGCAAATTTTAAAACCTACGTTAAAGTGTTGTTAACCATGGGTACAATCCTATACAGATTTATCCATCATAAGCTTATCCCCCTGCTATGAATGAAACATTTGGCCAAGACTTACTACTTTCTGTTCCCTGAAGTCTCTGGCAATTATTATTTCTCTCTACTTCTAGGCATGTGAATATTTTTATATTCATTGTATATAGAGGGTCAGTCCTTCCATGTTGGGTTTATTTCACTTAATATCTCCCTGTTAAGATCACCTTGTCATAAAGAGATTGTGTGTTTGGTATGCTTATCCCAAAACACAACAACCATAATAGAAATCAGAGGAGTGGAAGGCAACAGGGAGGCATTGCATAAGCTCATGCATTGTCTATGGTGATGACTTCACCAGTATGTGCTTAGCTCCAAACCCTAATTGTATCCAATGAATGTGTACAGCTTCACTTATCAATAAAGGGGTTCAATGATAAACCACTGACAAGAGAAAGACAAGGAGAAGAAAATACAAGGAAGGGATGCAGAAAAGGAAAAAAACATTTACAAGATTTGAATTGTATCTGTCAATATTACCTGGGAGACTGTGAGTGAGACGTTCAACCTGCCTCTTCCTTACTCTCCCCATGTGTCCAAAGGATGATGTCAGCTCCTGGGTGGTTGATGAGGGTATTGTTCTAATTGCCCGGTGTGGATACTTGGAAGGTATTGAGAATAATGCTGGTGTGCATACATGTTTGCTAGCAATATTCTCCTGACTCAAATAATCAGTTCTACGGAAGTACTTGGTACTGTCTCACAACAGGAGGCCAGACAAGCTATTATTGCCATTAAGTTATGATTTATTTCTTCTGATTCAGGATGATTGTGGAGCTAGCTCTCTCTCTCTCTCTCTCTCTCTCTCTCTCTCTCTCTCTCTCTCTCTCTGTGTGTGTGTGTGTGTGTGTGTGTGTACACATGTGTGTCTACATGCACATGTGTGCACATACAAATAGAGGTCAGAAATCAATGTAACATATCTCCCTCAACTGCTCTACAACTTATTTTTAGAGACAGTTTCTTACTGTGATCTGAGGCTCATCAACTAACCTAGCAGACTGGGTGACCAGTATGTCCTAGAGACCCCCAGCACTGGGATTATTGGCATGCACTGCTGTGCTTAACTTTTGTATGGGTGTGGGAGCTTGAACATGGAGCCTCATGTTTGTGTGGCAAGCACTTGACCAACTAACCCATCTTCCAAGCCCTCTAGAGCTCTTTTTTCTAAGAAACCTAAAAAGGTTCAGCCTTGCCAGACAAAGTCATATCTGAAGACTCTGAGAAGTCAAGGACTAAGACCACAGGAATAAGCTCTGCTCTGTCATGGGAAAGCTCTTGCTCTAGCATCAATCCATTACTGCATGTTGCTCAGACATCAGGGGGCAACTCTCACAGGTTCCCTAGGAGCCTTTTCCTGATCCCATCCCAGAGTCAGAGGCTTTGAGGGTAGGAAGGGAGGAGATGTGTAGATGTGTTGACATCTGGAAAGTCCTATGCCTGCTCTATAGTCCTTGGGGGGATGCTCTTTGGACTTCGTTGAGGTTCCATTCTTAAGGTTTCTGTTACTGCCATGAAACACTATGACCAAAAAGCAAGTTATGGAGGAAAAAGTTTATTTGACTTACACTTCATTGGAAGAAGTCAGGACAGGAATTCAAGCAGGGCAGGAACCTAGAGACAGGAGTAGATGTCTGTGGAGGAGTGCCACTTACTGGCTTGCTTCCCCGGACTTGCTCAGTCTGTCTTCTTATAGAACTTGGGACTGTCAACCCAGGGATGGCACCACCCACAAAGGGATGGGCCCTCCACCCTTGATTGCTAATGGAGAAAATGCTATATCTTGTGGAGGCATTTTCTCAACTGAGGATCCTTCCTCTCTGATGACTCTGATTTTTGTCAAGTTGACTCACAAAACCAGCCAGTACACCCTCAGAGGCATATTGTGCAGGGTGGATAAAACTTGGAAATTTTTCAAAATGCAGAGACCTATGCTTTCTATCAAATTCAGTCTCTAGCTTTCTAGCTGCCGAGATGTCAGATAGCAACTCCTGGGGTTCTCATCTACATTGACAGTGGGGTAGCAGGATAAAGACACCTGATCAATTTTCCAATCTATGTAGAGGTATGTAAATCCACTCCATTCTTTCTAAAAGCCTGGAAGAAAGCACCCTCCCAGGTGTCTTAAACTCTTGGAACTAGGAACAGCTATGCTGACCCATGGGGAAGACACAGTAGAAAGCTTTTAGCAGCAGGAAGTACCCAGAATCCCACACAACCTACATTAAAGCCAAACACCAAAAAGTGATGAAAATTAGAGAATAGAAATTTGGCCAGATATTTGCATCAGCACTACCAATGGTGTCTCAATTAACTAGCTGTCAGTAAGATCACACACCAAACAAAAATGGAGCCTATGCCTGTGTAGAAGGTCTGATTTTAAAAAAAAGGCAATGCAGTACTGGTAAATACTTTGCAACAATCACAGGAGGTGATCTCCCACAGGGACATTGTAGAGAAAGCCCAAGACTGGGGGTGAGAGCTGGGGGATCGTTCTAACCAGCCAGGATCATTCAGAGCATTGTGATAATTGAATATGGTGAAATCAGACCCCAAACTCTATAAATGGGATGCCAGTAGCATGTGTTACCATCATGTAGTTTAAAAGGCGTGGCTGTACCAGAACATGAAGCACATGGGAGACTGGATTTTATCAAAATGCATTGCTACAAAGAGCCCCCAACAGAGCTGAGTACAAAGGAGAACAATGGCTCAGTCAGCTGGTGTCACCTTGTCTCTAGATTGGAATCTTAGCTTAAGTGCCAGATTATGGGGTTGGTAGGAAGACAAATTAGAGTTCTTGGCCCAAGTCTGGCCAAGGACTAACCAGATAGATCAAGGATGAATTGAGGTGAGATGCAGAAAGGACGAACAGCTGCAGTCTTCCTAGGTGCAGCTCATCTAGGGGTCTCCCTAGAAACCAAAAGGGTCTCCAAAGACTTCATCCATGAGTTCAAATGGCGATTTCTCTGGGATTATGGTTAGCAAATGGCAACATCCCCTTAATCTGAATTGAAATCAGAATCAGAACTACACATAAGCCTGTCCATATCATTGGCCTCTTTCCATTCTCATTTCTTATTCTTGGTTCAGTTTTTCTATTTTGGTTTGCTGTTGGGTTCTTCTTGTTTTGAGACAGGGTCCTCCTCCCTAGTTGAGGCTGGCCCTAAACTCTTGATCTATCTGCCTCCACTTCTGGACTGCTGGGATCACATGTGTGCCACAAGATCAGCCTCCATCCTCGCTTTGAAACAAAAGAAGTCTATCTATAACTTAGAAGACAATAAATGAGAAGTGCCCATCTCCATCAAGATCCAGATTAATTCCTCCACACCAGCCCCATCACTCATCTAGTCTTAGAATGCTCTCTCAGCCCTGCCCTTCCTGGATGTCTCCAACAATGGTCAGTCCATCTTTTCGATGGTATTTCCTATGTCTGAGTGTTTGCAGCATGATTTTGCTGTGCTGGATGGTTGCTAAGTTTCAACTTGGAAACAATGGAGTACATGCATGTTCAGCTCTATCTCTATGGGGTTTGTGTTTTATATTAAGGCATGGGAATTGTAACATACAACCTATTATTTCTGCCAGAAAGACCAATAGGCTTTATCTCTTCTGCTGTTTCTGGATGTCCTATTGGGTCTTGAAGGAAGCTCTCCTAAGGCTCTTTTCTAAAGCCTTCATCTTTACAGGACAAAAGTGAGACCCAGAAGGATGTGACTAGCCTCTGTGGCTCTTCCTGCTCAACTGGTCTGTGTTTTTGCTGTCAGCCATTATTTAGGTCATGAAATTGCACAGTCTCAGATGTCTGGGAAGGTTGGAAAAGGTTTCTCTCTTCAGGAGGTCATGGCCCACACTTCCTCTTCCAATGCCAAGGACCCCTACCTCCTCTGTGTTCTTAAACTTTCCTACTTTCAACCTTCTCTACTTTTGGGGGGCTGTGCTGAATCCTAGTGCCGATGTTGCCAACACATTGTCAAGCAAAGCTTCTTATGTGTGGTTGTCTTACTCCATTTCCTTTGTACCACATGCTAGGTTATTTATAAAGAATAGAAATTTGTTTTGCTCTTAGTTCTGTAGTCCAGACTTCTGGAGCATGGCACTGTACCTGCTTTTTGATGTATCATAACAGAGCAGAGGGCATTCCATGGACGACAGAGCAAAAGTGCTAGCTTAAGTCTCTCTTCTTTGAAAGCTACCATGGAGGCCCTGCCACGTGGCCTCATCTCACCCCAATTCTCCTTTCCATGAAAGCCCTACCCCCATGTACTTTTACACATGACTAAAGACATTAACTCTCCAGCATATAAATGCTAGGACACATTCAAACCATAGCAACTGCCAGAAGGCAACACCTGTCTTAGGGCATCACCTGCCTTCTGGTCCTGGACAGGGTTGATGCTCCAGGAGCTCTGTCATTCCAGTACTGCTCCATCCTAGAGACATATGTAGGCAGGAACTCTTTGTGCCCCTATCTCAACCTCTGTTGGTGCCAGTGCTACCTGCGTGGGTCCCTTGGGCTCTGGAAGATCTATACCCTGACCAGCTTTGTCTTTGCAGCTTGTAGACTACCGGGCAGAGTTCAGCAAATGGTGGCTGACTGAGTTCAAAACGGTCAAATTTCCTTCCCAAGGAACTGTCTTTGACTACTACATAGACCAAGAGACCAAGAAATTTGAGCCTTGGGGCAAGCTCATCCCCCAGTTTGAATTTGACCCTGAGATGCCTTTGCAAGTAAGTGGGACTGACCACCCAATGACATGGTACCCATGAGAGTGATCAGCAGCAACCCCTATTTGTATTGAGTGCTTGACTTTGTATAAACCAGTTGGTCCCCAGCTGTATTCATTTTCAAATCATAGGTGTAATGAAGCCATAAGTCCCCTACAGGAAAGGAAGCAAATAGAGAAGTCAGTCAGCATCATTGGGGACAAAGGACAGGAGATGGCAAAGCCAGATGATACTGTAGTCCCTTTGGAGATGCCTTAGAGAGACAGAGGACAGTCTCTACTGAACTCCAGGGTACAATAACAATGGGTTTACAAGATGGACAAAAGTAGAAGTTAAGAAAGATACTCCTACCTCCCCTTACTAGGCAAACTTTCTTATGACAGTCCCCTGTTCTGGAATGTCCTGGAACATAGTGTTGTGTGACATGCCTATTACATTCTGTTCCAGGCTTGTTTGGTACACACAAGTGAGACCATCCGTGTGTGCTACTTCATGGAGCGGCTCATGGAACGGCGGCGGCCGGTTATGCTGGTCGGCTCTGCAGGCTCAGGCAAGTCTGTGCTGGTGGGAGCAAAGCTGTCCAGCCTTAACCCTGAGGAATACATGGTGAAAAATGTGCCCTTCAACTACTATACTACATCAGCAATGCTGCAAGGTAAGCAGCCCCAGGGCCTGGGGTGTTAGCTACTAAAAGGCTAGCAGAGCTTCTGGGCTGGACCTCAATCACCCACAGCACTGCTTCCTCCCTCAACCCATACTTCTGTCCCTTGTCCCCAGCACCCCTTAACACTGCCTCCTTTTATCATTCTTCCTGTGACCTATGTATGGCCTGTTAAATTCCATCCGAATAGTCCCGTGGCTTCAAAGCTAGCCCAACATCATAGGGAGTTCTGTATAGCCTTGTAGGCTCAGGTGCTAGGAGCATCTACAGATATTATTTCATCCGTCCCTCGAATCTGGTAGACTGGATCAGAAGCTCAGGTTGGGAAGCTGGGTGCATAAGGTCATACCAAGAAAAGCCTCATTATGCATCCCATCTTCTGAATTTTCCTGGGGTCAAGGCTAACCAGGAGTGTTCATTCATTGGCTCTGAGTGGAGGTAGGCTCAATGCTGATCGTCTCCCTGTGCTAGTCACTTCTCATTGGTCCTCAGTTTATGAAGAAATCCTTCACACATTAAAGAATAACATTTCTAAGATTTTAATGGTAGCACAGGTTTGTAATCTTCAGACCTGGAGGCAGAGGCAAGAGGGGTCATTCCAAGTCCCACCAGTGTAGACTACAAAATGAGTTCCAGAGTAGTCTGAGCTACTGAGGGAGTCCCTCTCTTGAAAAACAAAGCAAACCAAACATGCTTTCTTTTAAAGATCCATCCATGATAATGCTTCAGCAAAATAATGGAAGAAGTGGGGTTGGGGGAGTAGCTTCTTCCTTGTCCTGCCAGTTGTAGCTGTTTGAATTATAGAAAGCTTATACATGCGCATACGCGCGTGCGCACACACAAACACAGACACAGACATGAAAAACCACAGTGTAGGTACTTAGAACATGCTTGTGTACCTGATATTCTAACCAAAGTCATCATCATTTTGCTTGAGACTTGTTTAACTTTTTGTGTAATAATCTTCTGTCTGTGGTGGAAATACTCCCACCACAACCCATTGCAGGATACTAATTCAATGTCGGAGAACATGGAGTTACTGGGAAAGAGATGCCCCATCATGGCCACTTCCCCATACCTTCCCAGATCTAAACAAAGGAAAGAACCTCCAGGGCATAGATTATGGTAAAATGACAGCAAATTCATTAAGATGTTAGTTTTAAAGTTTTATCCCATTCTTCTTAGTATAGTTACATATAAGCTTATTCTTTTTAAATAATGGTTTTATTGGCCATGCAGCCAAGTGCTGAGAGAAGTGGTCCAATTGTTGAATTGGAAAGGGGAAAGCTAGACACCCGGTGTCAAAGGGGAAATGAAGCATTGAATGACACCTATGAACTCCAGAGACAGCCACCTGGACTCACTCAACAAAGAGGCAAACTAGTGCACTCACTGTGCAAACCCCCTAGTCTGAAGGTCAGCATTTCCACTGTAGCTAGCATGAAGGCACTGCAGATTAGGGAGACTAAAGCACATACATGGCTGAGCTACACAAGACAAGCAGCATAGTGCACAAACAACAGGTCTCTACAATGGACTTCCAATGGTGAGAGAGGAGATGGACGTAGCCTAATTACTCACATGGTGGAGTGATTTGCAGAATTACAGACAGAAAGTTTCACGAAGGTAAGGTTGGAATTATTTCCATAGCATTGTCAAGAGACAAAAAGGGAGATACAGGCCAGTGTGTGTGGTGCTATCTACATGATGGTTTAAAAGACATATGTGTAATATTTCTTTTATATTATATTACCATACATTATATTATATAATATACACACACATACATATATATGTATGTATGTATGTATGTATGTATGTATGTATGTATGTATATGTGACTGGAGAGAGGAGACTTAGCAGTTAAAAGCCTGTGCTACTCTTGCAGAGGACCCAAGTTCATTCTCCAACGCCCACATTAGGTGGCTCACAACACGTGTACTGCAGCTCCAGGAACTCTGGCTCCCTTGTGTAGCCTCCATAGGAACCTGCACTCATGTGTACATATATACACACATTCACATGGGAACTCTGGCTCCCTTGTGTAGCCTCCATAGGAACCTGCACTCATGTGTACATATATACACACATACACATGGGGGGAGGTAAAAGTTTTTAAATCATTTTTAAAGAAATAGAAAACTATATTACAGAATGCTCTTAACTTACAGAGGCTTATTATACAATGGCTACACATCATGGCACATAAAAAAGTATCTCCAGAAGGAAATATAAGAAACTGATAACAGCAGCTCTCCCTGCTATGGGGGAACCAAACACTGAGAGCAAGATGGATAATTAAATGTTTCTTAAAGTATTAAATATTTCAATAGTGCAGAAAAGCAAAGACTAAGACATAACAGATGTCCATTTGCCACCACCCAGATTCAACAGATGGTAACATACCTGCCCCCAAACCATCCTCCTCCCCACTCCTTATTAATGTGAATTCTAAAGCCAGTATGTATCAGTTAAACCCTCTACCCACCTGCAGTCATAAAACATGTAGTGCTCTTGTATACATTTAAACTTCATATCATACTGTTTCTCTTTGGCAACTTACTTTATTTTAATCAATGTTTTGATACATCCAGATCTATTTCAACTCCTGCACAGAATTCTATTGTGGGGATAAATCCAAGCTCTTTATCTAAGATTCTACTGAAAAACATTGTACATTTCTTTTTAAATTTTTATTAGTTCTTTGAGAATCATGTACAGTGTGTTCTTGTCATAGTCACACCCTCCACAACTCCTCTCAGATATATCCCCTTTCCTGAATACCCAACTTTGTGTCTTCCTTTCATTTTTTTAACCCAAATCTTATTTGTGCTGTCCATATATTAGATGTATGGTCTTCCATTGGAACATGGCCAGCTTATCAGGGACCACAATCTTAAAGAAAACAGACTCCGCCTCTCCCAGTAACTGTCCTCAGCCATGGGTGAGGCTTTGTGCCTACCTCCCCCAGCCATCTTGTGATTTGGTCTAGCTCAAGCTTTCACAAGACTTGCCTATGCTGTCACAACTTCTGTGAATTTATGTGTCTGACTGTGGAAGACACTATATCCTTGTAGTCATCCACTGTCTCAGCCTCTTACATTGTTCTCATACCATCTTCCTCCATGATCTCTGAGCCTTGGAGAAGAGGGTGTGATACTGATGTCCCATTTGTGGCCAAACATCCCACATTCTCTTATTCTCTGCACCTGGACCAGCTGTGCGTCTTTGTGTTTATTGAAACTTTTATAAGAACAAACTTCTCTGATGACAACTGAGAGATATATTAGCCTATAATAATAAGTCATTGGGAGTAAGTGAAATACTGTATCTGTTTAGAAGAATAGTAGTAGTAAATTCTGCCCCCAAGGTCTATGACCTATACAGCCATAGGTTCCTGGCCCGAAAATACTGCCAGGTATGTGTTTCATCTTGTGGAGAAGAATGTATTCCAATCAATTAGGGATTAGTTACTCCTATGATATCCACACTACTCATGCAAGAGTAAGCGTGTCTTATGGGGCCAGTTATTACTGTAGCTCTTAGGGTTCACAACTGGGTAAAATTGGTAATTACCTTTCTTCTCCACTGTTGCCTGTGGAACCTTCCAGAACTATGAAAGTTAGAGTAGGGATAAAGCCTCCATATCAATACCAGCTTGATCTCTTCATGCTCTCTGGCTCAAGTGTGTGGTGTTGTTACCAGTAGGATCTTACAACCAAGTCTCAGAGCTCAGTTAAGAGCATTAGCAACTGCTTGTAATGTTTGGGCATCTATGGACATCACTGGTCAACAACTCCAAAGAGACAGCCCATTTCTGGCACTAAGATTGTTGTTGGATAGCCTGTGGTGTCAACTATGGGCACTGTGGCCCCTTAGGGTGGCCCCAATTTAACTATTTATATCTATTATATTAAGTATATGCTCATATTTATATCTATTATATATAACTATATTTCGATATACTAGAAAATGATAACTGTAGTAGGTTTCCATATATTTTTTGGAGAGGTCTTTAGTGTTATTTATCACTCTATAGTCCCTTTTCTACCCTGCCCTTTCATCTCCCATCTCAAATTCCTGTTTAATTATTACCCCTTAACTCTTAATATAACTAACTGTCCCCCCGACACACACACACACACACACACACACACACACTGACCTCTCACTAATTTTCTGGCATCTTTGAATATTTTAAACGAAACACACATATCTGAAGGTTCAAAGTTATCAACAAGAGAAAAAAATAAATGTGCAATGTTTGTCTTCCTGGATTGAGTTACTTCACTCAGAATGAGCATTTCCAGCTCCACCCATTTACCTGAGAAATTCATAATTTTGTTATCCTTAAAAACTGAATAATATTCCATTGTGTAAATGTATCCAATTTTCCCGTCCCATTCCTCAGTTGATGGACATGTAGGTTCTTCCTGTGAACACCTATTGTGAGCACAGCAGCAGTGAACACAGTGGGCAAGTATCGCTCTCTGTCTTAGGGTGTATGTGCAACGATGCATATACTCCTTTAAATATATGTGTAAAGATAGTATGGCGGACCATGTAGATCTGCTTCTAGGTTTTTGTGGAACCTTCACTCTGATTTCCCTGGTGTTTGTGCTGCCCTGTACTCAGCAATGACTAAATATTCCCATTCCCTTCACCCTTACCAGCATTTATCATTATTTGTAGATTGATTTCTGTTACTCTTTATTTGTTTTGATGTCATTTTTCCCTTATCCATTCTGACTGGGATAAGATGAAATTCCAAAGTAATTTTAATCTGGATTTCTATGATGACTAAAGATGTTGGACATTTAAAAGAACGTTTCTCAACCATTTGCATTTCACCTTTGAGAACCATGTTCAGCTTCATGCTCCATTCTTTAAATTGGCTTTTTTTTTTCTTGGTGTTTCATTTTTTGAGTTCTTTGTGTATTCTGGATACTAACCTTCTGTCAGATGTATAGCTGGCAAAGAATTTTTCCCATTTTATAGGCTTCATCTTAGGAAAAGTTTCTATTGAGTTATAACAAATATAATAAATTACATATTAAAAGTATAATCTTTGCTAGGGTTTGAAATATCTGCACACTGATAAAACCATTGTCATTACTGAAATACTGAGCACAGCCACCCAGGATCCTTCGTGTTCTTTGATAATCCCTTCTTGTTTCTCTTTCCACGCTGCCCTATGCCAGATATCCACTGATCTTCCTTCACAGTCGATGAGTTTGTATCTTGTATTATTTTATACACTGAAATAGCGTATGTGCTCTGTTCTTCCTGTTTCCTCACTCAGCTGCATTTTAGAATAACCCATGTTCTTCAATGTCAACACTTCATTTTTTCACTCCTGAATAGTAAGATAAAATTTGTAAAATACCCCGGATGATTCCTAACACACAACTGCTTAGTAGAGGGAATCTATTATTACAGTAATATTAACAAAAGTATCTCTCAAAGTTAAGAGTCTATATAATACCATCCTTCCTAAGCCACAGCTGCCAGAATCAAAAGAGCATAAACAAAGTTTTCTTAGTTAACAAAGAAGCCAAGCAAAAATTATTCTTTAAAAAAAGCTAATATTTTTTTGAAAAAGATGTTCTTGCTTTGAAATAAGGAATAACCCCCCCACTTCACAGGCCAATTCTGAGGGATATCAGGAACATTTTGCAGCTCACACATTGTTCTTGCCCAGTAGATGCTTTTGTTCCCTCCACACCAGAAGCTCTTATATAGAGAAGGCAGCTGCTGACTGTACCTGCCTCTCTTCTCTCTCAAGGCATTCAGTTCTGGGGTCTCCATTGAGTCCTCTTCAAAGTGACTGAAATGCAAATGATGAATGTCCTTCAGGCTTTCCCATGTCTTGCATAACTGTATAGACAGCACAAATTCAAAGTTAATGTAGTCACCCTTATGCTACACGCTCCATCCCCAGCCCCTTTAGTTTACTCGATCCCCCAGCCCATCCAGTAATTTATTACTTCATTGGTAATGTTTTTGGTTGTAAGTAGCAAAAAAACTAATAATGATAGCAAAGAAAACACACACACACACACACACACACACACACACACACACACCAGGAAGTACAAAGGTAAACATTTACAAACTCTAGATCCATTGTTTAATGATACCAGTATTAAATATTGTTATTCCCCTGGCTTATCATTCAAGATGACTGAATGGCTTTTGCTTCATCCATTGTATTTTCATACCAAAGAGGGAAATACATGGCTGCAGCAATGGAATCGAAGCAGCCTGAGCTATATGGGGTAACCTAATATAGATGGATAGATATGGATGGATACATGGATGCATGGATACATGGGTAAATGGGCAGAACACTCAAGAACCTCGAAGGTTTATACATATGTCTCCTTCTTCACACTATGGTCATCCCAGCAGGAAAGCATCAAAAGGAAATGAAGTCGAGAGCCATGGTCGTCACAGCTCTGAGGGAATCTTTCTCATAAGACAAGCACACAAGACTTAAGGTTTTAAATGTGTCTCTTGTCAGAGTTAATAGCACAGTTGCCTGACTTTATCAAACTTTACAACACTTCTATTTGATACCCTGTAAGGCATGCATCTTTACCTTCACAGTAGAATGCCTGCAGTGTGCTCATAGTTTTTTCTTTGACTGTGACTACAGCAGGACCTCCCTTCACCCTTTAACAAGCTACTCCCCTTTCCAGGCACAGCCAGGCTGGCAAGGCTATGGCTGAGGTCTCTGGTCTCCACCCCAACAGACTCTCCACAAAGCAGCTGTATAGTTCTGCCTTCCTTTGCTAAACAAGTTGTTTATCCTGGGTTCTGTTTCAGGCTACTATGATGAAAGCTCATTTTAGCCTTATTTTAATATCTTCTGTGTTGAAAATCATTGAATATCTTTATGTCTCCTAATAGGTCATAGTGAATAACTATGACCTAAACCTTCAAGAATTTGTCACCTGAAATGAGTTTTCATTTAGAAGAAGTGGGATTGTACTGCTAATCTAAGAAGTTGTGGTTACCGGAATTAAGCATAGATTTAGCTCTGAGCTTTCAAAAAGGTGATTCATAAAGCCAAATGGGAGATAAGTTTTATGGGTTATGATAACTGTGTCATCTTAGATTACTGTTACAAATGTCTCTTTCCAAATTGTTTCGTAGTCCCCTTAGGTATTTGTTTTACTAGATCTGTTTCTGTGTCTCCTCCATTTGCTCTCTTCTCATTCTTTTTTGAAAATATGAATAAGTTTTTAATTTTTTTAGTTCTAACCATACTAATAATCACTTTGTCAATGCTCTAAATATGTCAGTTAAAAGAAGATTGTCAAAATTAATTTAAAAAACTAAGATCCTATTATATGTTATTTACACACAAACACTCTCAACTGGCCATGGTAACAGTTGTTAACCATAACTAAAATGAAACTAGAGGAGTCATTTTCACTTCATATGAGACCTGAATACGTTTTTTAAATGATGATGATGATGACAATGATGATGATGATGATGATGATGATGATGATGATGATGATGATGATAAATTTTCCAAAGAGCCACAGTCTGATCAAGACAGAAAAGGGAAGTAAAGAACTTGGTCAAGGTCAATGGAGTTAGAAGGAACTGGCTGAACCTAATGCTCATGGTTACCCTATATTCTCTTATTTTCTAACTGAGATTAGAATTATTAGTTCAACAAATACTTTAGAGCTTAATTATACAAATTAAAGAGGAACTCAGATGTCTGAAAGTGGAAGACAAGTCTCTGTAACCTGCCCATTAAAGCTTAAGGTTACTCATTACCTTCAAAGCTCTACTCAAATCCCTGCCTCCAGGGAGTGCTGGGCTTACACTGCTTAAGTAGATAGCTCTCTTTTACTCAACATCTTCCCAAAAGAAAATGACACAAACTAGTGCTAGGTCATCTGCAATCCGTCATCTAGTGAGCAAGAATTCTGCTTGGAATTGTAAGTGATTCAAAGCACAATGAAACTGTGAACCGTGAACAACAGAGAAGTCATCCCATTGACTATGAAGCATAGCACAGCCATTAAAATCCTCTTTCAAAGGCATCTTTATTATCAGATGGAGAAATTTGCCATAGAGTCGGACATGGTGGCTCACATTCGCAATCCCAGCCTTCCAGTGGTTGAGGCAGGAAGTTTTTTAGTTTACGGAAAGCCTGTACTTTATACTGAGATTCTGTTGCCAAAAAATTATAAGAATTATATAGTATATTAAATGAGAACTGAAATATATAAGCAATATGTTTGAAACAATTATGGTTTGTATATATTCAAAAATCTAATAAAAACAAGTATATCAAAGTACAGGACACAAAAATGTTGAAGGAATTGCTAACTGCTAGGTGAAAAAAATTTGGCCAATTGTCACTTTCATCACTGTGAATTTTTATGCATTCTAATCTTCCCAGAATGAATATGTATGATTTTATAGTAATGCAAAGCAAGCTATTTCTTGAAAGAATACATCAAAAGGCCTTACAGATACAACCAAAAAGTTTTAACATATGAAAAACTTAAATAATCTGAAAGGAAAATAGTTCAAACACAAGTACACAAATCATGCGATTGCAAGGAAAGTCATGATTAATTATTGATGCTATCTATAAAAAAATACGGAGCAGGCAATGAGCTGAGAATTCTAAAGGCAAAAAGCAGATTAGAGGCCTGTGCAGACTTGGTTGCCAGCTGTGGCTTCCCGAGAGTCTGCAACCAGGCAGACGTGAGGTAAAGCCTCTGCTTTGTCTCTTTGTAGTCATTTGATATTCGTAAAAACCTCTTGATTTATCTGAAGCCCAGTCTTCTCTCCGAAAATAATTTTTGAGAGGTAAAGACAGTTCATCAGAGGGCTCTAAGAGGAATTAGTAATGTGGGGTGTGTGTGTGTGGGTATGTGGGGGGGTTATGTGTCTGGGTGTGTGTGAGTCAGTGCTCACTACAATAGGTCTCTGGCATACCATATGGATGTATGAATGCACTACTCTTGAATCTAGATTCTGTAGAACCAGAATGATCAGAAACAACCCAGAGAGGCTGAGGATGAAGGCACAAGAGTTCACTCATCCAGTGTGATAGCTAATATTTATTGTGAAATTGACAGAATATAGAATTACCAAAAACACAAACATCTAGACATATCTATAAGGAATTTTCTAGAATGAGTTAACTGAGGTAGGACAACCCACTCTCAACATGAAAGCCAGTATTCCAAGGGCTTGGGTCTTGACCTGGATAAAAATGAAAAGCAAATTCACCTCTCTCAGCTTCCTGAAAATGCTTGCAATGGACCAACCGCATTCTGCCTCCTTTGTCTCAAACTTTGCTTTCAACAAGTAGTTTGTTATAGAAACTGGAAAAGTCACTCCTGTGTCCAGTGAGGGAAAAAATAGGATCAATAACCAAAGATCTAAATTCTGGTTTCAACAAGGAGCTTAACCTACCTTCCTTAACTTCTGTGCCTTTAGCTCCAATACGGAGATAAGAATTGTATTTGCTGTTTCTCAGGGCCTGTTATATTCACTTATCCTCAATGGGATTAACAATTCCTAAGCACTCTTCAGTGTGCTAAAGAATATGCTAGAAAAAAAGCAAAATAATCCCTGTCCTCTTGTTTGATATCTCACCTGCTCTTTCTGTAGAAGAATCTATGCTCTTGAGGACAGGAATTATTAAATAGTGATGAGTGTTATAAAAAAAATTAACAAGAGTTAGGAAAAAGATGAGGTCTTAGTTAGGGTTTTACTGCTGTGAAAAGACACCATGACCAAGGCAACTCTTATAAGGACAACATTTAACTGGGGCTGGATTACAGGTTCAGAGATTCAGTCCACTATCAAGGCGAGAACACGGTGGCATCCAGGAAGGTATGGTACAAGAAAAGTTGAGAATTCTACATCTTCTGCTGAAGGCTGCTAGCAGAATACTGGCTTCCAGGCAGCAAGGACTAGGATATTAAAGCCCATTCCCACAGTGACACACCTACTCCAACAAAGCCACACCCACAAATAGTCACTTCCTGGGGGAAGCATATACAAACTGTCACAGATGTGGTCTCTAAATTAGAGTACCATGAAAGCCTTACTGGACAGGGGCATTTCTGAGTGAGTAAATGAGGAAACAAAGCAGGCCAGCATTTGGAAGACACAGATATGAGGCATAGGAAACAGTCAGAGCATAGGCTCTGGAGCAACGAATCCTGATTAGATCTGAAACAGGTGACTGAGGCAGAGAGCAAAGAGGTTGCTCAGCCTGAAGAGAGGAGCTGTACTTAAGCAGAGCACTGACATGACCTGGGTTGCTCTTCACAGGGCTTCCCCAGTTGTTTTGAGAGCATAGTGAAAAGATTGGAAGAGGACATTAGGGTGACCAACTAGGGTACTGTAATTGTCATGTGACAGCCAGAGCACAAAGATGGCAGTCACAGTAATACTGAAATGGTCTTCACAGACAAGATAGCGCTGCTCCCAAAGCCAAAAACTGAACTGTGGTATTCTATGCATGCCTTGAGAAGTTCAACAGTGCATAAATAAGGTGGGCATGACTCAGACCTGTGTGTGACAAGTTAGAACTCAACCAGAAACGCTCAGAGAGGCTTGCTCCCTTTATCACTCCTGTTTGTCTTGCAATATCAGTATATGACAGCTTCTCTCAAACTTAATCCACACCCACTCCTCAGTCCCACCAGGGTACAGAGCCACTCAATCCCACTCCCTCTTAGATGTGAGCAGAAGCAAAGTGAGGTTTGAAAGGCTGAGGACCATTGCTTGCTCCCCCTGTCTTTCTCAGGAGAACTTCACATATTCCATTTGAGACAACCAGCACCCTCCAAGGCCACTTCTTGCTAACGGGGGTGGGGGGTGGGTTGGGGGAGTGCTTTATTCCTCCACCATCTTGTAGATGGCTAAAAAGCTTAATCAACCCAAATTACCAGGTCTGCTTAATTCAAAGGGCTGATTTGAATACCATTGCCTTGGGAGGTTGGAGAAACAAGTATTCCTAAGATCTTTCCTATTAACAGGACTGTTCTCAAAGCATGTCCTTGGCAGCCCATTAATTATATTTCATTTTGACAGATTTCATATATAGTTGTTATATCTTTGGGGGGGAGGAGAAGGTGTTGGGTGATTAATTGGTTGATAGTGTATGTTAATTGCATGCTAATTAAATTTAAATTTAATTCCTATTTGAAACACTTAATTTAACTTCAGCCCAGGAAATTAGAATATTCAAGCATCTTGAAGGAACTTGTCTTTCTATCTGTCACCTTCCTTGTCTGTTGACACTTTCTCCCTGTTTACAAACTTGTTCTTCAGGAGAAGAAATCAGATGGTTCTTAGGGCTCCCAGCTGTAATAAGAAAGTGTTGGTTCTTGCAATCCATAAATATTTAATTGCTTTACTAGAAAAAAAGTAAAGCCTAACTTTCCACCCTATTACTTAAGTGTGTTCTCAACAAGCCCCATCAGGCTGGAAGCTGTGTGCCTGATTCCTTCCCTCTGGCTTGATAATGGAAGAGATGGCTTGAGGAGAGTGCCTGTACTTAGTTCTTTGAAAGTCACTGTTCTACAGCAATAGGGGGCCATAGGACTGAAGGCAGGCAAGGGCACTGATGGATACTCTCAGACATTCTCTGAGGCTGTTTTTCTGCTCTCCCTCACTGTGAACCCCAGGAGATGAAAATTCTGCAAAGACTTTTGGCAAAATGTCTAGTGATTCCTCCTACAGCTCTGAGGGTCAAAAGGGACCCCCAATTGAGCTCTGGATAGGAGCCATGGCCATTAGCCCCCTTTGTGTCTTGGGCACAGTGCAAAGGTCTGTGGGGGCTCCAGTTCTGTGTAGATTTCCTTGGGGTTAAAGACCTGGCCTGGTGACTGTGAATGCGACTCCAGTTTCTAACCTATAAACAACTAAAACTTGGGAAGCACAAGTATGGCAAGGACATAGGTTTTGGGGCTTAACTCCTCTGTTCTGCTTCCCCTTAGTAATTCTGTTCAGTACTTCTGTGCCTTCGTACTCCTAGCTCTGAAGCGAAATATAATTTGTTTCATTATCCTATGTTGTAAGAATTGGATGAATAAACAACACACACTATAAGATGCTTGGTTGCCAGCAGGTAGTGCTACCATTTCTGCTTGACTACTCCGGATTCCTCTCCTGGTCCTACAGAATGACCAACCTACCAGTAAAATATCTGCAATTTGTGCATAAGCGAGATGTCACCTCATCTTGTCCTGACTTGTACTGCCTCAGTATTCATCTCTGAAGTTCTGCCTTTCTTCCCTAACTAACTGGATCTCTCCTCAGCTGTCCTGGAGAAACCTCTAGAAAAGAAAGCTGGAAGGAATTATGGCCCTCCAGGTAACAGGAAACTCATCTACTTCATCGATGACATGAACATGCCCGAGGTGGACGCCTATGGGACAGTACAGCCCCACACTGTCATCAGGCAGCACCTAGACTATGGCCACTGGTAAGTGTCCCCACAGAAGGGTTTCAGGACACTCAGCTCAGTAGGTACTGCAATGACAAACTTCTGTTGGCCCTAATACCACAAAGGGAGTCCAAAGTAAAGAAGATCATTCCTCGGAGGCTTCTGTGCTTCTTGGTGTGCTCTCTTAGACAGAGCCTCCAGGTCAGAGGGGTACGGAGCTCTTACCCCAAAGGGAAACTACAGTTTTCTTCAGGACACATTTTCATGAGCTATGGAGATTGGGAAAGATGGGTATGTTGGAAGAGTGGACAGAAGCTAGGAAGGGAATTTTAAATTTTATTGGCTATATACTATATACATATATGGAAACACACCAAATTTAAAGCTGATGACCCACAGTTTTAAAATAAAACTATCTCAAATTTACACCCTGTGAGACTTCCTCTAACCACAGAGCTAAACTCCCCACTCACCTCCACTGTGGCCTCCTACAGAGATGCTCTGATAATAAGAGGTACACTCCCAGATAACTTGCATGGTATGATGGTTTGTATATGATTGGCCCAGGGGTGGCACTATTAGGAGGTGTGGCCTTGTTGGAGTAGGTGTGTCACTGTGGGCGTGGGATTAAGACCCTCATCCTAGCTGCCTGCAAGTCAGTATTCTGCTAGCAGCCCTCAAATGAAGATGTAGAGCTCTCAGCTCCTCCTGTACCATGCCTGTCTAGATGCTGCCATGCCCCTACCTTGATGATAATGTACTGAACCTCTGAATCTATAAGACAGCCCCAATTAAATCCTGTCCTTTATAAGACTTACCTTAATCATGGTGTCTATTCACAGCAGTAAAACCCAAACTAAGACACATGGGTTTGATGTCTCCAGAGAAATTATGAGTCTTAGTTTCTCTTGAAACAACCTAGTTTTTAGTAGCAGACACTGAACATAGTCTACAGGACAAAATCGGTGATCTAAAACATGCCTGGCTCCCCTTCTTCCTTCTGTAAAGATGGGGTGGGGGTTCCAAGAGAGAAATGAGAGAAGGATCATAGTAAAGATACCAATTCGAGTTGCTTCTCAATCCTTCCTAAAACCTCTGTCAAACACCATTAGCACCTTGACTGCAGTCTCCACACTAGGATTTAAGCTACTAATTGCTATAAGAAAGGTAGAATGATGGCAAGGTGTTTAAATGGGAAGTAGAAACTTGACAGAAATCCTGCCCTGTTGCTTTCTCTGTATGAATGTACTTTCTCTGAAATACCGATCTCCACCCTCTTCTCTCTCCTCAAATTCCCAACGTACCAAAACAGATGACTTGGCTTTCACTGAGGAAACTAATGCCAAGTCGATCCTTGCTTCTATACAACTTGCTCACTGCCTTGCAAACCCTGTATCCTGGCCTCCCATGACATCTCTCCTAAAGCATGTCTCCCATACAATGGTTCTACTGACTCCTGCTTCTATAACTCTGTACTAGCTAGACCCCATCATCTCCTTGTTGGCTCTTTCGTGTCACTGAGACTTTAGTTGTTTTTTAAAAGTCATTTATTTCCCTATGGCCAGTCTCTTCTGTGTATAACTAAATTTCCCTCTCTGTCCTTGCTTCCTGCCTAACTTCTAACTCACTCAATACATTGTTCTTTGATTACCTCCCCCCAATTTCTGAACTATTCCTGCAAACCTATTAACTATTATTCCTGTAGAATTCAAGAGACCCTATTGAAAAGAGGTATTTCTTCTCTCTGCAGTTCTAATGGGAGTACTGGATTCCATTGCTTTCTGGGCAGCCACATCTTTCTGAGTTTCTTCTTTTCTGTCAGTCCTCTTCTGTGTGCTCTCCTCCTGGACTACTTCTGTGGATACTGGGATTTTCATAATTTCATCTTGGGCTATTATTTCTTCTTATTCTCTCAGTAAATTTAGAATTCTACTTTTTTATTTAATTGCCTATAGTGGATTGAATGAGAATGAACCCCAGAGGTCGATATGTTTGAATGTGTGGTCCCCAGTTGATTGAACTGTTTTGGGGAAGGATTAGGAGGTGTGGTCTCATGATGAAGATGTGTACTGGGGTTGGGCTTTGCAGTTTCAAAAGACACATGCCATTCTCCATGCACTCTCACTGCTTCAGGTTGTAGAGTAAGATGTGAACTCTCCTCTATCCCTTCTGTCTGATATCATGAACTCTAACCAATCTGTACCAAATAGAACAATTTCTTTTATAAATGTCCTTGGTCATAAATGTATTATGACAGAAATATAAAAGTAAGACACAACCAAACATGTGAATGATGAAAATTGTCCTACGTCACCTTGAGGAAGTGCTACCTCAGCATGCAACTCTCATTATAAGTTTGCTTAGTTTTGTTTAGAGACAATTCCACTATGTAGCCCAGGCTGCTCTCTTACTCACAGTTTCCTGCCTTCTGAGTATCTGGGTTATGGACATACACCACCACATGTGGCTCACTGGAGGTATCTATTTCAGGTATGATCGGAACAAACTGTCTCTGAAAGAGATCATGAATGTACAGTACATTTCCTGTATGAACCCCACTGCAGGCAGCTTTACCATCAACCCAAGACTCCAGGTACAGAAGGAGGCGGCGGGTAGGGGTGTTACCTCTGAGTCCTAATGCTATCTATCTGGGCTGATGACCTTTGATTACTGGTCTTTCCTCTGCCCAGCTTACTAAAGTAGCAAACCAACTTGCATATCTCAAATAAGAAAGGAGCCTCGATGGAATAAGGATCTAGAGTTAGAGGGGTTCACAGAGTTCACACAACTCAACTCCCTCATTCTTAATATAAGAGATTTCTGATTGATAGAATTATCTTCCTAAGGGTGCACAGACGCACTGTGTCAACTCAGATTTGAACTCAGATTTTTTTCCTCATCTTTGATTAAAGCTTCAATGCCATCATCCTCCTAGTCATTTCATGTTCAACCTAAACTTTGATACAGAATCTTTGATTACTGTCACTAGTCTAGAGCAGTGATCTTCACTTACTTCTCTCCCATGTGTCTTGTTTTCTTCTACAGCGCCACTTCAGTGTGTTTGCCCTCTGCTTCCCAGGAGCTGATGCTCTCTCTTCCATCTATAGCACCATCCTGACCCATCACCTGAAGCTTGGAAACTTCCCCACCACCCTGCAAAAATCCATCCCTTCTCTAATCAACCTGGCTGTCACCTTCCACCAGAAAATTGCCACCACATTTCTGCCCACAGCAATCAAATTTCACTACATCTTCAACCTCAGAGATTTTGCCAATATTTTCCAAGTAAGTTCATAAGATACTATGAAATCTTGGAGATGATTTATATGGTCCTATTCCTAATTTTTAAAAAAATGATAAATGGCAAACTTCTTTGAACAAAGACAAGAAGTGTATGGAGTTGGGATCATGAATAGGTAAAGAATGTCATGATCTCTGTGGGAAATACTTTAACAAAGCAATGTTTTATTTTAGAAGTATACTATTTCTCAGTAAGAGAACATATTCCTCAGTTGGTTTCTTTGTTCTAAGGCTTACCATTGGGGAGACAGTGGTACATTATTTAGTGGACTCCTAATACACTCGTGTATGGGGAAGAAAAAGGAAGAAGATGGACAAGAAAGAGAAAAGTATGAAAAGAAGTCATAAGAGAAGGAGGAAAGGGGAAAGAAGAGAAAAATTTAAAAAAATAAGAGGGAGGAGAAGAGTAATGATTTAGGAATCCTCCATCACTTGTGATACTCATTGTTTTCATGATAAAAAAGAATGTCTCCAAAGACAGACAAGTTAGAAAATGTGTTTATAATACCCCTAAATGTCATTCTCCGTCTTCTGATACAGCGTCAGACCTACGAATTCGAGGTTCAATTCCAGATCAAAACTGTTTCAGATATAGTCTAGGCTGGTATCCAACTTGAGGTCCACCTGCCACAGCTAGTTGGGAACAAGACTAGACTATACAACTAGATCTTACCTCAAAAATATCAAAAGCAAAACCCCACTACTCTGGAAAGTCTGTGGTGCTAGGGTTCCCACACCAAGGGAAAGTATGTGTTTACTCACAATTAGCTCTTACATTTTGAACATTAGTTGAGAGAGACATTACTTATAAAACAACCTCATGCTTAAACTCACTGCAGTGTGATGGAGTCTAGATATTACTATCTACATTTCCTAAATATAAAGCAAGAGGTAAATTGGTCAAGTTCACATTACTCTTCAGTGGCAGCACTAAAGGAGAACTGGTCAACCACCCCTGATCAGAAGCAGACTTGTTTAGGGTCTTGTCTGGACATTCGCCTTCTCATCTAGAAATCCTGAAACCCATGACTCACCTGAATACTTTGGAATAGTTTTATCAAGTCTGACACAAACCTAGATATATATGGGAAGAGATCATTGATTAATTGAGAAAATGCCTCCATAGAATTGACCTGTGGTTAAATCTGAGAGACATGTTCTTGATTAATAATTGATATGGGAGGTTCAGCCCACTGTAAGCAGTGCATCCATTGGTTATAGAAGAAAGTAAGCTGAACAAGCCATGGGGAGCAAGCCTACAAGAAACATTCCTCCATAGCCTCCTTATTAGTTCCTGCTTCTAAGTTTCTGCCTTGAGTTCCTGTCCTAATTCCCCCAGGCAAGCAACGAGGAAAAATAAAACCATGTCTCCCTGGGTTGCTTTTGATTGTGGAGTTTTATCACAACAGTAGTAGAAACCCTACCCAAGACAGACATTATTACCTCCATTCAGTAGAGACTTGAAGTTACTGGCTAGGAAATAAGGATGTGGATGCAGGAACTGGGAGACAGAAAGCTCAAGGTGGTATTAGCACAATGGTTAGAAATGGGTGAGAAGAGCAGTGGTGGGTAGTGAGGAAGCAAAGGATGAGACTACAAGACAATTTGAGACCTGAAGAGAGGCCCTTGTAAAAGGTTTTGCTTTAGTATATAATATTTACCAAGCACAGCACTGAGCCTTTTTATCAACTCTTTCAATCCTCTCAACACCCATAGAAAGTAAAACATGGACTACAGTCAACTGTCTTTAATCTTGCATTCCACAGAGTTGGATTCAACCTACTATGAATGGAAATTACTCTGAAAACTTGGATCTTTACACAACAGATTATTTTCTTTCTGATCAGTGTTCCACTAATCGTACAATATATAGCAACTATTGACCTTATCAACTTCATTAGCTGTTATGCATAATTTAGTCATGGTTGAAGGCATGCAGAAGGATTTGCATTCACTATATGTTTATACTGCTGTATTTCATATGAATACATGAGTGTACATGGTTTATGATACTCAAGAGCATCCTGGAGCCAGGGCCCATGGGTCCACAGGGATGGCTCTATTTCCATTAAAAAAAAAAATGATACAATTATCAGGTTCCATAGGTAATTTAGAGCCACAAAGTGCCTTCCAGAAAGTGGATATTCTATTCTAAGCTTGTTTTGTGTGATGAATCAGTGTCATGGAAGAATCAGAAAGGGGAGAGATGCCAAACAGAGGCTGAGTCTCTTGTTATCCTTGCCTGTCTTTACATAACTCATGCAGTCTGAGAGGCAACACCTTGGGCTCTATATCTCAGCCTGGCCTCTTGGCAGCCTATCAGATGTCAGCCAGCTGTCATAGCATTGGGAAGGACATTTCCCATTGGAGTACTACCTCCTTTGACTCCAGCTGCACAGCTCTGCCCATGTCCCCCCAGAGGACAGCTTCAAGTTCAGAACTTGACCTCTGCCTCCTGTTTTCTTCTTGGCAGCTTGTCTGAAGGCCTGGTAAGATATTAGGTGGTTAATTGAACAGCCAATAGGAGAAATATCCTTCCTACAGAACCCAGCTCATTTCAAGCCTTTGTATATTCTCCACTCATTGTAATCACAGTAGAATTTGGTGGGCTGTGGTCACAGAAATCATGAACCAATTTTCCCTGCTCAGGGGCAGCATATAACAAATTAAGACAGTGCACAATTTGTACTTGACCAGTTCACAGCTGTTGAGCACTTCATTGCTAGTCAGTGTGACTATGATTGCAACAAGAACTATAAAAGTCAAGAAATAATGCCCCTCACTGTCAATTGTCAAACCTCAGAAGCCAGGACTCCCAAGTGGCACTTGATCTCACACTCCACATTTTATGTATGTGGGATACCTCAGAGAGTTAATGAGAAGAAAGAGGCCAAAGTATATATCTGGCTAGGACCACAGGAACTTCCTCTTCTTTCTTTATTTTCTTTAAATTTTTCTTTTTTATACTCTATTGAGTATTGAGCATGCAGGCAGAAAAGCACTCAGGTCCCAAGAATCTGACTTGGTTAATTACCACAAGTGACCACATCCTGTAATCACACCTTATCAAGAACAGCACCCCACACTCAGATTTTTATTCACTCTTCCCTCTGCCTTCTAGCCATCAATATTATCCAGACTTCTAACATCACATATTATTCTGGCCTAAGTGTTAAACTTTTTAACAATAAAATTCAAGTGAATGTTTCCAATTCATTCAATGTTTCTTTCCTTGTTCATTGCTTTAGTTGTATTGTTGGATTTAAAGGAAACATTCAAGGAAGGGTGGGATAGTACAGACCATCAAGTCTAGCACTGTAGACAAAGAAGTCAAAGGCTGCCTTGAGCCTGAGACAGATAGCCTACATAGCAAGTTAAACTATACAGTGAGACTCTGTCTCAAACAAACAAACAAAAAAACAAAAACAAAAAAGTTACATTTATATTTCTTTCCAACCCTTAATTTTTATTTTTCTCTTATGTGTGGATTGTTTTTTTGTTTGTTTATTTGTTTGTTTTTGTTTTTTTGCCCCAACTTCCACTAGAGTTTTTAAGAGGAGTGCTGAGAACAGAATCTTTCACACTCCTAGTTTCTCAGAGATAAATGCTTTAACAGCTCATCAATACAGTATTTTCCATAGGTTTCTTGAAGGCACTCTTTGCTGTCATAAGATGATTGTTTTATAATTTATTAAGAGTTTTATTTAGAACTAAGTATAGTAACTAAATTCATTTTCTGATTGAAATAATTAAATCTTTTTTCTTCCCTAGTCTGATACTATGCTAAATTATGTTACTTACTTTTGAATCATAATAACTTTGTATTCCTGGAGTAACTTGGTTACTACCTGTACACTTTCCTTAGATTCAGCTTTCTAACTTACATAATTTCTACATCTGAATTGCTAAATCTCCATTCTTGCCAACCTAAAGTTCTAAAATCTAAATAAAATGCCTTGGAATTTTTTTCCATTTTTTTCCATTTTTGAAAGATTTTGTGAAACATTGCATTGTACACTCCTCACGGGGTTGACAGCCACCTAGAGTTTTCTTTGCAGAAGTTTGAAATTATGAACTTGGTTTTTGATACACATAATACTACTACATTTTGTATCATATATTTACCACTATATCATTTAACAATAGGTAAAAATTCTGTTGTCCTTATATTGCCTTTGAAGACTTTCTGCAGGCAGAGTTCTGGCTCTCTTCAGGAACTGCTTTTCTTCCCAAAACCTTCAGCTGGCTGGTGGTAGCCCACCTATGCAGCGGCTTCACAGCCACAGACACAGTTATCTGTGGCATTCATTTTTCTCCTGTGTCACTTCTGCAAAGGAATCAGCCACTGTTAGTCCTTGTTTTTGTTTTTTAATGAAAATTGAAAGAACCCAATATTTGACTTTATTAAATGTTTTGGTTTGATACTTGTTTTTTAAAATATATATTACGAATATTTACTCTTTCATTTGTTCCCTTACTATTTAACTTGGACATGGATTCCTTTAGCTTAGTTTTCATATCTTGATATGGTTTCTTATCTTAGTAACTGTCCTCCCGACTTTTCTGTAGTGTTCACTTTAGGGTTTTCAATTTTCCTTGGGCTCTTGTTCCTTCTTGCTCTCTTGTTTTGCCTTTCCTTCCCCCTCTCTTCCCATTCATCCCCCCCCCCCTCTCCATGTGCTCATGGCCTCTCTCTCTCTCTCTCTCTCTCTCTCTCTCTCTCTCTCTCTTTCTCTGCCTCTCTGCCTTTCTCTTTCTCTGACTCTACTACCCTTTTGACTCCCTTCCCATGCCTGAATAAACCCTATTCTATACTAAAAATGAAAAATTCCCTCTGCATTTGCAACATGCAGGTTTGCCGTGTTGCATAGTTTATAACCTTCAGTGTAGCATTCATTTTCAAACATTTAGAAGTTTTGGCTGTTGTTGTTGTTGTTGTTGTTGTTGTTGTTGTTGTTGTTGATGATGATGATGGTGATGATGATGATGATGATGGTGATGATGATGATGGTGATGATGATGATGATAACTACCTAATTTCAGCAAATTCCATGTGATTTCATTCAGTTGAAATTCATTAAGATTCACCATGTTTCCCCTGACACAATTAACATGCACTTTTGAGAAATATGTTCTCAGACTTTAGGAATAGTTTAATCAATACATTAATTAGTACATGTTTTTAAATCATGTAACTTAAGGTTAATATATTTTTACTGATACTGATTTTTTAAAAAAAAATCTATATGTTCTGCAAGTCTTTGAGAAAGATTTGTGAAAATCTCCCAAGTAGTATGAACATATGGACATATCTTCTTTTTCTATTCATTTTTTACTCTTTGAAGTAATATTGACAGAAGATAGAAAGTTAAACCACTCTATTTCCTCACATATATGGATATAGTTAGAACTAGCCCACCTTCTTGAACTGTTGCTTGCATATTAAATGTAATTCTTTACCTTCAGAAAAGCCCTTGCTTTAAAGTTGACTTTGTCTGATGATAGCACAACTAATCCACATTCCTTTAGTCTGTAATTTCACTTGCCCATTGGTGTCCACAGGACACCGGACCACGACCCCTCATAGATATGAACATCTCCAGATGCTCAGGTCCTTTATGTGAAATATCAGAGTAGTTTTGTTGTTGTTTCTATCTTTTTGCCAATGCTGGAAATTGAGCCAAAGCCTCAGGCATAATAAACTAATCTTCTAACTTCTGTCCTTTCCATGGAAATTGATGTAACCTGCACACATCTCCCCTGATACTTCAGATAATTGTCAGGTTACACAAAACACCTAACACAATGCACATGTCACTTAGGTAGTTGTGATTGTTTATTGTTTAGAGACTAATGGCAAAAAATGTACACAAGTGCTGCAGACATAATCCTCTCTGAATATGTGTTATCTAAGACTGGCTGAACCATGGATTGGAGAGCCCACGGTTAGGAAAAGCTTCTTTTCTGTCTTATGCTCAGATTTCCTATATTCTTATGCTTGAGAATAAACGTTAGTGTTATCTATACATTTGGCTTTTAGAAAGCAAGCCTGGCAGTTGTGACTTTCCTGAATACTGTTCATCCGCTCATGTTGTTATACCTAGGCATGCATTTGAGGTTCCGGCTTCCTGTACTACTTTCGTGTGTTTCCCGCCATTCTGTTTCCTTTCTCTCCCTTCTTGTATTCTATGGAACTTCTGGACATTTCTGCTATTTTATTTTCTCCTTCTTTCAAGATATATATTTTGTTTGCTATTCCTCTAGTGAATGCTGTATCAATCAGAGTTTCATGAAAGTTAGTATTTGTTCAGTCCAATGCCTAGACCTAGATCCTCTATGAATTGGGTCTCTCTCTCTCTCTCTCTCTCTCTCTCTCTCTCTCTCTCTCTCTCTCTCTCTTTTCTATCAATCATCATTATCATGACCATCACCACCACCACCACCACCACCACCACCACCACCACCACCACCACCACCATTATCATCTGACTTTTGTGAGACAGGGATGCCCTGGCTGTCCTGGAATTACCTCTGTAGAACAGGTTAGCCTTGAACTCAGAAATCTGCCTGCCCCTGTCTCCTGAATGCTGGGATTAAAGGCATTTGCCACTACCACCCAGCTCCTCCTTTTTCTTTTCCTCTTGGTTTCAGTCATTCAATCTTATCTGGTTCTGACATTCCTCATAATTTTTGTTTGATATGCAGTTCTGATTGGCTTTACCATGAGCAGATAATTTGAGGGCTGAACAATGATGGTTTTCTTTGAAGGTCACACACTTCTGCTTGTCTGTGCGTCTCTGTAGCCCACAGTGATTGCACCTTGGCTTCCATCTCTGTAAGAGCTGACTACAACCCTTTGGGTTCCCTATGGGTTTTAAGTATGGTTCTCCTTATTGTAAACCTAGTTTTGAAAACCTAGTTTTCATCCTCCCCTTCCCACTCCATGAGACAAGACAAGATCATGCAACATCTTAACCTCCTCCTTGTCTCCATCTTTTCCTTGTCCTAACTTGTATCCATAGTTGGTGAACTGAGAAAAGTCTCAAGACGAAAAGTGATATTGGTTATCTGACTCATTTATCTGGCATTTTATCCTCTTAAGTCTTCACTATCTTGGTTATTCTCTAGGCAGTGACTGAAAATAGGAAGCTTGAAAACACATTTTCTGTCTTTTCTTATTAACCTTAGAGGGTTTATGCATGATCAGCTAGTAAGCCATCACTAAAACAAATCTTGAAAGATTTCTTGCTATGCCATATAACGATATGTAGAAGATTTAATACTAGGCCACTCTTTGTTTCAATAAAAATTCATTTCAAGGGGCTAGAGAGTAGTTAAAAGCATGTATTGCTCCTGAGTTCAGGTCCCAGCACCCATATAACTTATATGGGTTTATAACTTTCCATAATCTCTGATCCAGAGGATTTGGCAACTCTGGACCCTAGATACCTGAACTTATATCCATATATCCACACTCAGATACACATACATATGAGCAATTTTTAAATAAATCTTTCAAAAGGCGGATCCATTGTAAATATCTGTCTGGCAGCATGCTAGGCACTGGATATACAATGACAGGAATCAACTGCAGTCACTGAAATTCATTTGCTTCCCTTTGAGAGAGTTATCATGGTCTGTAGTAAATGAACTTGAAGAAATAAATAATCAGAAGAGCTAATAATTCTTATATTTTGGAGGTTTATACAGAAAAGGCCATATGGGACATATCAGAGGTTATGGGTGCTATTGAACAGGGAGGGAGAACTTATAAGTCTTCCACAAAGGCATTGGAATGAAATCATGACAGATGAGCAGAGGAAGCAAAAAAGGAAGCAAAAGTATGCATGGTCAGAAAAACAAAACTGAAAGCGTAAACTAGGTGTTTAGGGAAGCAATGATGAGGATGTTTATAAAGAAGTAGACCATAGCAATGTTAGGACCAGATGTTTGGTTTGTGTACTTAAAGTCTAAGTATGAACAATAAGGAACCATTAAGTGGTCCCCATCTTCTCCAGGACAAGAAGGCAATGAGAGTAAACCAGATGATTGTTTTGAAGCTAGATAGAGGACCCCTGAGGTTGTTAAGTCTGCCTCCATTTGCCTTTTCATGAAAAGCAGATGTTCATGTGTTGGATAATAACAGGAAAGAGAGGTGACAGATTGACATCTCTATAATACATAAGAGAACTCAATAAAGATGAGCATTTTGGCTGCTGGCCTGCCAAGGCAAACTATTTTTCTCCTATTATCTGTCATTGTTCTGATGTTAATGCATTCAATCATTACCACCATCAATTTGTAAAACAAACCTTTTAGGAATGAAATATGATGTGTCTTCCCCCCAAAACGCCTTGTCAACATTCCAAGTTTCCCTTCCTCTATAACAAACTCCTTAGTGAGATAATCCTGAGGTACCATCCCAGGTTGGACATAATGCTCTAGAACAGTTTGGCAAACCTTTATCTCTAAAAATACTTACATTATGATTCATAACAATAGCAAAATTACAGCTATGAAGTAGCAATGGAAATAATTTTATGGTTTGGGGCTCACCCCAACATGAAGAACTGAATTAAAGGGTAACAGCATTAGGAAAATTGACATCCACTTCTCTAGAAAGTGTTGTACTTCTGAAATGTCGTTAACATTATATGTTGTCTGTTCTCCTGGAAGGGCATTCTTTTCTCCTCCACTGAATGTGTGAAGTCCACACAGGACCTCGTAAAACTCTATCTGCATGAGTCAGACCGGGTTTATCGGGATAAGATGGTGGAGGAAAAGGATTTCAATCTTTTTGACAAACTCCAAACAGAATTCCTCAAGAAAAATTTTGACGTAAGTATTGTCTATGCTGTTTCTATATTTGAAACATAATGAGGACCATGCAGGTGATCACCAAAACCACTCTAGTCCATGAAGTCATGGAAAGCCAGAGATTGGGTTATAAAAAGAAATTATAGCATGACTTTCCCCAGTCCAAAAGAAATGGGCATGACACAGTTTATTCACAGATTTCACATCTACAGATCCCTAAAAGCATCTGATCCAAAGGCTTACATGATACTGAGGCTCTTTCTAACTGCCCGGGTGACATCGTAAATGGTGTCAGCATCCTGAGACTGTGAGCCCCCATCTCTCCCTTGATAGCCATCTTGAAGGTGTTCATAACTGAAAATGTGAAACAATTCTGAAACTCACATTTAGAATGATTCTGGACACTAGGTGTTTATATTAATGACGTAAATGCATTTTCCTGTCCAGAAATCAGAGAGAAAAATTACTGGTGATTGTTCCCTCATTGGCTCCTCCTCCTCTTCCTTCTCTTCTCCCCATCCTTATTCCCCTCACTCTTCCTTTTCAATGAGACAGGATTTTGCTATACAAGTAACCTATTCTTGAATTCACTCTGTATCAGAATCCCTATGCAGCCCAGGCTAGGCTTGAACCCTTGGCTTTCCTATCTCTACTTCCCAACACATGAGATCACAAGCATATGCCACCATGTGATCCCCTTTTCTGATACACCATGGTTCTGTGACTGTGATCCTTGACACATGCTCTTCTAAATAGTTGAAAAGAAGTCTTGACAGGAACAGTGGAGAGGGGCTTCATAGTACACCTCTGCCTTGGAAACTCACAGTGCATCTAATGCTTAAACCCAGAATCTGGAATCATCCTAATTTACACATTGCACCCTGAAACTCATTCACCTTTGTCAAGAGCTCCTAACTTCTAGAGAGAATGTCATATGGACTGTGGCTTGAGATATGTTGACCCTGGAACACTACCATTCCCAGTGACAAAATTACCCAGCAACTAGCATAAAAAGTTCTGCAGAGTCACCATGTTTTCTGTTTTCTCTTGAACTGGAATCATACCCTGTTTGTAATTACATTCTCTCTACATATGCTCAATGAATTAGCCTGTTCTTGATCATTTTAACAAAATGCCTTAAGCTTGGCAGTTTAGACATGGTTGTATTTGGAGCACAACACTACAAGCTGACAGTCTAAGATGGGGTAGCCCCGTTGGTTTGGTCTCTGTGAGCAGACTGACAGTGATGACTAATACAGAGTTAGATGGGACAGCACGCTCAAAGGAGATGAAATCAAGAACTTAGGTTTATTTTTAATGTACCATCAGAAGAGCTGACAGCTCTTTGCCCAAGATTAGAATCATTAGCTTCTTTTGTGACTGGGTTACCTCACTCAGGATGATATTTTCTAGTTTCATCCATTTGCCTAAGAATTTCACGTAGTCATTGTTTTTAATAGCTGAGTAGTACTCCATTGTGTAGATGTACCACATTTTCTCTATCCATTCCTCTGTTGAAGGACATCTGGGTTCTTTCCAGCTTCTGGATATTATAAATAAGGCTGCTATGAACATAGTGGAGCATGTGCCCTTGTTGTACATTGGAGAATCTTTTGGGTGTATACCCAGGAGTGGTATGCACTCACTGATAAGTGGATATTAGCCCAAATGCTTGGAATCCCTAAGAAAAAAATTCACAGATAATATAAACCCAAGAAGGAAGACCAAGATGTGGATGTTTCATTCCTTCATAGAAGGGAGAACAAAATACTCCTTGGAGGAAATACAGGGACAAAGAGTGGAGCAGGGACTGAAGACAAGGTCACCCAGAGACTGCCCCATCTGGAGATCTATCCCATATGCAGCCACCAAACAGTCGCTATTGCTGATGCCAAGAAGTGCTTGCTGACAGGAGCCAGATGGTTATCTCCTGAGAGGCTCTGCCAGAGCCCTACTGATACTGATGAGGATGCTTGCAGCTAACCATTGGACTAAACAAGGGGATCCCAATGGAGGAGTTACAGAAAAGACTGAAGGAGCTAAAGGGGTTTGCAACACCCTAGGAAGAACAACAATATCAACCAACCAGACACCACCAGAGTTCCCAGGGACTAAACCACCAACCAATGCGTACACATGAAGGGACACATGACTCTAGCCACATATGTAGCAGAGGATGGCATTGTCCAGCATCAATAGGAGAGAAAGCCCTTGGTCTTGTGAAGGCTTGTTTCCCTAATGTAATGTAATTCCAGGTCACTGAGGTTGGAGTGGGTGGGTGGAAGTGGGAACATTCTCATAGAAACAGGGAGGGGGGAGGGAGGAGGGGAGAGGTCTGAAAGGGGATAACATTTGAAATATAAATACATAAAATATCCAAGAAAAAAGAAAAGAAAAGAAAGGATCATTAGCTTCATAGAGCTGTGTCCCCAGTGATACAACTACCTCTGTCTGGCCCCACCTTTTAAAGAGCCCACTGCCTATTACATGGCCAACTGGGGATCTAGCTGCCACAGGTGAACCTTTGGGGAATGACCCACACCCATACTGCAGTACCTTCTTTGGATCAGCGCCATATTTTCTCCTGATATGTGTGTCCCTGAAAATGGTACACATAATGTCCTCAACCAGTTATTCTAAACCTGTTCATCACTAACACTTTGGCGCCTCTAACTCTAAAAATATTTACATTACGATTCATAACAGTAGCACAATTACAGTCATGAAGAGGCAATGAAAATAATGTTGTGGTTGGGGGTCACCACAACATGAGGAACTTTATTAAAGGGTCACAGCATTAAGAATGTTGGGAACCCTGCTTCAGAAAGTGCTTTTAACTGTCATACTTCTGACACCATCCTAATTTACATATAACCCATCCCAGTCTAAATGGCAAACTTTCTGGTGCTGAGCAGAACTTTCGAGTAGCTTCTTTTTGGCCGGCTGTTTTCAAGGTAAACACCTTCATTTCTATTTCCCTCGTTATTTTTATGGAGCCTGGCGTTCAGATCTCTCACATCTGAGATGGTCCCCTGTGAGCACTGCAGCGTTAGCCATTTGTGTACTTAGAGTTAACTTTGCAAGTAATCCTTGTCTTTATGAGCTGGTCTGTGCTGAAACTTTAAAGTCACAACACTTGGTTTTTGAAGTACAGATCCTTATGAGGGTTTGATGAAAAAGCTCACATCATTTGATCAGAGACCAAAATATAGTTCACACAGCCATTATTCTAACTAACAACACTTATGAAGACAGCTGAGGCCCCTTACCTGCACATATCCTAACACTGGTATCAGCACAAAATTGCCTGATTCCTCCCAAAGGAATTCAGCCCCCTTTTTACTGCTTGTAGCTTGTAGTGAAACACAGTATAACTGTTAAGGATGCTTTGATTCATTGTATCAGGTGGCTTCCTTTCTCCCTTCTGCACAACATGGCTCTGATCATTAAACTGGAGACTTGTTTTGTTCATCAAAGAATCTTTGTATCTCAGGCTTCTCAAAACTGTACTTTGTTTTCTCTCCTGATAGATCCTTAGTGAAAACTGACACCCATCAGGATCAACCCAGTAGGTTAGCTTGTTCTTAAGATGGGCAACTGGATTTCTGCATTCCTTTCCTGTCCTTACTTATTTGCTTTATGTATGTCTATTTTGTGTGTATATGTGTTTGCCTACATGTGTTTCTATTACCATGTGGCATGCCTGGTGCCCTGGGAGGCTGGAAGAGGGCATTAGATCCCCTGAAACTGGAGTTAGAGGTGATTTAAGCCATCAAGTGGGCAGTGGGAATCAAACCTGGGTCCTCTAAAAGGGCATCCATGGCTCCTGACCATTGAGCCATCTCTCCAGACCTTTCCTATTTAAAATAACTTTTACTATGATACAACACCATGACCAAAACCAATGAGTCAAAAGCATTTATTTCACTTACAGTTTCATGTTTCCTAAAGAACCCAAAGCCTCCAATCCAGGAAGTAACCCCACCCACAATAGGCTGGGCTCTCTTACATAAATCAGTAATTAAGAAAATTCCCTATAAGCTTCCATTTAGTCTGATCTTATATAAGCACTTTCTCTTTCTTTTTTTTTTTTTAGAGTTATTCATTTATTTTACGCACAAGTACCCTGTAGCTGTCTTCAGACACACCAGAAGAGGGCATCAGATCTCATTACAGATAGTTGTGAGTCACAATGTGGTTGCTGGGATTTGAACTCAGGACCTCTGGAAGAGCAGTCAGTGCTCTTAACCGCTGAGCCACCTCTCCAGCCCCTATATAAGCACTTTCTCAACTGAAGCTCTCTCTTTTCTGATGACTCTAGGTTGAGACACATTAGACAAAAAACTAACCCAGACAGGACCCCTACTACGTCTTCTTAAACTAGACAAAGTAGTTCTTTTGCATTGCAATCGACCTACCCAGATGTCTAAGATAGGGTTTTGTCTTTCTTTCTTTCTTTCTTTCCTTCTTTCTTTCTTCCTTCCTTCCTTCCTTCCTTCCTTCCTTCCTTTCTTTCTCTTTTTACTTAATCACATTACATCCTGTTCACTGCCCCATCCCAGTTACTACCCCTTCCCACAATCCTTCCCCCTTTCCCCTCTCAGATAGGGTTTTCCATGACTCTTAAAAGACCCTCAAGAGTCAGGGCACATCTGATACTCAATCTTCTATCCCTCTGTTCTTTTTCTCAGTCAGCAGGCCTAGTTTCCCTCTTTTGTGTTTGGGGGAATCTTGTCCAAGGAATTTATAAGACTAACAGGGTTATGACTTAGCCCTGGCAATGGCCCCTTCTGGTTACCTGTTCCCGGCATGAATTTCCTAATCTGAATTTCAGAAAGCTTCCTGGGATACATTACTTCTGTAATATTTTTTCCTACATGAAATCTTAATTATTTGACAAGCAAATAATTTACTACTTGTTCTCTAATGCAAACTAACAATAGAAGTTTCCAAAATGCTTAGAGAATAAATTGTTAACAAAGAAATGAAAAGTTGTCTCTGTTTAATTAATGGAAATTTACTAGTCATTATGCAATGTGCTAATATTTGTCCTGGAGTAAGATTTGACAAACAGGAAGGAAGAATTCTTACGAAAGTGTTATAAACAGTGCATTATACTCTAAATGTTTTAATATTGGAAGGAACCTTATATATAAACCAGAAAATTAAGGATGGGGAGCTACTAGTGATTATTCAGAACCAACCAAGCCTTCTCTATGGGTGGACCAACTTCACAAAAGATATGCTGTATGAGCATTCTGAAGGTTAGGGAATAAGAACCATTGAAATGGCTGTTGGGTAACTGAGGCCCCTGGATAGTGATACACTACATCCAGCATTACCAAAGGAGGCCCTGCCTAGAGAAATCTAGCCTTGTCCTCATCTACTCTCCTGAACACAAAAAGATTCATATAGTGCTTTGAAGGCAGATGCCTCCCACTTTCCACTTCCCACCATTAATTCATAAGGAGTAACAAATATTTATGAATCCCTGGAGCTGGTAAACCCATGGTAAACGTCTACTTCCCGGGAAAGTGTCAAAGAGAAAATTCCCAAGAGGACCTGATGCTTAATTTTCACTAAGTATGTGGAGAGAAAAAGCAGTCAGTTTGATATCTCCCCCATATTGGGTACCAATACAGAAGATCCTCTTCCCTGTGTCTTCTCTCCAGGATAGCAAAGGGATGCTGGAGCAGACCCAAAACCTGAACATGTATTGTCACTTTGCAAATGGCATTGGTGAGCCCAAGTACATGCCTGTGCAATCATGGGACCTTCTGAGCCAGACTCTGGTGGAAGCCCTGGAGAGCCACAACGAAGTGAATGCTGTGATGGACCTGGTTCTCTTTGAGGATGCCATACATCATATGTGAGTGTGCATCTCTTCCTTGCCTCCCCTCAGTGGCTTCTCCTTCCTAGGGTCAGAGGTCTCATTTGGTTATTTCAAGTCACTTTTTTCTAAAGTTTGTAAGTGAAGGTCAAGATGACTGGTAGCAGTGCTACAACTGCAGTTTCACTAATAGCCATAGGGGGCAGTAGAACACAGAGTTCAGCTCCAGCGAGCACCAGGACCCTCATCTACACACACACACACACACACACACACACACACACAGAGAGAGAGAGAGAGAGAGAGAGAGAGAGAGAGAGAGAGAGAGAGGCACACTTACACTCTCACACACTTGTGCATCTTTTTCGAGTACTCATGTATTTCAAAACTTAAATATTATTATGCATGCTCTATTTAATGTATCACTTATCACTGGCAATAGTCACCAGCTCTCCCTGATAACTTACACTCACACAATGTGGCTCAGATCCAACTGTTTATGTTGACCAGTCTGAGATCTACTTGATACTCTTGGTGCCTTACAGTGTCCTCCCACTCTAACCAACTTCCCCAGGGTGTTCACTAACAAATGCTCACTGACACACAGCTGGCCCTGACTTGAAGGGAGCTGTTTCCTCTTTCCCACCCATCCCAAGAACCTCAGAGCTCAGAGAAGGACAAGGCTCCTATCCTCACCTTCACCACTATGGCACGATTTAAGTCATTTCTCCCTTTAAAAAGGTTTATTTGTTTCTATGTGTTAGGTGTGTAAGTGTGTTGCCTGAATGTATATATGGTACCAAGTACATGCCCAGTGCCTATAGAGGCCAGCAGAGGGCATCAGATCCCTTGGAACTGTGGTTACAGGTGATTGTAAGCCATGGCTAGGTGCTAGAAATCAAATCCAGGTCCTCTGCAAGAATAGAAAGTTTTCTTAACCACTAAGCCATCTCTCTAACCTACTCTGTCCCACACATTTCTCTTTCTAACCTTCAGAAGGCCCAGTCATTGTGAAGCACAGGGCTCTACTTTTATGCCCCCGGCCTCTCCGTGTCACTGTCTACTGAAGCCCAGCCATCTCCTAAGCACCTGAGCAATCTCCTTACCTCTGACTCCACTCATTCCCAACATCCAGCCCTGAACACTCTATTCCCTGGCCAATATGTCTCCTGTGACCTTAGCTACATGCTCCCACCCCTCCAACACATATTCTTCCCCAGCATGTCTACTCTCAGCACTGAGCTCTCTTCTAGAGTCTAAATTACAGGCATCTCTATGACTCGCACATCCATCTTTCTCTTCTACTCCCTCCAAGCTCCAGCTGTTCCCCAACTCCATCAAGGCTTCCATTTATGGGCCAGATGCTTTAATCATACTCTTGTACCCATTTCCCTGTCATGTCTTCTTAGTTAACAGATGGTTATCCTAGTCCAAACTTCTCTCACTCTCCTGTCAGAGTGTCTATGGGACCAAACACAATTCTCGTTAAACCACACTGCCGTCTATTTCATCCCTCTCCCAGTTGTTGAAGAAAATCCCTCAACCACGGTGGTTAGTGTTGCTTCTTCTTTGTGTCCACACACATCAGGTAGACCCTAATCATGGCCTGAAACCCTCCCCATCTACCCTGAGAACTTCATTCCCTTCAGCTTCCTGAAATAACTGCACAGATCTGATTGTGCTTTCTCCTCAGTCTCTGACAGCCCTGCCCTGCCTTCAGTTACTGCTACAGAATGCATCTTTTTTTCCTCATGTAAAATCTTTTAATTGACCACTTATAAGCAGCTATTTTAAAATGATTTATTACATTTAATGCCCTATTTATCTAAGACTAGAAAGATTGTAGCTGTGCCCCTGAATTTCACACATCATTTAAAAAATACTTGCCACATTGAAATCACACAAGCTTAGGACATGCAAAGTGACCATGACCATTACATTTTATACCTGAACTGTCAACATATAAAATATGCAAATAGAAATTTTAGCATTTTTTGTGTTTTTAATAGTCATTTTCTTTTTCTGTTTCCTTTTTATAATTTACTTTTTATTTTTATTTTTTAATTGGATATTTTATTTATTTACATTTCAAAGGTTATCCCCTTTCATGGTTTCCCTTCTGCAAACCCTTATCCCATCCCCACTTACCCTGCTTCTATGATGGTGCTTCCCCACTGACCCTCTCCATTATTCCTCTAATTGAGGCATCAAGCCTTCACAGAACCAAGTGCCTCCCCTCCCATTGATGCCAGATAAGGTCTCTTCAGCTCCTTCAGTCCTTCCCCTAACTCCTCCATTGGAGTCCCTGTGATCAGTCCAAAGGTTGTCTTTGAACATCTACATCTGTATTGGTCAGGATCTGGCAGAGCATCTTAGGAGGCAGCAGTATCAGCCTCCTGTCAGCAAGCACTTCTTGGCATCAGCAATGGTGTCTAGGTTTTATGTCTGCATGTGAGATGGATCCCCAGATGGGGCAGTCTCTGGATGACCGTTCCTTCACTCTGCTCTACTCTTTGTCCCTGTATTTCCTTTAGACAGGGACAATTCTGGGTTAAAATTTTGGAGATGGGTAGATGGCCCTATCCCTCAACCAGGGGTCATGCCTAACCTCTAGATACAGTCTTGACAGGTTCTCCCTCCCCTTTGTGGGAGTATTTCACCTAATGCCATGCCCATGGGGTCCTGGAAGGTTCTTGCTTTCCTGGCATCCAAGACTTCCTGTTTGCTACCCCCAGTCCCTCCTTCCCTATTGCTACATACTTCTGTTCAATTTCCTGACCCTCTGTACATCTCCTCCCATATCTGATTCTGCCCTTTTTACTGAAATAACAAAATGACTAGAAGAAAATGCTCATGCTCACCCCAATGTACACATCACCGACCTGAAAGCCCCCTGCCTCACTGCCTCATGCATTCTATGCACAAAGTCCTATCAGCCTTCCTGTTTCCATTCGAGTCACCTTGTTCTTTCTGAAGGCCAATCACTCTACCTGTCATGAGGTCCCATCCCTTCCCCTTCCTGGTAACTTTATTTCTTCCCATAGATATTTCCCCTCCCCTTCCTCCTTTCCCTTTCACCCCATCACTGATTTCTGGGTCACATGTGTCAGCATATGCAAACATTTTCACTTGTCAGAAATATAATAAGCTATTCCTTAGTCCAATCTCCCTTTTCATCTACTAATCCCCCATTTCTCTGTGCCTCTTCACAACAAAACCCATCACAAAGGCAGTCTATACCTGTCAACCTTTCTTGCCTCTAATTCTCTCTTCAACAGGCTCTTTTTGCTGCACGAACAAAGGAACTGTCACTGTAAACAATCCAGACCTACCGTTCACTAAGGTCAAATGCTATGACCAGGTCCACACCTCATGCTCCTTGACCAGGTGCTGCATTTCTTATGATTCTCCGCTTGGTTTAACATCCACCCATCTCCCCATCCAACATAGGTTTGTAGACTACACAATATCTACGCAGTTCCCCTACTCAGCTTCCAGGAAGCAGTCTGGCCTCACTCTGTACCTTCTTCTCTCTCTGGGAGTAGACCGTCCCTCCAATGACTCCCTTCACCAGCAGATCCTGCTGTTTTTGCTATAAACTTTTTTTTCCTTTTCTTTTATTGGATTTTTTTTTATTTACATTTCCAATGTTATTCCCTTTCCTGGTTTCCTGAACATAAACCCTGTATCCCATCCTGCTCCCCTTCATCTATAAGGGTGTTCCCCCACCCCCTTCCTTCCCCCTCCCCCGACATTCCCCTACATTGGGGGGTCTAGCCTTGGCAGGACCAAGGGTTTCCCCTTCCATTGGTGCCCAGCAAGGCCATCCTCTGCTACATACACAGCTGGAGCCATGGGTCAGTCCATGTATAGTCTTTGGGTAGTGGTTTATTCCCTGGGAGCTCTGGTTGGTTAGTATTGTTGTTCTTATGGGGTTACAAGCCCCTTCAGCTCTTTCAATCCTTTCTCTAATTCCTCCAACAGGGATCCTGTTCTCAGTTCAATGGTTTGCTGCTAGCATTCGCCTCTGTATTTGACATGCTCTGGCTGTGCCTCTCAGGAGACATCTATATCCTGTCAGGATGCACTTTTTAGCTTCATCCATCTTATCTAGTTTTGGTGGCTGTATATATATATATACACACACACACACACACACACACACACATATATATATATATATATATATACACATATGTATATGGTGGCTGTATATATATATATATATATACACACACATATATATATATACATATATATACATATGGGCTGTATATATGTATGGGCTCTGAATGGCTGTTCCTTCAGTCATTGCTCCAAACCTTGCCTCCACATCCCCTCCTATGAATATTTTTGTTCCTTCTTTTAAGAAAGAGTGAAGCATTTGCACTTTGGTCATCCTTCTTCTTTAGTTTCATGTGGTCTGTGGATTGTATCTTGGGTAATTCGAGTTTTTGGGCTAATATCCACTTATCAGTGAGTGCATACCATATGTGTTTTTCTGTGGTTGGGTTATCTCACTCAGGATGATATTTTCTAGTTCCATCCATCTGCCTATGAATTTCATGAAATCATTGTTTTTGATAGCTGAGTAATATTCCATTGTGTAGATGTGCCACATTTTCTGTACCCATTCCTCTGCTGAAGGGCATCTGGGTTCTTTCCAGCTTCTGGCTATTATAAATAAGGCTGCTATGAACATAGTGGAGCATGTGTCTTTGTTGTATGTTGGAGCATCTCCTGGGTGTATGCTCAGTAGAGGCATAGCTGGGTCCTCAGGTAGTGCAATGTCCAACTTTCTGAGGAACCTCCAGAGTGATTTCCAGAGTGGTTGTACCAGTTTGCAATCCCACCAACAATGGAGGAGTGTTCCTCTTTCTCCACATCCTTGCTAGCATCGGTTGTCACCTGAGTTTTTGATCTAAGCTATTCTGACTGGTGTTAGGTGGAATCTCACGGTTGTTTTGATTTGCATTTCCCTGATGACTAAGGATGTTGAGTATTTCTTTAGGTACTTCTCAGCCATTTGGCATTCCTCAGCTGAGAATTCTTTGTTTAGCTCTGAACCTCATTTTTTTTGCTGCAGTCTTTATACTAGTTCTTTCACTTCACTTTGGCATAGTCCTCAACTTTCTCTTTTCCTCTTTGATTTTTTTCTCTTCCTGGATATTTTAGTATGGTGTTTTCTTCTCTTAGAATCACAATACTTATTTAATCATACAACCCTTTGGAAATACTGCTTTTGTGCTCCAAATGCCTTATTAGTCAGAGAAAGAGAGAGAGAGAGAGAGAGAGAGAGAGAGAGAGAGAGAGTATCTTCAAAGACTCAGCTTCCTCCAGCTATGCTATGGAGCATCTTTAGCTTTTGTTTTTAATCTCTCAGAAATTCAGTGATGGGCTTAACACAGACAGTCTTGGTTCTCTGGCCCAGGAGTCCTCTAGAATATTGATCTTCTTTTTAAATTTTGTAATTTAAATTCAGAGTCCCTTGCCCTTGTCAGAGGTTGTTAATGAAGCCCCAGCTGGAGTCTAATGCTGACGGCTGCTAACTTAGCCATACTAACTCTGAAACTTCACCACTCCGGATGCATTTTTTTCATCTAAATATTGAATGATGCAGCCCATTCTATACTGACTCTGGGCCTTCAAGAATAGAACTGTGAACCAGGCGACACAATGACCCAGTTGTACTCCAATTCCTCCTCCATGCCTGCATCCAGGAGTCCAGTCTGCTCTCCATCTTTCCTGAATGGGAAGATAGAGCTTGGATATTTGGCACCAGTGTCTCCTTCCATCAGGCATCAATTCAGACACAGAAAAAAACACAAGCTCCTGCACAGAGCATAATGAAGAATTACAAACAGTGCCTTAAATGTGAGGTTGAGTATAAGTCACTGGGTTTTGTTTCAATGTAATAAAACTATATTGGATAGCTTCGATGTGTTTGCTCTGGAATGAACACAAAATAAACATGCATACTCTTTAGGCATGTGGAAATGAGTTTAATAGGAGGGCAAGAGAAGGGTAAATCTAGCTGATAATGACAGAGCATACGTTTTACAATTAAATAAGTGAAAAGGAGAACTAATAAAATAGGTAAATATAGGCCAATAAATAACTCCTGGATACTTAAGCAGACAAGCCTGAGCCACACAGAATTCAGTGATGTATGGTTTTAAGACCTAAACACTTTGCTAGGTCTAAAGCAGAAAACAAAAGGGTGGAAGTAAAAAATTGAAGGGAATTAGAATGCACATGAAAGGGCCTTACAAACATAGATGTCATCCTTGGGAAAAAAATAGAAAAGGCATAAATGAAAAACATTATGACTCATATGCATGAAAAGTATTCTACTCCCTAAAAAAAATCAAGTTAAAACTGTAATATGTAGCTTTTAAAGTTGTCAAGTGTGTGTGTGTGTGTGTGTGTTTGTGTGTGTGTGTGTGTGTGTGTGTGTGTGTGTGTGTATGATAACTACATACATGAATGAGGTCCATGCCCAGTGCATGTTGCTTATGAGTTGTTGATACACAAACACCTATGCAAGGGTTTCCATCCCAACAGCAAATATGATCCCCAGGAGAGATGAGGCAATGAGGATCCCCAGTTTCTTATGCTGGTTATGATTGAGTCAGACATCTTCCAAAACTACTCCCAAGCACCAGCTCCATGCTAAGTTTAGTCAGATCCTAATTGTTCACCACTTTGAATATGAGGTATCTACTGTAGCATCTTTAATATAGGGCAGGGATGCAGAGGCACAAGATCCAATGTCAAATGGATCCTCTGATTCTTAGCCAAAAGTGTCATACCCAACACACTGTAGTGACAATTTTGGAATTTTGGTTTCTTCAAAAAACACAGAAGTATAAGAATGTGTTATTATTCGAATCCCAGAAGTGGGATATGGGGCTGCTTCAGAATGTCCACAGCAGCTGACTATGATTTGCCTTGTGCTCTAGCAGTGGAGTGATTTTGCCAGTTGCAGACAGTTTCTGTAATTTTTCTAACATTTGGAGTTCGGGGAACTTTTTAGAGGATATATAAATGCTAGATCCCCACTAAGTGGGGTTGGTGGTTGGTGGTTGTTTAGGGAGGTTGGTTGTAGATTGCTAGTAATCCTGATCAAAGAAGACACAAAAGGAAAGAAATTAGGTTCAGGGATTTTCATAGTTCCTCTCTCCTCTATCCTTGTTTCTCTATTATCTGGTGTTTGAGGACAAAACCAGGGAGATAAAGGGTGGGGAAAAGAAGAATCCACAAAAGTAGAAAGACCAGTTATATTGCACTCTTTCTGTCCAGGATCACCAACATTAGAATTCACTGACTTACACTATAAGTCAGTGAATACAACCCAGTGTGTTCTCACCCTCCAGCATTATGGAGAAGTTTTACTTGAAAAGAGCACAGATGGGCACCACCATTCTGAGCAGCTTTTTCCCCATTAAATTTCCTGAGCCATTTAAAAATTGCCTTGCTGTTTGGCTCAGCAACTTTACATCTAGGAAACTCACCCCAAGGAAATGAATAGAGATATAAACAAAATGTTATAACACATTATATGAGACTGGAGATATTGGAAACAGCCTAAGTATCCAATAGTAGGATAGTTCAGACAAACAAGTTATTGTATTTTTATTATCAATACAATATTGAAATTCTATATGGTGGTGTTACACCATCAAAGGCATAGTCGAGCAGATTGCTTAATGGCTTAGAGAAGTCATCACAATCTACTGCTAAGTGAAAAACTGGTCTCAGGACACTGTACCCAATGTTTAGGAGTTGGTTTGGTGGTAGAGCGCCACGCATCATTGTGAGGACTTGAGTTTAATCATCAGGACTTGGAACAAATAAACAAAACATTACGCTCAGTATGTAAGCTGCCCTTGAATTTTAAAAGCTACAGGATAGAAATGCATTGACATTTCAGATGTAATAACCAAATATATATTCACAGACATCTACACACACTAGTCTGCAAGCCCATAAAATTAATGTCAGTAGGATTTATTGCTAGACCATAGAATAGTGTGTTTTCCCTGTATTTTATATATTTTGTATAATGAGAAGCCATTAGGAGCCTTATATAAGATCCACGGCTAGTGGAGATTAATGGAAGGTTGAAATGAGAGTCTGGAGGAGGTTGCAGGTGTATCATTTGAAGAAGACTGCTTGGGTGGGTAGTGGTTTCCTTCAGAGGTGATGATCTAAGCCCAGAGGAGACCTGAAGTATTTTCCCAGGGCTGGAGTAGAGAAAGAGATACTTGGGGTGCTAAGATGTTAGAGGGGGGAATCCAGAAGCTAAGGAAGTGACATCTACAAATATCCATTGCTTGAACATCAGCATCCAGGAAGGGTTAGAAGACTGAGGCTCAGGTCTGAACTCACTGCTTTCTTCCTATTCTTTAACTGTGTTCTTATTCTTCATGAGACAAACACTTCTAGCCTTGTCTTCAAGGCTTCAGCCTTCTCTGATTATTTTCCTAATAGCAGGGTTTTAACTTTTCTTCTTTTTCATGGTTCCACTTTTACTCAAAGTCACACAAGGATGAGAAGGAGGACACTGAGGGAAAGGCAGATTCAGTGAGGGAGAAAAAAAATTCATCCAAGTCCCTCTCCAGTACCACAGCTCATGCCACCAGGCCTGCCAGCCTTCCCTGGCCATTTCTCCCACTCTCAATCAGTTCAATGGGGCCTCTGGCTTTATGTAAGCCATAACAATTTCAGTACACTTGAACAAGAAGATGATACCATGTTTGAGGGCAAACTGTGAAAGTTACCCAGAGTTCAATTATGCCTCCAGGAGAGGCTTTCATTTTCTCTCCAACCATCTCACCCTCTGTGCTTCTCACTGTGGACAGTGGACTTTGTGATACACCTCTGCTTACTCCTCTCCAGCTGTCACATCAACCGAATCCTGGAGTCCCCTCGAGGAAATGCCCTGCTAGTTGGTGTAGGTGGAAGTGGTAAGCAGAGTCTGACCAGGCTGGCAGCTTTTATCAGTTCCATGGATGTGTTTCAGATCACTCTTCGAAAAGGCTATCAAATCCCTGACTTCAAGGTGAGTTTGAACAGTGTAGAAGAAGACCCTTTGTCTTCCTTAGAGTTTTTATTGCTGTGAAGAGGTATTATGACCACGGCAACTCTTATAAAGGAAATCATTTAATTGGGCTCATAATTCAAAGGTTTAGTGTATTATCATGGTGGGAGGCATAGTGACACCCAGGCAGACATGGTACAGGAGGGATAGTTGAGAGTTCTACATCTAGATCAGTAGACACAAGGAACAGATAATCATACTAGGCCTGGCTTATGCATTTGAGAATTCAAAGTTCACCCCCAGTGACACACCTCTTCCAAAAAGGCCACACCTACTCCAAAAAGACCACACCTCCTTATAGTGCCACTCTGTATGACCGAACATTTAAACACATGAGTCTATTGGGATAGAGGTTGCACATTCCTATTTAAGCCACCAAATTTCACTTTCTGGTCCCCATAGGCTTATAGGCATAATATAATGCAAAAAAAAATGCATTCAGTCCAAATTCAAAAGTCCCCATAGCCTTTAACAGTCTTAAACTTGTTTAAAAGTATGAAGTACACAGTCTCTTTTGAGATTCATGCAATTTCCTAACCATGGTGTCCAAAAAAATCAAAATAAAAAAGCAGACCACATACTTCCAACTTATAGTGGCACAAGATATACTTAATCATTCCAAAGGGGAACATAGTGAGGAAATACTGGACCGAAACAATACCAAAACCCAGCTGGACAAATCCAAACTCTGCATCTCCATAGTGACTGAGACCAAAGTTGCTCTTCAAATCTCCAACTCCTTTCAGTTTTGTTGACTGCAACACACTTTTTTCTCTTGGGCTGGTTCCACTCCCTACTTGCAGTTTTCCTTGGCAGGTATCCTAAAGCTCCGAGATCTCCAACATTTGGGCTCTTCAACACAATTCATAATTCACCTTCACATCTTCCCACAATTGCCTCTCTATTCCTCCATGCAGGGACACACCTGATACATCCCTGGCCTCAGCGGTTTTCCTTAGTCAAAAGAGGACCCTTTCTTTTATCCTTGACTCTAAAACTAGAACCATGTGACAGAAGATGTCAAATGCTATTGCTTGCTGGAGCTAGAGCATAGTCCCCTCATTCAATTATATATTCACTGGCTTTCTCTTTTTGACAGTTTCCTTTGCTGGAACCACCTGACTGATTTATAGACCAGACTTGTTTCAAACTCAGAGATCCACCTGCTTCTTCTACTGGAGTGTTGGGATTAAAGGGCTGTGCCATCACATCCAGCCCTAAACTATTCTTTAATTCCTTTTCACAAGTTGTAAGCTTAGCTGGGTGGGGTCTTGCCTGAAGTCACCATTCTCTTTATTCCATTTAACGTAAGGCTTTTCTTTAACCTGTTTATCTCCTTGAACACAGAATTTAGCTTTATTCCATTTTCTTTATCCTCCTTTATCCTTGATATGTACATTTTGTACTTTTCTTTCTCAGCTGGCTCCTTTTCATTATAGATCTCCATAAGAGTAAACACTAATAACTATAAGACAAAGTCAATACTAGGCTGTTTTGAAATTTCCTCTTCCAATGCAATTTATCCAAAATTCTTTAATTCAGCCTCAGGAAGTTTCTTCAGACAAGGGCAAATCTTCACTAAAGTGTCACAAGAACAGTCTCTAGGCCACATAGTAATGGTCTTCTCTTGAGCTGGGCCTCCATAGTTCAGATTACCCTCAGGACCACTGTCTTCCATGTTTCTACTAGAATCACCCATTAAGTATGCTTAAAGCATTCCGCTGTTTTCCTACCTCAAATTTCCAAAGTCCACATTCCTCCAAACAAAAGTATGGTCAGGCCTGTCACAACAATACCCCACTCCTGGTATCCACTTCTCTCTTAGGATTTTTATTGCTGTGAAGAGACACCATAACAAACGAAACTCTTATGAAGGAAAACGTTTCATTGAGGCTGGCTTACAGTTCAGAGGTTTAGTCCATTATTGTCATGGTGGAAAGCACGAAGGAATATAGGCAAACATGGTACTGGAGAACTAGCTGAGAGTTCTACATCTCAATCAGCAGGCAGCAAGAAGAAACAGTTATACTACGCCTGCCTTGAGCATTTGAGCTGTCCCCCAGTGACATACTTTCTACAACAAGACCATACCTACTCCAACAAGGCCATACCTCTCCCATGACAAAGCATCCAAACACAACAGTCCATCGTGGGGTCATTTCTATTTAAACCACCAACACTCTGATTCTCTCCACATATAGTAGTCGCCAGCCACCTACAATCCTTTTCATTTTCCTTGGTTCTCCACATCTTCTACCCAGAACTTCCCATCAGTCATCCATGTTCCCTTTAGTTACTATGCTGGTAATATATGTGGTTCTTTTCTCACTTGACTCAGCATAAGGACAGGGTCTTTTCAAGAGTCAACATCTATGGGACCTCATCTTTTACATCAGTGTGACTTGGCTCTTATCTAGTCTGTTTCAAATTTAGGACATAGATTGTTAGCAGCTCTTGTAGACTTGGGAAGGATTCAGAGAGTCTGTCCAAGTTTTATAAGAAATTCATATTGTAAAAGACAGGAATAACTACTGCCTCTGGGACCTTCCATATTTCCTGGTTTCAGGGTGTAGGCACATAGAAATCATAGTCTATGCTCTGGACAGTGAAGAAAGGTAGGATACACAACTTTTAAAGGTCACGTATCCAGCAGTCTCTTGAATCTACAGCCACAGTCATGTCACTATAGAAAGTTATGGTGTAAATCCCATCAGGAACTGCCTTTAGTATTCTTGAGAGAACTCCAGCCAGCCCTGATCCAGACCCTACCCACCTGACCTCATCATCTCTCAAGCAGTGATAAGAGCAGATGTTCTCTTCTGTTTTGAAGTCACAGCCCTTTGTCAACACTGGCTGCATACAAGGTCATAATCAGGCTCAAGTTTGGTCTTTCTTTGTATTTCTAAAGACCAAGCCAGTAGGTGGGAAACAGGCATTTGCAGAACAGTGTAATGCTAAATCTTGGCTATAGATCAGAATCCCTGGGAATTTTCCAATAATGCTGATGCCTGCCTCCCTTCCAGAGCTGTTCAGATTTAACTCACATGGGGAAACCACCTTGGTACTGGGACTGCTCAAAGCATCCTCTGGGTGATCCTAATGAAAATTGAGAAATGTGTCTTAGATCAGTCTGCAAAAGTGGGGGATAAGAACCATTAATTCAAAAAGAAGTCAGTTGCCTTTGACATGTTACTTGTAAACTATAGTAAATGCTATAATAAAAAAATGTTTGAGGCTTATCACTTTGTAAGAGTTATAGAAAAGGAGCCAAGACTGGATACACTGGCCAAATTCACGACTTAGCGTCCCAGCTTCAGATTTCGTCTATCTCCAGTGTTGACTGGGCTTCCTGTGGGTAGTTTCATGTCTACACCTATGACTATGTTGTCCAGCACATTTTTTTTCAATCAACATCTGTCTCTGGAGCCAGTCATAAGAGTACAAAGCATTGCTGATATGGGATGTATTCATTCCCATACAGGTAGCCCCTATACATAACTTTTCTGATAGCTTACCCTCTGGAACAAGTCATTTCCTCCCTTGATACCATTAGTCAAACAGATGAGTAAGACCCTCATCTGGCCATTGGGAGGGATCACCTCGGTTAACTTTCTATAGGCGCTCAGCAGCAGTGTATGAGCATCTGTAGTTGTACGAATTAAGAACCCCACTATGTGATCCTTACTCACCTCCATCGAACCAATGCCTAGAAACATGGCCTATTTCCCTTCCTCTTGCTGAAAAGTAGTGCTCCTCCTGGCCTCACACGGTCATCTTACTTTATTTCCAACTGAAGTAACTAAGAAAATGGTTCCTTTCCTAAAGAATGAGTTGTCCATCTCTTCTGAGGGATCTCTGACCCTGATGATCTTGCAGGTGGACCTGGCCAGCCTCTGTTTGAAAGCTGGGGTAAAAAATCTCAGTACCGTGTTCCTGATGACTGATGCCCATGTGGCTGATGAGAGGTTCCTGGTGCTCATCAATGATCTCCTGGCATCTGGTAAGGAAGTCTTTACCCTTGAATACCTCTAACGAAGTGAGAGTCGTCGAAAGGTAGAGGAGTGGTCTGACATCAGGAAAGTCAGGCCATAGCTAAAGAACATTAACACAGTGAAGGCTGATTTGCTGAAGTCTTTGCCAAGGCCGCTGCAGCTTACAGTCATGCTGGTTCTTTTCCTTTTTTTTTTTTTTTTTTTTTTCGGAGCTGGGGACCGAACCCAGGGCCTTGCGCTTGCTAGGCAAGCGCTCTACCACTGAGCTAAATCCCCACCCCCTATCATGCTGGTTCTTAAAGTCTCTTTTCATTGTAGACTGAGCAGTAATTTTGAGAATCTTTGTTGGACTGGATCTGATCAGTGGAAGAAGGGTGTGTAAGAGTCTGAGAATTTGCTAAATTCAGAGAACAGATGATATTTCCTCAGAATCCCCATGAGAAAGAGAAAGGGGAGCGCATATAGGTCTTGAGCTTGGTTGGGTACTAAGAGAAGACAGAGGGAGAGAAGATGTGCTGATACCCCAGGGTAAGATCAAGTCACCAGCCAAGGGTCCAGCAAGGATTCGGAATCTTGATGAAAAAAAAGAGAGAAGCAGCAGCAGCAGATGTAGAATTTCTCTATGTAACTGTTCTCAGACTCCACTGAAGTCCACATGCATTGCCAAGTACACCACAAAGGAGGAAGCAAAAAACGCAGTTCTTGCTGCTTTGTAGTTCTTACTTATGCATGAATTCACAAGTAGCATAAGTTCTTCTAAAAATGTATGTTTAAAGCCGTGTACACAGTCATGTGAAAAAATAAAGCACACAAACAACCCAAATGTAATTAATAACTTCTGCATATGATAATAGGTTATGCATTTACATGAATATGTCAATCAAAGATAATATGCTTTCCTGGATCTTACACCAAGCATATGTGTAAAATACCCTTTCTCTGGGTCAGTATACAGATGTACGTAAGCAAAATCCCCATGTCACTTCCCTGTACTTCAGAAGCCCATTCCTCCAGACCACCCCTGCTCTGTTTCATATTCTGTAGTCTAAGGAGTATGATCGCAGGATTTCTCTCCACCATCTCTCCTATATCACAAGGGTTATATTTCAGGACGATGTCACTGTTTCAGAGTCGTTGGCATTTAGCGTTGCCCCTCATGGCATTTGACCGTCATTCCATGAAGAGCCCCTGACTCCTGGCCCAGAACATGCACGAACAGGTTCTGTGATGGCTTGTTTCTAGGGAGCACCTCTGCCCTGGATTCCTCCCTGTGCTGCCTCCTAGAACAACCCTGAGCCTACACTTAACCCTGAGCCTACACTTACATCTTTCCCATTTGATTTTGTCTAAACTAACTTTATATCCAAGAGTTTTCCTGGAAACTCTTACACTTGTTCTCCTCCAATAACAAATGTTTCCATTCTTACTTGCCATCTTTAACATTTTATCAATGTATTTAATCTACACTATCACCACACCTTTGTGTGATTTTATTATATGAGACAGGGATCCAGTTCTCCTCCCACACTAAAACTATCTTATATTTTGGTTGTGAGCCTAGCCTTTAAAGGCTGAGCCATCTCCCCAGCCCACACTAAAGCGATCTTAAAGCCTAATTCTGAAACAACTGAAAGAGTAAAACAAAGCTTTCAAAATGTACAGCTTTGGAGATGTCAGACATGGTGCCTGCCCCAGCCTGGATTTCACTTGTAACCACTAGAGCCAGGTCACCTTCTCCAACATTGATTTTAGCCCATTGAAGTTTCATTCCTCAGTGATGTATCTTTAATTTATTTCATTTAAAAGACAGTTCTGTTGAAGTGCAGACCAATTTCTGAAGTCTCACCCAATAAAATGTAAGCCTGCTGGTGCGGCTTTCCGTTCAGGGTGCAGATTTTCCCAAAGTCATGATTCACACATGCGTGTTTAAGTAGGGCAGCAGGTTAGATAATGCTCTCCCTTTTAAATTAGCAACCTTAGTAGAGAGGATTAGGGCATATCTTCTACTTTTCACTTTCGAGTAAATAATTTCAGACTGGGAAGCCACTGGATAAAAGTCCAACCAAGAACATGGGGGTCCTAAAATATCTCTCAGAAATGCTTCAGTTCTGTGGGGTTGTCTGATCACTTGGTTGTTGGAACTCACAGTGAAAGGAGGAAACTATACCTTGTGGTCTAAAGTCAGAAAGGCTGGGTTCTAGAAAAAAAGGGAGAATTCTACCACAGTGGAAGGCTGGGTTGTGAATGCCCTTCCTGGACCTGATGCCTTGGGCACTCCTGCTAATGACTCAGTGCGCAGTAGTTATCTACAAGTCAGATGGGCTATAAATGTATGTGTGTACCACTGATGCTACCCTCCCCCAAAAGTGTGCCCCATAGAGCCAGTGACCTCATGCTGTAGGCTACAGTGTTTCCTCCTGTGCACTTTCATTTGTTAGTATTACAACATCGCTGTCAAATCAAGCCACGATGACAATACCGACCCCCCCCCAAAAAGAACAAAAGAAAAACGCCTAAATGATCAGCCTCTGGTTCTCCTCTGTGTTCTAGACTCTATGTCAGTGATTCCCTCCCAGTGTTGGCCCTTCCTTTAAAATCTCTATCCACAAATGCTGTTTTCTCTCCGCCCATCTCTGAATCCATATCTTTCCTATCCAGACCACCCAATTGGTTAATGTTTGCTATGACAAATTATGACACTTCTTAACTATGTCCTTCTATCCCAGGCAGCCCCCTGGTATTATAGTTGAGGCATGGCCTGTCTAAACCGTGATCCTGTATGAATCCCTGACTGGGTACAGTATGCAACCTGAAGCCCCTAGGTACAGGGAAACAGTCTTTCTGCTGCCCCTTCTCCCATTGCTACCATCACTGCTGAATTATGGGTTTCCAAGCTTTCTCCAGACATCCTGGTCTTCACTGTTCCTTCTGAAGTATATACTCTCCACCCAATATCTGAAGACTCAAGTGACTTATTGGTAATATGCCTTTCCTTTACCATTCTATGTTCAGGACTATGAGTGGCCTTGTCCACTTGAAAGATCAGTGGCTACACCATTCCCACTGTATTAACACAAGATTGTAATTTTAAGGACACGAAAACTATGCTAGCAGTTGTTTGTTAATTTTACAGTGTGAAATAATCCAGGGACACAAAAACATAATGATTAAATACCTACTATCCAGTTTAGGAAGGAAAGCTAACAAAACTAGAGCCACTGCAAAATTTTATTTCAGTTTTCTTCTTAGTCCTTAATGCCTCTTAGGTCTTAAACAGCATTCTGGGAGGTCTCTTTAAACTGAGGTATACAATACTCTGTGGGTAATACCATGAGGATGGTGTGTCATATGAGATAGTAGATATTACCATAGGGTAGTATGTTTTGGTAAGTCTTCATGCCAAAGATAGTGAGAAACATGGGTACCAAAATAGCCATCACAATCCCCAGATTTTTCTTCTGGGGACAAAGGAAGCAGTTTTGGTTTTGTTTATTTGTTTGTTTTTATTATTGTTGTTGTTGTTTAACCATAGGATCTAGGTGGGGTCATAGCTGAGAATCGAGTGTTATACTGAATAAAGCACTTCCCTTTCATCCCAAGCTCCAAATGACTGAACCATACCAAGGTATCAGAGTGCTACCAAAACATGCCAATTGCATTTTGCTAATGTGGTTTACAAGATACTATAGCATTTAGCCTGTAAATGCCTGCAGGTAGACATGGAGATGTCAAACTTTAGGCCCTACTAGCACAGTTTTGAGATGTTTAAAGAGCTTCTGCCTTTATACAGATCACAAAATTCCCTAAGGCAGCTCTTATCAAATCACACACTGATACATATCACAGGCTAAATGACACGAATGTTCTCAGAAAAACTAGAGGGATGCATCTGAAAATGGGAACATTGCTCACATTTCAGATGCCACTAGATATTCCATCCAGTGATCTTATAGGTTCCCAGGATCTTGAGAAAACCATGGTGAACGGATGAACCTGGATGAGTTTCAAAGTGCCCCCAGAGCTCTAGGCATCTTGCCGCTAAGGATATTCCATAAGTTCAGAGGAGCAAACATTGTCTACAGGGCAGAAAGAAAATACTGCAGGCTTTTCGGGTCACCTGGTCTCTGTCGTAGCCACTCAAGTCTGTCACTTAAGTATAAAAATAAGCATAAACAATATGTAACTATAAGAATATGGCTGAACATAATGATTCATGAACAATAAAATTCTGAACTTCCCATAACTTTTGTGTGCCACTAAATATTGCTTTATTTCCAACATAAAGGATTATCTAAAAACGTTCATTTCTCAGCTTGTAGGGCACACCAAAAAGAGGCAGCGAACAAATTTAGCCTGCAGGCCATTGTTCTTCTTCTCAGTATGCAGCATTTTTTAGAGAAACATCAAAAGTACATCAACTCTGCATCTTTCAAATGAAGGAAAGGTGAAAAGGATGTGAACTAGTCAATTACAAATGTCTTAGATCAAGGGGAAGCTATACCCTACCTGGAGGGCTGTGCCATACTCACACACAAGGAGGTGCAGGGGAGCACACAGTGTGGCACAAGCCAGCTCCATCTGTCTAACAAAACAACACAAGCTGCGCCCTGAACCCCAACACTCCCAGCACACTAAATACCCTTTTCTTTTCCTAGCAGTTTTCTCTGCTCCTCTTTTTTATCAAGAGAGCTGAAATATATTACTTCATTTGGAAGTCCGTAATTTTGACAAAAGATAGCACAAGGTATTTATCAGTATAACTACTTTTTTAGATTTATTTTTTACTTTGGTTTTTATGTATTTTTTTATTTTTTATGTTTGTTTCACCTGCACATGTGATTGTGCACCACATGTGTGCCTGCTGCCTGTGGAGACCAAAAGAGATTGCTAGATGCCTTGAAACTGGAGTTAGGTAGTACGAGCTACCATAGCTGCTGGGGGGTCAAACCCTGATCCTCTCTGAAAGAGCAGCCAATGGTCTTAACTAGTGAGCCATCTCTTCAGTCCTGGTTCGATCTTTTACATAATTTACGCTGTCATAAAAGTCCTATCTGGGTTAGTGACATTAGCCAAGTTTCCTCCAGGTGTGGTAGAAGTTCAAGGACGTGCTCTAGCTCAGATCATAATTCTAGGCATGCTAGTATTGGAGACCATTGGCTAAACTACCCACTTGGAGACCTCAAGTCCTCATAATTGGAAATGGACAGGGTGACCCTAAGAATTCCTTTCATCTCTGCCACTTCTGCAGCATTAGAGTTGACATGCTGGTTTCGGAGAAGAAACAAAAGCTCATAAGAGCTAAGGACCTAAGGGAATCTTGTGGACAGTTCTGGGTACAGATAGCACTGTGCAGACCTTATGGTTTGATCCAGCAATGCGCCCGTGATATTCCCTAAGCCCTCGCATGAGGAGGCTCTTTTAACTCTTCTCAGGTCGTCTTCTGCTTCCCTCATTCTTCCATCTCTCACACTCATTTCGCTAAGACTGAGCTACGTCATTGAGCAAGAAACTCAAGTCTCCCCAGGGGCCTCACAGAGTCTGAGTTTCTCTGCAGTGTGCCCCTGGCCTTCATCGTTTCTCTTCTACCCCTCCAAGGTCAGCCCTTCCCTTAAGCAGGATCCAACCCAAGTCAGAATTTTTCTCTGTCCCGTATCTTCTTTCAATTTTGGCCTCACTTGCTTCCTGGCTTTTAAACGGGTCTAAACCTGCCCCTTCTTATCTAAATATATACATTTTCCCCTCTCTGACGTGAAATTCAAACATGTCTTAGATCCTTCTCCCAGACTGAATTATCCAAAGAATAAAATTCACAGTATTCACAGTATCAGCCTCACGTTGACTGTTTTCTTTACAAAATATTTTGAACATTCAAAAACATGGGGTAAAAAACAATCTTGGGATTGGAAATGATATTGAAAGATTAAAACTTTCCCCTGTGTGTATGAGTGCTGGCTGATTATATGCACTTCAACTTTACCAAATAAGAGTAGTTATGCTAATTGGCAGTCCAGCTGTGGGGGCTCTATGATATTCCCTACATCTATTCCTCCCACCTTTAACGACTCTCCATTTATCTGACACTAGGTTGTCAGTGAACAAACAAAATCTCGTTTTCCTTTCCCATTGTGCAAAGGACTTTGAACCATACACAACTCAAGGTATTTATTTAAGAGATTAAATAAAGAGGGTAAAAGCACTTGCGGCCAAACCTAATGACCCATCTCATTATGTGGAACCCACACAGTGAGAGGGAGTTCATTCCTTTAAGTTACCCTCTGACCTCCACCTGCTCTAAATATTTATTGGACCCTCCACCTCTGCAGGACGTGTTATATGCTTAGTTTCCTGTTGGCCCTTAGACTGATGTTTCTTATGGGTTTGTAGATGTTCTTTCTATACTTTGGATACTAACCTCTCCTTATTGTACGGGTGGTAAATGCCATTTCAAAGTCCTGTATTCATCATACCAACTTAGCTGGAACATCATAAAATTAAACTGTATTTTTAATGTCTTAGCTTTCTCATTCTCTGTTTCAGAGGTTCTGTCCTACCCCAATACCTATATTTTAATGTCTAAATTGCTCCTGTCTTGCCTTTTTGTATTTATGTTTTTAATCTACCTGGAATTTATTTTCACATTGTAATCTAACTGCTCTGCTGTGATGATACTGAATTATCCAAGCATCTTTATTTATTAGTCTCTCTCATTGCATGTCAATCTTCAATATTAGATTCTGTTGCTGTTTCTTTTATCTGAGTTGCCTCATAAATACATCGCTTTTATTACGTTAATTTACCCCAGGACCAATTTCACATTGCTTTAACAGTCTTGGCTTTACAGGGAGATTTGGCTTCTTACAGGGTGACAACCTCCTTCTAGTTCTTCTCTCCTCTTTAGAGTCTTTCTTCGGATATCTCATTTAGGATCAATTTTTGCATAGGTTTTTGTCTCTGTGTCAGGTGTGGGACTTACTGTATCACACCCGTGAGCATATGTCTCTCTTTTTCTACTAGGATTTCACTTCATTTCTTCCACAACACCTTGTCTCAGGCTTAAGACCTTGCACTTTTCACATATTCACTACTTAGCTGCCTGCAGTTGTGTTGCTATTCCAAATGATAACTTTTAAATTATCTTTCTCTTTTGCTGGATAACAAAAACCACAATTTATTTTATCACGTTGTCTTTGTATACAGTAAGGCTGGCTGGCGTTAAACACTCTTGTAAGTTTTAATTATTGGTGCAAACATTTTCTTAGATTTTCTCTGTATAAAACTGGATTTCAAGTGATAATATTTACATTGCTTTAATTATCTTTATACGTGCCTCTGGTTTTATTGGTTTTTTTAATTTTTGCACAGTCTGAAACAGCCTGTGTGATGTTAAATGGAAACATGTCAGCAGCTATGCGTGTATTCTTTATTTAAAAGTAAACATACAGTGTTTCATTATTAGTATGTTCAGGATTGATATCTGTCATTGGATTGAGAAATCTTACTTCTTCCTGTCTGCAAACAATACTTTAGAAACTCTGCCTCTATTCCAATGATTTTGTTGTTTAAATCTTCCTAAAAACATTTTATTACATTTCCTTATTTATTGTGAAGCATAAAAGGTACATGTGCCACAGTGCATGTGTGGGTTAGAGGGTAACATGAAGGACTGAACTCTTTCCTTTTAAGACCATGTGGGTTCCGGGGATCAAACACTGATCATCAGGATGGGCACTAAGTGCTTTTACCTGCTGAGCCATCTCACTGGCCCATTTTGCTTCTTAAATCTTTTATTGTAGCAAATTATTCATCAAATTTTCTGATGTGTAAACATCTTGGCATTTCCATTAAGATCCCTATTATATATACCGATTGATGTATTTGATAGATTTTTTTTAACTTTATTTATTTCTGGGATTGAACATACAATGTCTCATATACTGCCTCATTAATGTGTTTTATCTCATCTTAAGATCTTGCCAATGTGGTCAAAGGTCAACAATTTGGCATACTTTCAACATACATCTCTGTTAGTTATTATGAGTGAGTGTAGACTCTTTTCATAGCTGCAGACCTCAGGTATATTAAAAAAGTGAGCAGTTTCTCTTGGTAGATGAACTTGAGCAGAGATGTAAAGAAAGGAGAGATGGACTGATACAGAAGAGGATGCTTGCAGCTAACCATCAGACAGAGCATGGTGATCCCTATGGAGGAGTTAGAGGAAAAACTGAAGGAACTGAAGCAACTCCATAGGAAGAACAACAGTATCAACCAACCAGACCCCCTAGAGCTGCTGGGGACTAAACCATCGCCCAAAGAGACAGACTTATGGCTCCATCTGCATATGTAGCAGAGGATGGCCTTGTCAGGCATCAATAGGAGGAGAAGTCCTTGGTCCTGTGAAGGCTCGATGCCCCAGTGGGGAATGCCAGGGTGTTGAGGTGGATGGGTGGGAGTGGGAGCATCTTCATAGAAGCAAGGGGAGGGGAGGAGGGAGGATGGGAGAGGGGGAAACGAGCTAACATTTGAAATGTAAACACACAAAATATCCAATAAATAAAAACAAGAAAGAAGAAAAAAAAAGTGAGCAGTTTCAGTCAACATTTCTGTTCTTACAATGAGGGTGGGCACCCTATCCATGTGTCTAAAATACCTTTTATTTCCGTTATTGAGGATTCTCCTTTCCTAGTCTCATTTGTGAAGAATGTCTTTATGCAGTAAGTAAATCTTCTGAGCTGCTGTCTCTCCTTTGCAGTTCCTGGGTCGTGCCACTGTTTTGTCATTTTTTAAGATGCCAAATGTCTCCATTTGGGGACATCAAATTAATTTTTTAAGTTAATTGAGTTGTATCAGAAAATTCTTTTTCAGTCAAAGCTCTTAAGAATTTTTTCTCCACCATTTTCTGATCCTTTTATCAGCTTTTAATAGTTAAACAATTGATCTATTTAAAATTTATCATAGAGTACAAATTAAGATGAGAAACCAATACTGATTTTGTGAGTCTTAGTTCTGCAAACACAGTCTGCTGAATTCTGAGGTAACTCCCCCCCACCCCCCCACCCCCGCTGCCCATTGACTTAAAGCACTGTGTTTTCACATTAAACTGCAGGGTCCCATCCTGGTTTCACTTACCCTGTAGTAAGTGACTTTGCTCAATCTCCTTAATCATATGTTCATAGTTGTATGTTACTTTTAGCCTTTTTTTTACTGTAAGTCTTTCAAATAAGCATGGTTTATATTTCCTTCTAAGTAGTAAACTCCTTAAGGGTACAGTTTCCATAAAGGTCAATAATATAGTAGTTGGTAAATAAATGCCTTGAACCAAAGAAGAAATGACTAGTTGGGATGTCAACACAAGATAACAAAAAGATACCGTGTACCCCTTCCTCTCATTAATGCATCTGTTCCCTGTCTTGGTATGATATGTCCAGTTTCACCAGTACATAAGGTTGAACACAGTGGAAAACAAAGCAACCTATATTTTAATGGGAAATAACTCCCTTTTTGTGATTGTGTCAACTAACATGCTGTCAAAGCCATCTGTCTGTCCCCCTTTTATCCCCAGGTGAGATCCCAGATCTCTACTCTGAGGAGGAGGAGGAGAACATCATAAACAATGTCAGGAATGAGGTCAAAAGCCAGGGACTCATTGACAGCAGAGAGAACTGCTGGAAGTTCTTCATAGAGAGAGTCCGGAGACAACTTAAGGTATGGAAAGACTAACTGTGGGGCATGGGCACCACCAGAGGTGGCTACCGGATGTGATAAATTAGACACTGCCCCTCTGGACTGTGTCAGGAGGACATAGTAAAGATACAATGATCTTTTGGCTGACCAGTACTGCCAGTCCACTGTTTTCCTCTACTTTATGAACAGGACCATCTTGTGCACAATGTGGCCCCAGCATTATTGAGCCCTTTGCTAGAAAGATAGGTTGACAGGGGAAGATTGTGACCCTCTTCCTGTTCGGCGTGCTTTTCAATTTTCTAGGAGATTAATAACCCAAACTTCTGCCTGTTTCTCTGTGGGCTTCTCTGATACTTCCTTGGTCCTCCCTCCTCTTCTGATGTCGCCTTTCTGTCCTCCCTCTCCTTCCGATGTCTCAGGTGACTCTCTGTTTCTCCCCTGTGGGGAACAAGCTGAGAATTCGAAGCAGGAAGTTCCCAGCCATTGTGAACTGTACTGCTATCAACTGGTTCCACGAGTGGCCTCAGGAGGCACTGGAGTCTGTGAGCCTCCGTTTCTTGCAGAATACAAAGAACATTGAGGTAAGAGGGAAAAGGGCTCCCCTGAGGGTCCACCTCACCTTAGGCATCCCGGGGTCAAGGTTAAAGTTGGAGATTGGATAGAACCATTGAGCATAACTTTCTATGGCGTCAAGGGTTGGATAATCATAGTCAAACTCATTACTTCTGGTGTGTTAGCCTGCAGTGAAGCAATCGATTAGCAAGTTCATGGCCTTTGTCCACATAAGTGTCAACAAGATATCCCAGTCATACCTGATCAATGAGCAGCGCTACAACTACACCACTCCCAAGTCCTTTCTGGAGTTCATCAGACTATACCAGAGCTTGCTGGAGAGGAATGGAAAAGAGCTCCAGTCCAAGGTGGAAAGGCTGGAGAATGGGCTGTTAAAGCTGCACAGCACCTCAGCCCAGGTAAGCAGTGTCTCTCTTTTCTACCCAGTGAAGAGCAACCCTAAGCCATTGCATTGAAAGTTAAGATTTGAAAACCCTATGTGGTCATCTAGAACCACCACAGCATCAGAACTAGGATCAAAAGTCAAGAGCAGAAGCACACATCTTCAGCTAAAGTCTTGTCTGCCCCAGCTCACTGAAGCTGGAATCCTCTAAGGAACTTTCCCTATTTCCTCAAGGCCATCTTTTCTTTCTCCTCCATTTTTCTTTCCTTTTCAGTCACTGCCATTCTGTTATAGTCTATTTGAGTTGCTATAACAAAATATCTGTGGTGGAATACTTTATAAAGAACAGAATGATCTTTTTATTCACCGATCTGGAAGTACCAAAGCAGAGCAGCTCTCTATGCTAAGCTCTGGTGAAGGATGTATGGCAGTGGTAGAACCACACATAGATATATGCGGTGTGTATAGAAGGAATTGGAAAATTCCGGGCTTGCTTTATATAACAACCCATTGTCATGTAAAATGACCCTGTCCCATAAGATAAGATCAGCATTAATCCATTTGTATCAATGGACATCTTAGGATCTAGTTGCCTTCCACTACACTGAGGACCAAAATTCCAGCACATGATCACATGAACATTTGGGGAACATATCACACCCAAATCATTCATCTTCCATACTCAGAACCAAAGTAAAAAAGTGATGAGGAGAATTGGTTCAGGGTTATAACTGTGTGTGTGTGTGTGTGTGTGTGTGTGTGTGTGTGTGTGTGTGTGTGTGTGTGTGTTTGTACAGCAATATCTCTTAAAAGCTCTTATTTAAATGAATATTATCTTATTTCATTCATTCTTACACTATTTATAAGTAGTTGGTTATGATAAGAAGACCAGTTTCATCCTGTCCTTTCTGGATCCTTCTATTTACTCTTTCAAATGGAACTGGCTCATTTTTTCCAACTTTCTATTCTTCCTTTAAGGACTAGAAGAGCTTCAGTACCTACTTTGCTTCCACCCATGTTTGTCAAATAACACCTTTCCCTCAAGGGCCAATTTCTATCCTCTGTCTATCAGTTACCAAGTCTGCTGCTAAGGTGGTATGGCATTTCATGAATTTGCAAATTTCAGGGACCATTGTACTCACCATAATGAATGTCACACATTCCAGTGGATAGCCGGCCTCTTGGTAAACATCACATATGTCTGTAGATAGAGGACCTATTGATAAACATCACATGTCCTTATAGGTACATGGAGCTCTTGAAGCACATACGTTCCTGTAGATACATGGGCCTCTTGGTTAACAACCCATGTAAACAGAAGACAGCTGTCCTTGCCTACAAATTTTGCCTTCAGAATTATGCTTTTGAACTTTTCTCTCTGGGCTTTCTCTCTTCTCCCAATTTTAGTTTCTTGATTCAGAATACAATGTATCTAAAGGACCTATGTTCACTCAGGGGATGAAGTGAGCTCTCACAATCTGAAAAGGTAACTCCTCTTGTACTCTTCTTCTACACTAACTCAATAGCTGTTGCATTCTCTGTTCATCTGGCCTGGGCTGGCCTCTAGGAGTCATGAACAGCTAGCTGCACCTGTTCCTGGGCCTGAATTGATCATGTTCTCACTGTGGCCATCATTCTGCTGGCCATTTTCTCTGCATTACAGGAGAGGCTTTCAGGTTAATTTCAACAATACTAGCTTTATGGCATATAATATTGCTTCTGCTTCATATGCTTCCGATAGGAATTTTAATGACACCATTGCATTTTAATGGCATAGCAGCATTTCCTTCTGTCCTCTTTATCAGAACACTCAATCGCTTTTACTTCGTCTGGTTTTTGGCAAATGGTTTCGTAGAATTCTTTGAACCTGTGAATCCAACAGCTTTGGGACGTTTTCTCTAGTCTGCTGATGGTTACATTCTCTATCTCCCAGAATATACCATTTCCTTGTCTGTTCTACGGGTTTGGTTTCCTTCTTTTTCTTAGTTTGCCTTTAGGCCAATTGATATTACTTCAGTATCTGTCATCAAGTTGCTGTGTGATGACCAGCAGCCTGTCTCAGAGTTCCAGTTCACAGAAAAGTGGAGCACACAGATTCTAGGCAATGCAGGAACACTTTAACACACGTGCCTCTGTGCTGTAGAAAGTGTGTGTGTGTGTGTGTTTTATCATTTCTCTTCTGATTTTTTGATCTCTGAATTCACAGAGAAAAGCAGAGATAACTCCCAGTACAGTATCAGATTTTCTGATGCCTTCTAATTATCCTCCCTTTCTTTCTCCACTCATCACCACAAGACCCTCAGAACACTCTCCATACCTCCTCTAACACATGTGCCATCTCCCCCCTTCCTCCTCTGTGGGAACCACTGATTTATTTGTGCAGAGAGTGGTATGCAGGGAGTGAGGGATGTGAAAGGTGTCCTGACCCCATGTGGCAGACACTAATATCTCTTTTGTTCAGATGCCTTAGAATAGACAATGAAGAAGGCACAAATATTCATGTTCATAGTGGAGGTAATTTCTCTAATGAGCAAATGCCAAGTTATCCCATTGGCTAAATCTAGCTCTCTGTGTGCCTACTGGAGAATCTTGACCTCAGGTTCAATATCTGCCACCAAGAATCAGCTTTCTCCTTCTGTGTCCTCTACATCTGTGATTACCACTTCTAGCTACGGATATTACTTACACTGGAAGCTTCCCACATCCAAGATTCCACAAGTTCTGGGTGTTTCCTATGTATCTCAAAATCTGTCCACTGGGCTGCTTCGCCAAGTCATTATCTCTTTTAAAAAAATGGCTTCCTGCCTGATCGTTTTGACAGAGTGAATTCTTAGTCTCTTATCCTCCACTCTGTATTATCCTCCACTCTTATTATCCCACATCATCCATCTCAGCTCAAATCCCTGGAGGCATCCTCAACTCTGCTTACTCCTTTTTCCTTCCATATTCACTCCCAAGCCATCGAAGTGCATTGTTAGTTCAGGCTTCACAATATATTAGCACTCCCTAGTCACTCCCTGCACTGCTTCCAGCTCAGTCTGAGCTCCTGACATCTTGACCTAGATAGTCATGACACCCTCAGAATGCACATATCTACTTCTGGTTTTGTCCCTCTTCAGTCTGCCACCAAATGAGCAGGCAGGTTTCAAACACAAATCAGACCATATCTTTTCTGCTCAAGATCTTATGATCCCTCCCCCTCCTCCTCCTCTTCCTTCTCCTCCTTCTCTTCCTTCTCCTCCTCTTCTTCCTTCTCTTCTTCCTCCTCTTCCTTCTCCTCCTCCTCTTCCTCCTCCTCTTCCTCTTCATCTTCCTCCCCCTCTTCCTCTTCCTCCTCCTCCTCTTCCTCCTCCTCCTCCTCAGTGGCTTCCACAGATCCTTTCTAGCTCTGCCCTTCAGCTCCCAGACTTCATCTCCTGCTAACCCATCTCTGAAGCAACAGCCAGCTGCCTCTGAATCCCCTTCTCAGATACATTGGGACTTGGTGACACTGTTTCCTTTGCCTGGGCATCTCTCCAGAATCTCCATGATACACTTCTTTTTCCCATATCACCTTCAGAAGAGATCACCACTCCTCTCTACGCTTGCCCCTCATTATTCCACCCCAATGGTTCTCTGTAGTGTGTGTCCTTATCTGACATATCTTATAAGTTACTTATCTGTTATATAGTCAGTTATGACTGTTGCTATCAGTTGGCTATAAGCCCTGGAAGGACAGGAGTTCTTATCTGTTTGAACACTATACCCTAAGAGCCTCAAGAATGGCTAAACAGAATGACACTAATTTAATAGCTGTTGCATGAATTAATCAGTGACTGCACAGTGTTTGACGCTGTGTTCCTGGCTATGTTCTGCACCCTTGAATAGTGTTCTACTTATGCTTTTCTCCCTCCATTCTGTCCAGCAGAACCCCAGAGCTGAGTCCTGTCTGTGTGTTCTCACCAGCGCCTGCACTGACAGCTGATCCTGGGTGGTTTTGCTAGCCCTCCCAAAACACTATCTAAGCTTAAGGAGTAATTCATGTCATTGTCTTCAGTACCTTCTGGGAAGGAACCTCTCTCTTTGGCAGTATGTGTTTGGGCCTTAAAGACCCAAGGTTTGCCCTTCTTCAGGCATTTCCCTGAGAATAGAGCATGGTTCTCATTCATGGAGGCAGCCCTACTGTGGGAAAGAGCCTTTTCTGGGTTCCTGAGGTTGCCTTAATGTTCTGTTCTCGTGGAATTAAGTAAGGAGAAATACAAAATGTAGCTTAGATGTTTGTTAGAGAACAAAAAAGCCTTAACCTAGCCTTCCCTGATCTGTTGCTCTGTTGAAGAATCCTAAATTGAACCTGATCTCCTTGTTACTGGAGAGTGGCCTCTTTCTGACTGGCAGGACCCTGCTGTCACTCTACACCTCAGCTTAAGAGCTATTAAATTCCTATTCGTGGTGAAGGTAATTATTTACCTTAAGGTCACAGCCATATCTGCAATCAGCAAAACAAAGCAATCACACAGAAAAAAAAGAGGGAAAAACAAACAAAACGCACTTCGATTTTTTCAAATCTCCCAAGATTTAAAAGGAAACAAAAAGTTACTGGTATATGTGCTGGGTTGATTTCCTGCCTGTATTATTATCAGTTCTTGGTAGAAAAGAGCAAGATTCATTTATCCTTTATCTCAAAGACCAATACATGGTATTCTATGAAATATGTAACTAAGTGGACATGTGAGTATATAGTGGGTTAAGAGACAAATCATTATCCCCAGGTTCACATTAGGGGTGCAGGCCAACTTTAGGCAATGGGAGATGTGTGGTAGGCACTCTCTAAACACTTATGGCTACTGGCATTATTCCTATAGTAAATGTGGCATATTAGTTTTTAACTCTGGTGTACTCACTTCATCTGTTCTTGAATTGGTTGATTTTTGGTGGGGTAGGCAGAAAACTTCTAAATTATGCCCTCATATCATGGTATAAGGCAATAACTTGAATCATAGTAACAGAATCCTACCACTTGAGTATGACAGTTTTCGGTGATCCTGATCAGTGTGCGAATGCTAAAAGAATGTTACAGATCTGGCTCAGACACGATGTAAATTCATTTATTAATATTGTTATGTGAGAATGGCTCATGATTATGGTAATAATGGAAACATGAAAATTGTGAGGAGTGACTGGAGAGGTGGCTCCAGAGTTAAGAGTAGATATTGCTCTTATAGAGGACTCGGTTTAGTTTCTAACACCTGCATCCCTCACAACTGCCTGTAAGTCCAGATCCAGGGGATCCAAAACCCCCTCCTGTCCTCCGCAGGCACCTGCACCCAAAAGTGCACACACCCACTCACACATGGACACACATATTCATGTAATTGAAAATTAATAAATCCTTTAGAAAACTGTACAATAATCCAACATTGGTCAGCTTCAGGTGTATGATTTTGTACTGAGATCTGGTTTGGTAAGTAGCTTTTTGACTGTGGGGCTAAACTTCCTTCTGATTCATCCTTTCCAATTAAGACTCAAGTGCTATTGATTTCAAATCTTAGCATGATTTACCTCCTCTAGATGCTAGAGCTTGGATATCTAGGGGATGTCACTCAAGAGCTTGTCTGCGGGAGCCCAGTACTAGTTCTGATGGTGTTAAGGAACACTGAAGAGGTGAAACAAACCATGAGGTGACTGTATCTTGGGATGCCAACCATGGAGGGATTAATAATTTCAGAACTAAACAATAGTTCTTGATAGTGTGGGATGGTTGGTTTTGTTTAATTGTTTGTCAGTTGATTTGGTTGAGACTCTCATTATTTTGAGACAGATTCTTACTCTGTATTCTAGCCCAGGCTGACCTCAAAGTTATGGTGATTCTCCTGCCTCACCATTCCAAAGTACTGGGGTTATGAGCCATAACTGAAATGGCTTAGATAGATAGATAGATAGATAGATAGATAGATAGATAGATAGATAGATAGATAGATCGCCTTCTATGTACAACAAGTGTACTTCCACTTCTCCACCAAATTATAATGCAGCCTGGAAATATCTACCAGAATATTGGTTGCCATGACATTTGGATCCTCCACCCAACAGAATCATAAGAAAGTCATAAACCTCTTTACTCTGTACTTGAGATTCCAGTCTCACGTGTTTTCTTACAGCCACAGAATAAGCTGGAGAAATGTCTCAGCAGTTAAAGAACATACTGCTCTTCCCAACGACCCAAATTCAACTCTTTGCACCCACACCAAGCAGCTTACAACCACCTGTAACTCAGGATCTAGAGGATTTGATAGCCTCTGCTGACCTCCGGGAGACCCACACACATGGCATACACTCATACAAACACATGTGCACACATACACATAAATAAAAATAAATTTTTGGAGCCTATTATTTGGAAGGCATCTACTTCAGAGTCCAAAGTCCATCTCATGGATATATTCCTCAGACAGGTGTTTATGTCCTCTCTTGCTATGGTAGCATGTCGTTCCAGGAGATAACTGATAAACATGATGTGGTCTTACAGTTCTTGGTAGCTCTGATGAAGTTCTTTGGGTAGCATCTTTTTCTAATTTTGCATCAGCTTCAATGAAGTCTTGGTATGAAGTGTATTCTCCTCTCCCTCTTGGTATAGGCAGAGTCTACAGCCTGACTGAAGAGGGGGCTGTTGGACTCAAGAAATAAGCACTAGAGACTCAGTTCTCTGTATACATTATTTAATCTGCAAACAAGAGCTGAAAAGTTTTTTTCCTTTAATTATTTTGCTTTTTGGTGATTTTTATATTTAAAAGTACAGTGTAATATTGTGATTCATGTATATTAAATTCAGTTTATGTTGGTACTGTCAAATAGTGTCAGAAATCAAAGGTACCAAAAGATGGTGGGCTTAGTGACATTCATCCTTTGCTTTGAAAAGTGGAAAATCTAACTCAAAATCATTCTGAAAAGTAAGAATACAAAAATGGAAGGAGGGAAAAGAAGAAGAGAAAGAAGGGGGAAGGGAGAATGAGAAGGGGAGGGAGCATAGGATAAGAAAAAACACATGGAGATCTCAACCACAGGATGGACACACTGAGCCACTTACCACGTGTGGCTACCAAATATTCAAACTATGACTAAGTAACTGTGGATGTCAGTGTTAGAACATTTATCTAGCTGGCAGATGGCTCTGGATTTGATGCTTAGCAGCATGAGAGAGAGAAAGAGAGAGGGAGGGGAAGAGGAAGGGGGAGAGGAAGAGGAAGGGGGAGAGGGAGAGGAAGGGGGAGAGGGAGAGGAAGGGGGAGAGACTGGCCTGCACTCCACAAAGAGGCCCTGTCTCAAAACACCAGCAACAAAATTGTGGCTAAGTCAAATTTCAGTGTTAGAAGTATTATGTAGACACGAACTTAGACAGGAGAGTAAGTTTGCTGAAAGGGGTGTAATCTTAGTGGTTTTTCTATAATTATGTGTGAAAGTAACATGTTGCCTGTGCTGGTTAAATACAGTACAGTGTTGTAACTTTTACATCATGGCTTCCCCCATTTTTTGGCTGTCTTTTCTGTCACTCATGTTCAGCCAGGTGACTTCATGTCCCATGACTTGTATGATACAAACTCAGGTTTGTATGTTGTCTGCTTGACAACCAAGCCAGTGTCTTTCCCAAGGATTTTTCAGCCATGTTCCCTGGTAAAAAACCATTGGCTCTAAGGAGTTGTGACCTGGATCCTCATTGGTCAATCCAGGGTCAAAAAGCAACTGAAACAACACAACCCTAATTACAAGGACTTGAGGAAGACTTGGTGAAGGGGTGTTCTTCAATGGAAACACTCAACTCTGCTCCCTAAATAGATAGAGATAAACCTCTCTCTCTCTCCCTCTCTCTCTCTCTCTCCCTCTCCCTCTCTCTCTCCCTCTCCCTCTCCCTCTCCCTCTCCCCTCTCTCTATCTCCCCTCCTCCTCTGCTTCCTGTTTGTGGTTCAGGAGGTAAGCCCTGGCTCTCAGCTTCTAGCTCCAGTTATGTCTGTCTACTGCCATGTTTCCCATGATGGTGATGGACCTTATCCCTCTGGAACCATGAACCCCAAATAATAGTCCTTTTTCTATTAGTTTTATTGGTCATGATATTCTATCATAGCAACACAAAAGTAACTAATACTAAATGCAAAGAGTTGGCTGACTGAGGTAGAGAGAGGCCCTGGACCCCAACCTCTTGCTGGAGTGTTTGCTCCTACCAGTTACCCTAACCTCCATTTTCTAGCAGCTAATGCCGTCACAGCCCTCTCTAAGAACCATGTGCTACAGGAAGTCAGTGTTACACCCTGCACACTCATGGGCAACTCTGGAAAGATGCATGACTTTTGTCCAGGAAATCTGCCTCTTCTCCAATCCCCCAATTCTCAGCATCTTCAGGCATTTCCCTGAGAAAAGAGCCTAGCTCTCATTCAAGGAGGCAGCCCTACTATGGGAAAGAGCCTTTTCTGGGTTCCTGAGGTTGCCTTAATGTTCTGTTCTCGTGGAATTAAGTAAGGAGAAAATGTGGCTTGGATGTTTGCAAGAGAACAAAAAAGCTTTAACCTAGCCTTCCCTGATCTGTGGCTCTGTTAAAGAATCCTAAATTGAACCTGAGCTCCTTGTTACTGGAGAGTGGCCTCTTTCTGACTGGCAGGACCCTGCTGTCACTCCACATCACAGTTTAAGACCTATTAAATTTCTATTCATGGTGAAGGGGATTATTTACCTTGGGCTTGAGGTCACAGCCATATCAGCAATCAGCAAAAAGAACCACAACCACACAGAAAAAAAGAAAAAAGAAAAAAAAACACACTTCAATTTTCTCAAATCTCCCAAGATTTAAAAAGAAACAAAAAGTTACTGGTGTGTTTGCTGGGTTGATTATGCAGCTCAATCATTTTGATTTACAATTGCATCTTTGTCCTTGCAGAAGTAACTCTGCAGCTGAACAACAGACATGGAGGCAGATTAACCTTCCAACGCGTGAATATAAGACTTGTTCCAAGGAGCAGCCTCGATTTGAGGTTAAAACGGGCTCTGGCTCCCATGAATACACAAAATTACAGAACATTCTTTTTTTGCCCCCTTTCCTTTTCTTCCTTTTGATCTGCCATGAAAGGGGAATTATCAGCCGCGTCTAAGCCTCAGTTTTATTTTTTGATTTATGCATTTTGCATCATAAAGCTCTTGAATCTGTTTGCCGTGTTCCAGGAGCTCCAAAGTAATCTGTGGTTGTTGCATGCAATACACTGCAAGAAAATGAGAGGCAAGAGGTCAGCCTGCAATGGAAGGTTTATGGGCCACACTGCAAATACAAACAGCGTCTTTGCTTTTCAGAATAAATAGGCCTGTCTTCCTTTTGCACTTGAAAAGGCCATTATGCTAGACCAGCCTGGCTCAAACCTAGGCTAGCAGAATCAAGAGGGCCCTCAAGGCCTCACCTTAGAGTTTCTGACTCAGTGGGACTGGAGTATGATCTAGTGTTTGCATAGTCAACTTGTTCTTGTAGGACACTTCTGCTGCTGCTGCTTCTGCTAGTGGTGCTGGCGGTGGTGGTGGTGGTGGTGGTGGTGGCGGTGGCGGTGGTGGTGATGTTGATGACAATAATGGTTCTGGTGCTGGTCCTAGTGTTGATGCTAATGCTGATGTTGATGCTACTGATGCTGGTGCTGCTGCTGTTGATGCTAGTGTTGGTGCTTATGCTGATGCTTACAGTGATGCCAATGCTGAATCCAATGTTGGTGCTGATGCTGGTGTTGATGCTGGCCCAGGGAACACATTGTCAAACCTTAACTCTGCTGATCTGGAGAGACACAGAAAAACTAGACCCTCTCTAATCTATTTACAAGGCTTCATTATGCCTCCCCATGATATTTGACATCAGAGGCATTGTGGGGAATCCGGCTGGCTATAACCATTGGTACTCTACTTGTCTAATCTTTACATGGTCACCTATTTGTAGTTAAGGATTGTGGAAATTAGTAAAAAACTACTCAAGTGAAAGTTACTCAGAGCTACCAAATCAGAGCCTATTAACAGCACAGGAGTCCAGCAGCACAACTGTGCCTGTCTTTAGCCAAGGCAGGGAAAACATAGGGAGGCTTTTTAGTCTAGAAAGAGAAGGCCCTTCACCTGGGGAAGTGAAGACAGGCTCCCCTGGGAGTGAACATTTTGTGGGATAGGTTAGGGATTTCTTTGGTCCTCCATTGGAAGTGACAAAAATAATGACACTGTTAGTTGTCTATTGTTAATTAGGTCCTGGCCATTGAGGGCAACTGCTACACTGACATACAAGTTACTAAATCTTTCTGGATTGTGGCAATAATCCAGAAATATCAGTCAGACAGCCTAAATCTCTGACTCGAAGCAAGGCGGCTTTCTGAAGGAGTCATTAGACAGTTTTACGCAGGTGCCCTTTAAGTTTGTTCTAGGGTTGGAGGGAGGGTACATGGTTACATCTGTTTCCTCATTTCTCTTGAAGGCAAGGGTTTGGCTACCTGGTGAGTTGTTGGAGGCCTAGGTCAGACTTGTACTTGTTTGTATACAAGGTCTGGACACACACACACTATGACTCTCAGACCTCACAGTAGATATTCCTACTTGTGAATCTTTAGCACTTTTGACAACCAACAATTTTAATTAAATAGCTACTGTTCAGGTAAAGTATAATGTTAAGCACATAAAGGGTTTTTTTTAATTATTAATAATAGTCTTTTTAGTATTTGGACGGAAAACAGTTGAGTTTCATCATGGTTGCCCCATGATGATATTATGCATTTTCCTCATGCATTACCCTCCCCCACTGCCACTACGCTGAGTACTTTTTGTTAACTTAACACACACTAGAGTCACCTGGAAAGACGGAGCCTCAGCTGAGAAATTGCAGACACGTCTGTGGAGCGTTTTCTTAATTGCTAATTGATGAAGGAGGGTCCAGCCCACTGTGGGTGGTGCTAACCCTAGGCAGGTGGTCCTGAGTTGTATAAGAAAAGCAGCTGAACAGGAGCCATGAAGAGCAAGCCAGCGAGCAATGTCCTCTGTGGTCTCTGCTTCAGTTCCTATCTCAAGCTTCTGCCCTGGTTTCCTTCTGAAAGACAACAACCTGTAAGCTTGAAAAAACTCTTCCCTCCCCACATTGCTGTTAGTCAATATTTTCTCACAGAAACAGAGAAACCAACTCAGACACTGCCCCTTAATCCATCCCCACCTCCAGATAATCCACTTCCTCCCCCAGTTTTTTGCTCTTGTATTCATTTTATTTTCCACTTCCCTTAAGGTCTCTTCCTCCTCTCTCACAAGTCTTCAGTTGATAGGTGCCTAGGCTGGTTTCATTTCCTGGTTACTGTAACTAGTAAAAGCAGCAAATATGGATGCTGCCCTGTGGTGTTTTAACAAACATAAGCACTAATTAAGTGAAAGGCATCTAGGAGAAGGTTCTAGGCATGTGGATGTCAGAATAGTCCAGCACACCTAAAGGTATCCTGTGTGCCTTTCTATTTGTCCCCAGTGCAAGGAGTTCCACTTGGGAATGCAACTTTCCATCTCTGCATTCTTGAGTGAGCTCTTGGATCTCTTCTAGAGAATTAGGCCCAGGGAGCCATGAGCACCATTTCTCTGCTCTGCTCCTCATGAGTCTGGTGTTCTCTGATGCAGGTGGATGATCTGAAAGCCAAGCTTGCCACCCAGGAAGTGGAGCTGAGACAGAAGAATGAAGATACAGACAAGCTGATTCAGGTGGTGGGTGTGGAGACCAGCAAAGTGAGCAGAGAGAAAGCCATTGCAGACGAAGAGGAGCAGAAGGTGGCACTGATCATGCTGGAGGTGCAGCAGAAACAGAAAGACTGTGAGGAGGACCTGGCTAAAGCTGAACCAGCCCTTACCGCAGCCCAGGCAGCCCTCAACACACTCAACAAGGTAGGAAGGTCAGGCAGGCTTGCCTTCCTTCCACCCACCTCTCCCTTCTCCCCCTATCTTCCCATTCCCAATCCCCCCCTCCCCTCTCTCCATTCCTTCCTAATTTCTAGATTACCAAAAAAGAAATATTTTATTTGTATACCAATAACTTGTTCACTGATTATTTCTTACTAAGAAAATTAACATCTTCCTTGAGATCTATTGACGCAGGAGTTACATTTCCTAAGATGTTCTGAAGCAAATATAGGAACGTTTACTGTGTTACTCCGGGAGTCTCTGCCTCCTCATTTGCTAAGAGGAAGCAATGATGATATAAACAGCCCCATTGTTATAATAACTAGGCGAGATAATGTATGAAAACTAGATAATCAATAGCAGTCACTATGAAAAACTTCTTTTCTGTCAATATTGTTAAAGCCAGGATAATCACCTTGACTCTCATAAAACCAGAATGAAAACCTGCAAACTCTCTGGTTGGTTGTTTAGTTGATAGATTGGTAGATAAAAAAAAATACAGAGTATGAATCAATAACTCAAGGAGTGATAAAATCAAATACAGAAGTCATACTGGATCCCTCTGCCACAAAAGAGGTGAAATGTGTGTTTACTCACTGCCTACCGCAGACGCATAAGTCACTTCCTCTCCCTACCTGTGTGGGATGGCACAGTTCTTCCATTTCATTTCCCTATGACATAGAAAGGGGGAGACGGGGATTAGTGGGTTCTTCACTATACCTAAATAGATCTAGAAATAGAAACAAATAGAAAATTTGATCAATGCTATTTTTAAAATGTATCCAGGATCCAAATGCTTTAATAATCTCTCCTGTATCTGCTTGATGAGAGCACTCTCATGTTCTGATGCTGTGCCCGCTCACAGCAATCTGAGATCTTCTCTCCCCTTTATTACGCACTGACAAATTATAAAGGTAGTTTTGATGTATATGTCTCCGTGGAATGATTGAATTAAGCTAGTTATCTTATCAATCATCTCAATATTTAGCAACTTTGTGCTGATAAGACTTGAAATTTATTCTCTTAATACTATATAATCAATCATATAGCCTTTAACTCTTAACTTTATTTACTGCAGTGATAGATCTCCCAAAGCCGATGCTTTGGCATTAAGCCCTCCGTCCCTACTATCCCAACCCATCCGGTTTCTGGTAGTCACTGCTACAGTCTTTCCTTATATGTTTATGTGCCGTTTTACATTCTGCACATAAATAACGCCATGTGATGTTTGTCTCTGTTTGGTTTATTTCATATAACATAGTGTTTTCCAATTCCATCTGTCTCCTCACAAATGACAGATTTTCATATTATCCACTTCATCTACTGAAGCCTTGAGTTTTCCCTACTGTGGCTATTGTGAATGGCAGTGAACATGGAGGTGCAGACATTTCTTTGATATATTGATTTTAGAGCATCCAGATAAATGCCCACAGACAGGATCACTGAATCCAGTACATAATTCGGTTGGGTTTCCTGAGATATCTCAGTATTGTTTTCCATAATGTCTGTATTAGTCTTTATTCCCATCGGGAGTATACAAGGGTTCCCCTTTATCTGTGTCCTTGTTAGAGGACTCATCATCAACTCTTATGATAATCACCCCTCTGCAAGGCCTGCATGGTGTGTGTATTAACTCGAGTTTTTCTAAGGAGCGCTGAGCCTCTTGACGCCAAGAGTCTTTCAGGGTATTTCACATAAAACTACCTATTTATATCTCTTACCCTTTTCTTGAATGAACTGCTTCTTGTCTATGGAGTTGTTTAAGGTTGTGTATTTTAGATATCAGCTCTAAATCGAGTATATGGTTATAGATATGTTGTACCAGTTCTGTACATTTTTTTCTTTATTCTTTCTTTCTCATGAAGAATTAAGGTTATTTCTATATCCATTTTTGATTCTTTTCTTGTGTTTTAGGGATCAGATCTAAAGATCATTGTCCAAAACAATGTTGTATTGCTTTCCCCAAGTTTACTCTCTAATGGTTTTACAATTCCAGGTTTTAGATTTGAATCTGTAATTCATCATGAGTTGATTTTTACATGTGATACGAGTATTTTTCATCCTTTGCATTTGAAGACACAGTATTCTCACACTGTTTACTGAATGAGATCTATATTCTTAGCATCTTCATCAAGAATCAACTGACCATAGACTAGATGCTCAATTCTAGGTGTTCATTTCCATTGATCACTTAGGCCAGTATCACTTTTTAGTAGACTTCAAACTCAGTCAGTATGATGCTTCCAGTTTTATTCTTTGGGATTTGGGAATTTTGTTATGTTTGTGAATGCATATGTACCTTAGGTTCAGATTTTCTCTATAAAAATGGCATTTAAATTTTCAAAGAGATTACTCTAAATCAGTAGATCATTTTGAGTATTATGGGCATTTAAACAATAGTACACTTTTCTAATCTATGATCACATACATAATCTCTTTTCCCTTATCTGTGCCTTTACTACCTGTGACTGTTTTATATTTTGCAGTGTTCTGCTATCTTATCTTCTTGCTTAAATTTATTCCTAAGTGTTTTGTGAGCCTACAATAAATGGGATTTGGGGTAGTTTGACTGAGAATGGGGCTAGGAGCATATGCTTGAATGTTTAGTCCCCAGTTAGTGGAATTATTTGGGAAGGATGAGAAGGCGTGGCCTTGTTGGAAGAGGTATGTCACAGGAGGTGGGCTTTGAGGTTTCAAAAGCTCATGCCAGGCCTGTGAATGTGAATGTGTGTGTGTGTGTGTGTGTGTGTATGCTTGTGTGTATGTATGTGTATATGTGTGTGCACATCTGTACCTGCTGCCTGTAGATCAGAATGTAGCTCTCAGCTAATTATCCAGCCTTGTGCCTGCATGCTGCCATTCTCTCCACCATGATGATAATGGACTAACCCTCTGAAACTTTAGGCAAGCCCCAATCAAATGCTTTCTTCTATAACTTGCTTTGGTTAGAGTGTCTCTTCACAGCAATAGAATAGTAACAAAGACAGGATTATTCTCTTGGCTTCCTTCTTGAAACCAACATTGCCAATGTGGAGAAATGCTTCTGGTTTTTGTGCACAATATTTTTTTTGCCTCCTACAACCTTACTGGACTAATTTTTAGTCTCAACAGTTTGTTGGTAGGTTAAGTTCTATATATGGTATTGTGTTGTCAGTTTACTGTATCCTTTTTCCTACTTGCATGCCTTTTATTTGTGTGTGTGTGTGTGTGTGTGTATGTGAGAGAGAGTGTGTGTGTGTGTGTGTTTATATGTGCATTTGTATGTATGTGTTACTTCTACAATGACTTGAACTCCACTGTTGAGTAAGGTGGCAAGGTTGGGCATCATTTTCATCTTCTAGACCTTAGAGGAAAGAATTCAGTTTCCTATCACATTAGTTGTGTTTGTGAAATGTATCGCTTATTCTTATTGAGTTGTACTGACATGCATCCCTTCTATACCTAACTTGTCAAGTATCTCTGTCATAAAACACTTAAATATTGTTAAAATATTGTTAACACTTTCTTACATCTAAGAAAATGACTTTTTGTCTTTTAATCTATTTTTATTATTGAACTATCCTTGCATCCTAGGGGTAAATGTCATTTGATATTGGTGAATGGTCCTACTAAAATTGTTGTGACATGAAACTTGTTGAGGACTTTTTTATCTTTGTTCTTCAAAGATCTTAGGCTGTTCTTTGGTTTTCCTTGAGGTCCTTTGTGTCTTTGGTGTCAGAGAAATGCTGGCTTCATAAAAGAACTTGAAAATATTTCTTCCTCTATGTTTCTGAGATTGTTGTTTTTGTTGTTGTTGTTGCTGTTGCTGCTGCTGCTGCTGTTGTTGTTGTTGTTATTATTGTTGTTGTTAGAAGAATTTATGGTGCATTCTTGTTAAGTCATCTTTAAAGGTTTAATGAAATTCTTCAGTGAACTCACCAGATCTTGGGCTTGGGTATCTGATAGAGGATTTTTATACCTGTTTCAATCTCCTCACTCATTATCAATCTACACAGAATCTCCATTTATTCATGGCCCATTCCTTTTACTGGTCAACTTCTCCTACCTTTTCCAACATAAGGTTATGACTGTTCAGGGAAGTCTCCCAGGATCCTTTATATAAGTAATTTTAAACCAGGAGTTTGATCCTCCATTGATTTTCCTTATGTCCAGACTACAGTCCAAAGTGGTCATCATGACTACAAGACACCATAAATTTTCTCCTGTGATGCCTTTTCTACCACCCCAATTGTTATGTCTCCATTGCTACTCTTCTCTGCCCATGCTGACTTCTCTCTGTAGCCCCATAAACCCAGCCACAGGCAAAAGCTCTGAATGAACCCACGCAGAATGTTCAATCCCTGGTCCTCTGCTCTTCAGTCAGGTGTTTTCTCAAATTACATTAGCAAATAAAAATAATCAATTTCAGAAAATTAAGGTATACATGAAAACATATAATCCAAAGCAATGTTAATAATTATATACACATAAATGTTAGCCAGAAATTTTATGTAACCATTTAGGGAGGGGATCATTAAAGGTAAATCATCATAGTCTCTGCTCAAAATCACTTAATGTTTGAAAAGAAAAAAATAGAAATGTGAACATGCTCTTTGATGATAAGGCAAGTATGGGACTGACAGTGAAGGAAAGTGTGTGTGGTGGCCTCTGAGGACCACAGTCACTGTACATGGGCTTGCATGTACCCTTAGCCTTATACTTCTATTATGGCTTATAAGCTATACACATATCATAACAACAGAAACAAACCCTTTTTAATGACTTGAGAGCTTGGTAGAGGGCAAAGGTAACTGCCTGACCAGGTAGGGAACAGAAAAGACAAATTATTAAGCAAATATTATTAGGATGGAGTCAGTGGTAGGAAGGGATATCCCACTTAGGAAAGACATTTGCGAAAGTGTGGAAGCATGAGGGGCTTGGTGTGAGTGAGCTGCGGGTATAGAAGTAGACAGGTGACAAGACAGGTGAGTTGTAAAGGTGAGTCAAGCAACTCTAAGGTTTACCTGTATGGAGTGTTTACCCTCTGCAGGTGGCAAGGGTCAAGTGGCTGTTTGTTTGTTTGTTTGTTTGTTTTGATCATTTTGATGGAGTAGGATGGATCAAGGAGCTTGCCTAGTTCGAGCATACATTACTTTGTGAACTGGAGGGCTCCTGGGCATTATTCTTAAACCCTTTGCTATTCTCAGGACTCTGGCACTTAAGAACCATTTCCCTGTTTACCCATTATTCTAGAAGTTAGGAATAAATCTTTAGTTGATGCGGAGACAATACCTGTAAATCAGAGCTCAGTAGGATCTCTGCATATTCTGCCTCCATCATGGCAGTTTTATTTTACTTTTATTACTGAGATGAAATAAATCCAGTGTAACTTTGCTGCCTTAGTTTAGGAGTATTTTATCTTTTAATGTCATGGCCTTTTCCCCTCCACAGAGTTACCTGTAATTTTCTATTACCCATGCATTTTACAGTGAATTTATTTTTATTATACACAAAATATGCAGTAGCACTTTGATCACTAAATAATTCAAATGGCATAGAACCCGCAGAGTCAAATATAAAAGCCTTCCTATTTCCCCTCCAGCCACAGTTTTCCCCCAAGAAACTGTAACAATCCAGGGGTCTCCACACCAGCAATTCTTTATGTATTCACATTTCTAGAAACATGCATATAGATATATTATATTTTGGCTAGGTGTGGTACTTACCAATAATTCCATAACTTGGGGGTGGGGGAAGAAGCTGGAAGACTGATGAAAACTTAAAAACAGGTCTACATAGAAAATCTCAGCCCAGCCACAGTTATAAAACACATACACAAATATAAATGCATTTTGATATGACTGACTTAATTTCTCTTTTGGTTGTATGTATTTGAGGTATGAAACATGATGTTTTAATATCCATAGTAAAATAATTATTCAACAAAACTTACAAAACCATCACTTCACATACTTGTATGGTATATATCTTAACTTCTTATCCTATTGCTGTGATGCAAAACCCTGACAAAAGCAACTTGAAGGCTTCTTTTAACTCACAGTCCCAGGTTACAGACCATCTCAGCAGAAGTCACAGTGGCAGGAGCTTGAAATGGCCAGCCACAATGCATCTATAATCAAGATAGCAGCAAGCAAGGAATGCTATGTGCTACTTAGCTTGTTTTCTTGTTTAATACAGTCCTGATCCCCTGCTTGGGGAATAGTCCTATGTACAAGTGTGATAGGTCTTCCCATACGTATTAATATAATCAAGATAATCCTCCACAGGCATGCCCAGAGGCCTACTACCCAAGTAATTCTAGATTCTGTACTCTATGTAGTTAGAGTTTCTATTGCTGTGATAAATATCATGACTAAAAGCAACTTGTCAGGGCTGGAGAACAGGGTAGATACTGCACTTTGTTAACTCCAGGATCACACCTCATCACTGAGAGGAGTAACGGCAGGAATGAATTCCATTCTCATGTCGTCCTGAGTTGTCTTCCTCATTTCCATCCTCCTTATGTTTGTGTTTTCCTGAGCATCATTCCGATGTTTAGTCTCCTCAGGCTCCTTTTTTCTTGATTTTTGCTGAACTGTTTTTAAATATCTTCTTTAAACTCCTTGAGTTCTTTGATAACGTTTTTGATTGTTCTTTTAAATTCTGTGTCCTGGAGTTCATCTAAGTAATTCTTGTTGACAAATATTTTGACAGGACTGAAAAGTTTTGGAGAGAAGATATTGACTTGATCTTTCATATTGTTGCTATTTTTTGTGATGAAACATGGGCATGTGGACTCTGCTCGAAATTTGTGATGGATAGGGTAGGTTGGGAAAGAAGAGAAAACGTGGCGGTAAATTGTGTCTAGAGTTTAGAAATGGCTTGGGCAGATTCAAGTCAGGCAAGGAGGACTGGGCTGGTGTATGGGATGTGTATCCTGTTCAGAGCATGGAGTATGGTAGAACTCCTTCTCAGTGAACTCAGGGAAGACCAAGGTAGGCCAGTGAACTGGTTGTAGTAGCCTGGCTAAATCTGCTGAGTTGTAGGAAAAACATGGAAGAGGAGTTGTTCATAGATGTAATCCTGGAAGAAGATATGTAGAAGCAGGCTGGAAAGGACCTAATGGTAGTTGCAGTTATGGGAGGTCCTGATGGAATCCAAGAGCTTAGCTTGGCTGTGGCATATGTGGTCCATCTTCACTTAAAATAACTTTTCTTCTTGCTACTAATTTACACTTATTGTTCTTAAATTGTTTCTGTTAATTCTTGGTATGTACATTGTGATACTCTTTTCCAGTCTATCATTTGGCTTTTTATTTTATTAATAAGCAATATTAAAAACACATTTTATATTCAAATAACTTTTGGAATTCCAGCTTAACAGTATTAGGCATTCTTCTTTCCTATTGGATTTCTCAGGACTCTTATTATGGGATAACATTAATCCTAAAAGTGACAACATTATGTAAGAAAAATAAAACCTCTGAATAATTTATGAGCAGTCACATGAAACCTGTGTGAAGTGCTAATCACATGAATCTAATCAAATACCAATATGCAAACAAGTGGTACAATAAATAAAGCATTTATGCAACCATGCCTATCATATATTTGAGAAAAAAGGCTGCAAGTCCCTTTGAGAAATGGCAAAATGACTGTATTTGCTACTTCACTGTTGCTGTGACAATATGCCTGACAGAAACAGCTAAAGGGAGGCAAGTAACTCATTTCCCAGGAAAACCAAGTCCCTTGGCCCCTGGGAAACAGATATATCCGCAGAAGCATGAGGTAAAGGAGAGTTATTTGTTTTATGATCAACCAGAAGTGGAGAATAAGACAAGAAAGGAACAGGGATAATTTAACCCCAAGGACCCACAAACAGCAGACTGATATTTCTCTCTTGACCTCACCTCCTAAGATTCTACAGCTTTGACAAACACCACTATCTAGGGTCTAAGCCTTCAAATCATGAGCCTTTGTGGGGGTGGATGGGAGGATGAGAACATGACATTATATAGTCAAACTGTAACAATGGTGTTTAATACAATTTAATAACCATTACTTAGCAAAGCAGGAATGGCAGGGAATTTGGATCTATTGCTAACAGCAGGCAACTAACCTAACCGAATGACAAAGAACCCTACCAAAAGGGCATAAGATACATTCCCATTAACATAGAAAAAGCACAAAAACAACTCCCTTTGCTACTATTGCTTTAAAAAATTGTCCTAGATTCTTATCTAATACAATAATAAATCAAAAATATTAACTGTATACATACTCTGTAATAGCAGATGAATGTGTTATTTTTCATAAAACTTATAGAAATATAGTAAAGCAAATAAAAGGGAAGGGATGGGGTCTTATTGCAAAATAAATTATAAGATTTAATAGCTTTTCTAATATCAGCAGTAGCCAGTTGGAAAACAATTTCAAAATAACAACCAAAACATAACATACAAATAAGTGTAAGGAAATTTGCCGAAACTGTGAAGAAAGCTGTGCCTTGGGTTTGAAGGATTCAGAAATGATACAGAAAAACACATAGATCAAGCTTAGGAATGGGATGACTACTCTCTCTCTCTCTCTCTCTCTCTCTCTCTCTTCTCTCTCTCTGCAGTCATTCCTCCAGTTTATTCATAAGTTACATATAAATCTAATTTAAGTCCAATTTGGTTTTTAGCTTGTCTCTAATGTCATTAGAAGATTATATTTTTTAATCAATTTTATAATCTGAATGTTCAACAACCTGAAACTAGCTAAATTATGACATTCAAGTGAGAGAAACAGTACATTGCTCATTTCAAATCATGATTTATAAAATAGTGGCATAAGAAATTTGATGTTTTCAGTAAAAAGGGGTTTAAAATAGAATGATTAACATGTATGTATTCTTATAAATATATTATGTGCACATGTATGTAAAGTCACAGAAAGCGAGGGAGTACAAGACTAACAGAAAGACAGATCCAAAAAACAAACAAACAAACAAACAAACCAATTAACCAAACAAACAAACAAAAACCCTACTAGATAGAATACACCAGGGCATAAATATCTTTTATTACTGAGTGCTGTTCACTTTAATTTTTTCTTTGTGGAATTTTATACAGTGTATTCTCCTTTAATGAAAGAACAAGACACCGCTGCCTTATAAAATACTGATGCATAGGAAAGAAATGAAAGTTTAAAAGAAGCACACTTTGCATAAGTTTTCAACTCAATTGTTAGGCTCATGAAAGCTTTCTTTGAATAGAAACAAAGTACAATGTGATTGGAATATTACAAAATCACACAACACAAAAACTTTAAACTGTTGGAGAGTACAAGATACCATAAAATTCCACGAGAGGCTTGCAGCACATAAAAGAAAAGGTAGGTAGCCCTTCTATGAGAAAAGCTTTAGAATTCTGTCAGGAAGCATCCATGGACATCTCTCCCCTCATATTCATCCCATCAGATCTCCTATTCTATTGTTCCCATGACTCAGAAGACTGGTTCTTATCAATGGTGCGTTTGTCCTCCGGCTTCCTTTGACCTTTGCCCCCATGAGTCCAGGAAGTCACAGGAAGAAGAACAGCCATGGAGATGCAGTGTAGGCCTGGATTCCTTAGTCCCAGCTCACCCACAGCTGGAGGTGACATCTCCCTCCTGATTCCTGACTCACATTCATCTACTCAGCCAAAACCCTAGAACAGCCCACCCTCGTTTCCCTAGACAACTTTAGATTCCTAATTTCCATATCCATCACGCCTGCTAGAAATTTTTTAACCCCATATCAAGCTTTCAAAACAAAAATTTGATCATTTCATCTTAACCTTCCAACGGCTTCCCATATAACCGAGAATAAAGAAAAACTATACTTGTATTAGTAGCTGGTACCTATAATTGGCTCAACCTCAATTGCTATGATTGGCTGAGAACCAGTTGCTTTTATAAAAATATTCCTTAATTCTTCAAGAATTTCATCTGTTGTATTGAACATTTTCATCCCCTCTGTCATCTCCAAGATCTACCCTCTACTTCATAGCCACTAAACTTTGTTTTCATCTTTTTTTCTAAAGTCAAAGAATCCCTTAGTGAAGCTTATAAACTCTTAGTGTGTAGCCATCAACCTGAATGTATTTGACCTACCAGAGCCACACCTTAAAGAATAATCAATATCAACATACCTCCCCCCCCTCTCTCTCTCCCTCCCTCCCTCCCTCCCTCCCCCCGAAGCTGTTGATTACCAGTAGTTCTTAAGGTAGGAGTGATACTTTGTGATTGCTCTCCTCTCTCTCCATAATGGGATTTTCTGCCTATTGAGTTAGTAGACATATTGTGCATGCCATCATAATCATTGTGAGTTCTTATGTGCAACTAGCCTTTTGTGTCTGACAAACACACTTTGTATAGTCATCACCACCTCTGGCTCTTATAATCTTTCTACCACTTCTCCCAAAATGATCCTTGAGCATGGGGAGACAGCTGTTACACAGATGTTCCATTTAGGACTGAGCATAGTCAATCATTCTCAATACCGTAAGCAGTGTAAAGAATAGATTATCTCTATTGGAGTTTCTGGATAGTGAGATCCCATAGACCCCCCCTCCCCAAAATATTACAAGTTATTGCCATTGCTCTTGGTTGCCTTCCAGAACTTAATGGTATGAACCTTTTGATAAAGGTATCACATACTTGAGCCACAGGACATGGAGGTCAAGTTGGTATTGACCTAGAAGCTTCAACTCTTCTAGCTAGCTTTCATGATGCTAGAAAGTACTGTGTGCTATCAGAGACAAAATTAAGCATCAGCTTACTCTCTGTGAATGCTGTGAGACAAAGTGATGATCAGATGGCAATATATGGCTATTGATGCAATCATGCCACCAATGGCATGGGAATAACCAACCACTTTCTGGTTAACTGTAAAGCCCGCTCCACAAGATGGAACCCACACCTGACAATTGGGGCCAAGAGCATATGTGTAGACCGGCCATGGTCCCTAGAGGAGAACCTACTACTAATAATCTGTTAATGGGGCTTAGTATTAGATCAACTCCTATGGATTTCTTATTACATTCATAGATTTAGAGCTTCTCTCAGTTCTCATCATAGAAGGCATTTTTTTAGTAGACAGCATTTAACACAAAGACTCCATTGCTTCTTACAAGAGTAGGCTGTGGCCTGTTTATACAACTCTAGGTACAAACACAAATTGTCCATTTGGTAAGCAAACCATTCTGAACCTTTGGTTCCAGACAGACCATCAAGGGAATCTAGAAACCACAAATAAAAGCCAATTAAGACCTTAAAAAATAGATCTACACTTTCTTGATTGATTCCTCTAGTTAACTTTCCTCATAAGAGCTAGTATGTTGTCTCGTGTTTTTGCCTGCAGGGACCCTGACTAATATTGTAATTATTAAAAAAAAATATGGTGACCTTTAGAAAATAGGCAAATAACAAACAGCAAAAATAAAAGTTCAAATAGCTTGCACAAATCAGTAAAATGCTTAGGAGATCTGGAAAGTAGGATCAGTAGGTAAAAGCATATACTGTTCTTGAAGAACTGAGTTTAACTCCCATCACGCGTGGTAGATTATAAGTAATCCCTGTAATTCAAGGGATTAATGCCTCTGACATCCAGAGCTACCTGCACTCATGTGTACATACCCATACACAGAGACACACAATTAAAAATAAAATATTTTTAAAGGAGGAAAATGTTTAGAATCACTGGTGAATATGCACATCCACATACAAATATATAAAGGAATTAAACCAATGTTTAATACCATTCTTAACTTATCAAATGAAAATTAAATCATACTATTCAGTGTTGGAAGGATGTGGGTGTACATAAGCTCCTTCAAATACTAATGACTGGGACTAAAATTTCTGCTAATAATTTTGAAGTATGGTACTGGGGAAGAAGCTCCGTCTATAAGGTGCTAGTCTCGCAAACACAAAGACCTAAGTTCACAAAGACCAAGTTTTTAAAAAGCTAGTCATGATGGCAGACATTTGTTATTTAAGGGCTTGAAGAGGCCAAGATAGGAACATACCCGAAGGTCAGGCAGCCTAAACCCAGTCTGCCAAGTTCTAGGCCAGTAAGAGAACCTGTCTCAAAAGACAGAAAGCACACAATAGCTGGATGATCTGTACATATGCACACACATATATGGAAACCAGGAAAGGGGGTGTACGGAACAAACAATACGGATCTCTAAGAAGTCTTGTTGGAGAAGAATACAATAGGGCATACCCATCACGCATTAAAGCCATCGGTAACTTAAGCATACACTATCTCTAAATAATGCTCCATTTCCCACAATCCAAATTGTAGAAAGATGGAGCCAAGTAGGCTACAGCCTTTCACTTAGAAACTTGGCTGTTGGCAGTTCCCTATCCTGTTATGCCAGATCTGGTTGAATTCTGTTCTTATTTGAGGAAGAGACTTTTAACTACTACTTCTGTTTCACTATGGTCTGAGTGAGGATGACCCCCATGGGCTCATATATTTAAATGTTTGGTCCCCATTTAGTGGAACTGTTGAGAATAGGGGTGTGGCTTTGTTGGAGTGGGTATGGCTTTGTTGGAGTGGGTGTGGCTTTGTTGGAGTGGGTGTGGCTTTGTTGGCGTGGGTATGGCTTTGTTGGAGTGGGTGTGGCCTTGTTGTAGGAAGTTTGACATTGAGATTTTAAAAGCCCACACTAGACCCAGTCTCAGTCTCTCTCTTTCTCTCTCTCTCTCTCTCTCTCTCTCTCTCTCTCTCTCTCTCTCTCTTCCCCCACCCCCGTCCCATGCAACTTGTGAACCCTAAAAACTCTAAGATACAAATCCAGAGCCATACCTGCCATTTTGATGGTCATGGGCTAACACTCTGAAACTGTATGCAAGCTTCCAATTAAATGCTTTCTGTTATAAGTTGCTTTGGTCAAGGTTGGAGAAATTTTCTTCTATGATTTACTTGAAAATATTTTCTATGCCTTTGATTTATTTTCCCCTTCTCTATTCTTATTATTTGTAGATTCTTTTTTTTTCATTTCATAGTGCCCCAGATTACTGGATGTTTTGTGCCTCCTCACAGAATATAACCATAACCAAGACAAGGTCTTTTTTAAGTTTCTTTTCCTGATCTTGATTTAAGTTTGGTAAGCCATATATATATAAAATAATTCACCCATTTCTTTTTGGTTTTCCAGTCTAGTGGAGTACATATTTCTAAAGTATTTATTCATTATTGTCTATATTTTCATGGCATCTGTTATGATGCCTCCCTTTACATCACTAATTTTATTAATTTGGATCTTCTCTCTGGACTTTTAGATAATTTGACTAAAGGTTATAAATCTTATTAATTTTCTCAGAGAACCATTTTCTCTCCATTCTATTATTCTTTGTTTTGATTTTTGACTTTTGTATTTTACTAATTTTGGCCCTGAGTATGATTATTTCTTGTGTTTTATTCTTTAGGGGTATTTTTTCTTTTTGTTCTAAAGCTTTTGACTATACCATTAAGTTGCTAACATCTCTCCATTTCTTTTATGTTGGTACTCAGTGCTATAAACTTATCTCTTAAACCTCTCTTCATTGTGTCCCATAGGTTGGGTGCATGCTCTCTTTCCATTTTCATTCAATTCTAAAAGTTTTTCATTTCCTTTTTGATTTATGTCCTGACCCATTTTTCATTCAGTAGTAAGTTGTTCATTTCCCATGAGTTTGTGTACTTTCTGTTGTTGATATCCACTTTTGGTCAGATAGGAAGCACGAAGTTATTTCAATGTTCTTATATCTGTTGAGACTTACTTTATGTGAAAATAAATAGTCAATTTTAGAGAAAGCTCCATGAGTTGCTGAAAAGATATATTCCTTTGTGTTTGGGTGACATGTTGACAATTTGGTTTCTTGTACCTTGATAAGTACTTCCTTCTTTAGTTTGGAAGTACTTAGAATTTTCTTCTATGGTTTTGTTGAAAACATGTTCTGTGCCTTTGACCTGGGATTCTTCTCCTTCTCTATCCCTAATATTCATATAGTTGGTCTTTTCATAGTGTCCTAGATTTCCTGTTTTGTTACATAGATATTTTTTAAGATTTAACATTTTCTACAACGGGGGTATCCATTTTCTCTATCTTGTCTTCAATGCATGAGATGTTCTCTTCCATGTCTTATATTCTGTTAGTGTGATTTACCTCTGAGGTTTTGGTTAGGCTTCGAAAATGTTTTATTTCAGTTTGGGTTTTCTTTAATTCTATTTTTATTTAATATCTTACACTGTTTTCATTATTGTATTCTACTAATTTTTGTGTTTTCACAGACTTTATTAAGTGATTTGTTTGATTCTTCTTTAAAGTCCTTGACATTATTTATAATTGTTATTTTGAAATCCTGGTCTTATGCTTCATCTATACTACATTCCTCGGGATCAATTGTTGTAAGTTTCTGGTGGAAACGTATTGTCTTTGTGATTTTGTACTGGTGTCTAACCATCTGGAGTTGAGATGACTGAAGTGATTCTGAGTGTTGGTATCTGGTCTCTGTTTGGTGGGTGTTGGGATTCTTTGGTTTATGTTATTCTCCTTGGATATTAGGAAAGTGTGGTAGCTGTGTATTTCCTGGAAAGGGATATTTTTGAGGATCACTTTGTGGCAGAAAGGAATAGCAATGGGCTAGGAGAAAGACTGAGAAGGAACTATAGGAAAGAGATATGGGAATCCTTTCCACACCAAAAGTTGAGATACCCAAGGTGTTACAGGTCGGTGGGAGAAGAGCCTCCTACAAGTGGATTGCAGTGGGACAAAGGATATGTCTTGAGGGACAGGGATGACAGGGCTCGGGGACTCTGGGTTGTTACCAAGAGTTGGACCTCTAGCGAATAGAGTTGAGATGGAAAGAGAAGCACCTGCAAACAGGCTGCTGCAGAGCTGAGATTGGGACTGGAGATGTCATAATGAAGGACAGGAAGGTCAGTAAAAACCACTTCCCAGAGTCCTTTCCAAGTGTAGCCAATGGGGGTCTCTGGTAGAAAGTGTTTCTGTATACCGATGGCTAACACAAGGAATGAGGATGGTCAAGGAGGGAGGAACAGGAGGGTTAGCACAGTGGAACTAAGCTGGGTGCATACCAAGTGCTGGCAGGATCCCTGGGGAATACAGGTAGGATGAAGGAGAGGCATCTGCAGGCAGGCTGCTATTGGGCTGGGAATGAGACAGGAAAGA